>NC_092751.1:59759508-60059508 GCF_047496795.1 Chiloscyllium punctatum | reverse complement strand
GGGTCAGTCTGCTCTTCCCTGGGTATGTTACATTGACAGAGTGGGTTCATTCTGCTCTTCCCTGGGTGTGTTACATTGACAGAGTGGGGTCAGTCTGCTCTTCCCTGGGTGTGTTGCATTGACAGTGTGGGGTCTTTCTGCTCTTCCCTGCGTGAGTTGCATTGACAAGGTGGGGTCAGTCTGCTCTTCTCTGGGTGGTTTACTTTGACAGCTTGGGTTCAGTCTGCTCTTCCATGGGTGTGTTACATTGACAGAGTGGGGTCAGTCTGCTCTCTCCTGGGTGTGTTACGTTGACAGATTCGGGTCCGTCTGCTCTTCCCTGGGTGTGTTAGATTGATAGAATCGGGTCAGTCGCTATTCACTGGGTGTGTAACATTAACAGAGTGGGGTCAGTCTGCTCTTCTCTGGGTGTGTTACATTGACAGAGTGAGGTCAGTCTGCTCTTCCCTGGGTGTGTTACATTGACAGAGTGGGGTCAATCTGTTCTTCGCTGGGTGTGTTACATTGACAGTGTGTGTTCAGTCTGCTCTTCCCTGGGTGTGTTATATTGACAGATTGGGGTCAGTCTGCTCTTCCCTGGGTGTGTAAATTGACAGAGTGGGGTCAGTCAGCTCTTCCCTGGGTGTGTTACTTTGACGGAGTGGTGTCAGTCTGCTCTTCCCTGGGTGTGTTACTTTGACACATTGGGGTCCGTCTCCTCTTCCATGTGTGTCTTACATTGACAGAGTGGGGTCAGTCTGCCCTTCCCTGGGTGTATTACATTGATAGAAAGGGGTCTGTCTGCTCTTCACTGGGAGTGTAACATTGATTGAGTGGGGTCAGTCTGCTCCTCCCTGGGTGGGTAACATTGAGAGATTGGGTCAGTCTGCTCTTCCCTGGGTGGGTTACATTTTCTGAGAGTGGGCAGTCTGCTCTTCAGTGGGTGTGCGACATTGACAGAATGGGGTCAGTCTGCTCTTCACTGGGTGCGTAACATTGACAGAGTGGGTTCAGTCTGCTCTTCCTTGGGTGTGTTACATTAACAGAGTGGGGTATATCTGCTCTTCCCTGGGTGGGTTACATTGACAGAGTGTGTTTAGTCTGCTCTTCCTTGGGTGTGTTACATTAACAGAGTAGTGTACGTCTGCTCTTCCCTGGGTGGGTTACATTGACAGATTGGGGTCCGTCTGCTCTTCCATGAGTGTGTTACATTGACAGAGGGGGGTCAGTCTGCTCTTCCCTGGGTCTGTTACATTGATAGAGTGGGGTCAGTCTGATCTTCCCTGTGTGGCTAAGATTCAGAGATTGGGGTCAGTCTACTCTTCGCTGGGTGAGTTACATTGACAGAGTGGGGTCAGTCTGCTCTTCCTTGGGTGGGTTACATTGACAGAGTGAGCTCACTCTGCTCTTCCCTGGGTATTTTTCATTGACAGGGTTAGGTAAGTCTGCTCTTCCCTGGGTGTGTTACATTGACAGAGTGGGGTCAGTCTGCTCTTCCTGGGTGTGTTACATTGACAGTGTAGGGTCTGTCTGCTCTTCTCTGCGTGAGTTGCACTGACATGGTGGGGTCAGTCTGCTCTTCTCTGGCTGGTTTATTTGACAGATTTGGTTCATTCTGCTCTTCCCTGGGTGTGTTACATTGACAGAGTGGGGTCAGTCTGCTCTTCCCTGGGTGTGTTACATTGACAGAGTGGGGTCAGTCTGCTCTTCCCTGGGTGTGTTACATTGACAGAGTGGGGTAAGTCTGCCCTTCCCTGGGTGTGTTACATTGACAGAAAGGGGTCTGTCTGCTCTTCACTGGGAGTGTAACATTGATTGAATGGGGTCAGTCTGCTCCTCCCTGGGTGGGTAACATTGAGAGATTGGGTCAGTCTGCTCGTCCCTGGGTGAGTTACATTTTCTAAGTGTGGGCAATCTGCTCTTCAGTGGGTGTGCCACATTGACAGAATGGGGTCAGTCTGCTCTTCACTGGGTGTGTAACATTGACAGAGTGGGTTCAGTCTGCTCTTCCTTGGGTGTGTTACATTGATAGAGTGGGGTCAGTCTGATCTTCCCTGTGTGGCTAACATTGAGAGATTGGGGTCAGTCTGCTCTTCGCTGGGTATGTTATCTTGACAGAGTGGGGTACGTCTGCTCTTCCCTGGGTGTGTTACATTGACAGAGTGTGTTTAGTCTGCTCTTCCTTGGGTGTGTTACATTAACAGAGTGGTGTACGTCTGCTCTTCCCTGGGTGGGTTACATTGACAGATTGGGGTCCGTCTGCTCTTCCATGAGTGTGTTACGTTGACAGAATGGGGTCGGTCTGCTCTTCCCTGGGTGTGTTACATTGATAGAGTGGGGTCAGTCTGATCTTCCCTGTGTGGCTAACATTGAGAGATTGGGGTCAGTCTGCTCTTCGCTGGGTATGTTATCTTGACAGAATGGGGTCAGTCTGCTCTTCTCTGGGTGTGTTACATTGACAGAGTGGGGTCAGTCTGCTATTCCCTGGGTGTGTTTCATTGACAGAGTGAGGTCAGTCTGCTCTTCCCTGGGTGTGTTCCATTGACAGAGTGGGTTCAGTCTGCTCTTCCCTGGGAGTGTTACATTGACAGAGTGGGGTCAGTCTGCTCTTCCCTGGGTGTGTTTAATTGACAGAGTGAGGTAAGTCTGCTCTTCCCTGGTTTTGTTATATTGACAGAGTGGGGTCAATCTCCTCTTCCTTGAGTGTGTTACATTGACAGAGAGGGTTCAGTCTGCTCTTCCCTCGGTGTGTTCATTGACAGAGTGGGTTCAGTCTGCCCTTCCCTGGGTGTGTTACACTGGCAGAGTGGGTTCAGTCTGCTCTTCCCTGGGTCTGTTACTATGACAGAGTGAGGTCAGTCTGCTCTTCCCTGGGTGTGTTCCATTGACAGAGTGGGTTCAGTCTGCTCTTCCCTGGGTGGGTTAAATTGACAGATTGGGGTCAGTCTGCTCTTACCTGTGTGTGTTACATTGACAGAGTGCGGTCAGTACGATCTTCCCTGGGTTGGTTACATTGAAAGAGTGGTTTCAGTCTGCTCTTCCTTGGGTGTGTTACATTGACAGAGTGGGTTCAGTCTGCGCTTCCCTGGGTGTGTTTCATCGACAGAGTGGGTTCAGTCTGCTCTTACCTGTGTGTGTTACATTGACAGAGTGGTTTCAGTCTGCTCTTCCCTGGGTGTGTTACATTGACAGAGTGGGTTCAGTCTGCTCTTCACTGGGTGTGTTATATTGACAGAGTTGTATCAGTCTGCTCTTCCCTGGGTGGGTTAAATTGACAGAGTGGGGTCAGTCTGCTCTTCCCTGGGTGTGTTACATTGACAGAGTGCGGTCAGTCTGATCTTCCCTGGGTCGGTTATATTGACGGATTGGGGTCAGTCTGCTCTTCCCTGGGTGAGTTACATTGACTGAGTGGGGTCAGTCTGCTCTTCCCTGGGTGTTTTACATTGACAGCGTGGGGTCAGTCTTCTCTTCCCTGGGTGTGTTACATTTACAGAGTGGCGTCAGTCTGCTCTTCCCTGGGTGTGTTACATTAACAGAGTGGCGTCAGTCTGCTGTTCCCTGCGTGTGTTACATTAACAAAGTGGGGTCAGTCTGCTGTTCTCTGGGTGTGTTACATTGACAGAGTGGGGTCAGTCTCCTCTTCCCTGCGTGAGTTTCATTGACAGAGTGAGGTAAGTCTGCTCCTTCCTGGGTGTGTTACATTGACAGAGTGGGGTCAGTCTGCTCTTCCTTGGGTGTGTTACATTGACAGAGTGGGTTCAGTCTGCTCTTCCCTGGGTGGGTTATATTTGCAGAGTGGGGTCAGTCTGCTCTTCCCTGGGTATGTTACATTGACAGAGTGGGTTCATTCTGCTCTTCCCTGGGTGTGTTACATTGACAGAGTGGGGTCAGTCTGCTCTTCCCTGGGTGTGTTGCATTGACAGTGTGGGGTCTTTCTGCTCTTCCCTGCGTGAGTTGCATTGACAAGGTGGGGTCAGTCTGCTCTTCTCTGGGTGGTTTACTTTGACAGCTTGGGTTCAGTCTGCTCTTCCATGGGTGTGTTACATTGACAGAGTGGGGTCAGTCTGCTCTCTCCTGGGTGTGTTACGTTGACAGATTCGGGTCCGTCTGCTCTTCCCTGGGTGTGTTAGATTGATAGAATCGGGTCAGTCGCTATTCACTGGGTGTGTAACATTAACAGAGTGGGGTCAGTCTGCTCTTCTCTGGGTGTGTTACATTGACAGAGTGAGGTCAGTCTGCTCTTCCCTGGGTGTGTTACATTGACAGAGTGGGGTCAATCTGTTCTTCGCTGGGTGTGTTACATTGACAGTGTGTGTTCAGTCTGCTCTTCCCTGGGTGTGTTATATTGACAGATTGGGGTCAGTCTGCTCTTCCCTGGGTGTGTAAATTGACAGAGTGGGGTCAGTCAGCTCTTCCCTGGGTGTGTTACTTTGACGGAGTGGTGTCAGTCTGCTCTTCCCTGGGTGTGTTACTTTGACACATTGGGGTCCGTCTCCTCTTCCATGTGTGTCTTACATTGACAGAGTGGGGTCAGTCTGCCCTTCCCTGGGTGTATTACATTGATAGAAAGGGGTCTGTCTGCTCTTCACTGGGAGTGTAACATTGATTGAGTGGGGTCAGTCTGCTCCTCCCTGGGTGGGTAACATTGAGAGATTGGGTCAGTCTGCTCTTCCCTGGGTGGGTTACATTTTCTGAGAGTGGGCAGTCTGCTCTTCAGTGGGTGTGCGACATTGACAGAATGGGGTCAGTCTGCTCTTCACTGGGTGCGTAACATTGACAGAGTGGGTTCAGTCTGCTCTTCCTTGGGTGTGTTACATTAACAGAGTGGGGTATATCTGCTCTTCCCTGGGTGGGTTACATTGACAGAGTGTGTTTAGTCTGCTCTTCCTTGGGTGTGTTACATTAACAGAGTAGTGTACGTCTGCTCTTCCCTGGGTGGGTTACATTGACAGATTGGGGTCCGTCTGCTCTTCCATGAGTGTGTTACATTGACAGAGGGGGGTCAGTCTGCTCTTCCCTGGGTCTGTTACATTGATAGAGTGGGGTCAGTCTGATCTTCCCTGTGTGGCTAAGATTCAGAGATTGGGGTCAGTCTGCTCTTCGCTGGGTATGTTATCTTGACAGAATGGGGTCAGTCTGCTCTTCTCTGGGTGTGTTACATTGACAGAGTGGGGTCAGTCTGCTCTTCCCTGGGTGTGTTTCATTGACAGAGTGAGGTAAGACTGCTCTTCCCTGGGTGTGTTACATTGACAGAGTGGGGTCAGTCTGCTCTTCCCTGGGTGTGTTTAAATGTCAGAGAGGGTTCAGTCTGCTCTTCCCTCGGTGTGTTCCTTGACAGAGTGGGTTCAGTCAGCTCTTCCCTGGGTGTGTTACATTGACAGAGAGGGTTCAGTCTGCTCTTCCCTGGGTCTGTTACTATGACAGAGTGAGGTCAGTCTGCTCTTCCCTGGGTGCGTTCCATTGACAGAGTGGGTTCAGTCTGCTCTTCCCTGGGTGTGTTACATTGACAGAGTGGGGTCAGTCTGCTCTTCCCTGGGTGTGTTACATTGACAGAGTGCGGTCAGTCTGATCTTCCCTGGGTCGGTTATATTGACGGATTGGGGTCAGTCTGCTCTTCCCTGGGTGAGTTACATTGACTGAGTGGGGTCAGTCTGCTCTTCCCTGGGTGTTTTACATTGACAGCGTGGGGTCAGTCTTCTCTTCCCTGGGTGTGTTACATTTACAGAGTGGCGTCAGTCTGCTCTTCCCTGGGTGTGTTACATTAACAGAGTGGCGTCAGTCTGCTGTTCCCTGCGTGTGTTACATTAACAAAGTGGGGTCAGTCTGCTGTTCTCTGGGTGTGTTACATTGACAGAGTGGGGTCAGTCTCCTCTTCCCTGCGTGAGTTTCATTGACAGAGTGAGGTAAGTCTGCTCCTTCCTGGGTGTGTTACATTGACAGAGTGGGGTCAGTCTGCTCTTCCTTGGGTGTGTTACATTGACAGAGTGGGTTCAGTCTGCTCTTCCCTGGGTGGGTTATATTTGCAGAGTGGGGTCAGTCTGCTCTTCCCTGGGTATGTTACATTGACAGAGTGGGTTCATTCTGCTCTTCCCTGGGTGTGTTACATTGACAGAGTGGGGTCAGTCTGCTCTTCCCTGGGTGTGTTGCATTGACAGTGTGGGGTCTTTCTGCTCTTCCCTGCGTGAGTTGCATTGACAAGGTGGGGTCAGTCTGCTCTTCTCTGGGTGGTTTACTTTGACAGCTTGGGTTCAGTCTGCTCTTCCATGGGTGTGTTACATTGACAGAGTGGGGTCAGTCTGCTCTCTCCTGGGTGTGTTACGTTGACAGATTCGGGTCCGTCTGCTCTTCCCTGGGTGTGTTAGATTGATAGAATCGGGTCAGTCGCTATTCACTGGGTGTGTAACATTAACAGAGTGGGGTCAGTCTGCTCTTCTCTGGGTGTGTTACATTGACAGAGTGAGGTCAGTCTGCTCTTCCCTGGGTGTGTTACATTGACAGAGTGGGGTCAATCTGTTCTTCGCTGGGTGTGTTACATTGACAGTGTGTGTTCAGTCTGCTCTTCCCTGGGTGTGTTATATTGACAGATTGGGGTCAGTCTGCTCTTCCCTGGGTGTGTAAATTGACAGAGTGGGGTCAGTCAGCTCTTCCCTGGGTGTATTACATTGATAGAAAGGGGTCTGTCTGCTCTTCACTGGGAGTGTAACATTGATTGAGTGGGGTCAGTCTGCTCCTCCCTGGGTGGGTAACATTGAGAGATTGGGTCAGTCTGCTCTTCCCTGGGTGGGTTACATTTTCTGAGAGTGGGCAGTCTGCTCTTCAGTGGGTGTGCGACATTGACAGAATGGGGTCAGTCTGCTCTTCACTGGGTGCGTAACATTGACAGAGTGGGTTCAGTCTGCTCTTCCTTGGGTGTGTTACATTAACAGAGTGGGGTATATCTGCTCTTCCCTGGGTGGGTTACATTGACAGAGTGTGTTTAGTCTGCTCTTCCTTGGGTGTGTTACATTAACAGAGTAGTGTACGTCTGCTCTTCCCTGGGTGGGTTACATTGACAGATTGGGGTCCGTCTGCTCTTCCATGAGTGTGTTACATTGACAGAGGGGGGTCAGTCTGCTCTTCCCTGGGTCTGTTACATTGATAGAGTGGGGTCAGTCTGATCTTCCCTGTGTGGCTAAGATTCAGAGATTGGGGTCAGTCTGCTCTTCGCTGGGTATGTTATCTTGACAGAATGGGGTCAGTCTGCTCTTCTCTGGGTGTGTTACATTGACAGAGTGGGGTCAGTCTGCTCTTCCCTGGGTGTGTTTCATTGACAGAGTGAGGTAAGACTGCTCTTCCCTGGGTGTGTTACATTGACAGAGTGGGGTCAGTCTGCTCTTCCCTGGGTGTGTTTAAATGTCAGAGAGGGTTCAGTCTGCTCTTCCCTCGGTGTGTTCCTTGACAGAGTGGGTTCAGTCAGCTCTTCCCTGGGTGTGTTACATTGACAGAGAGGGTTCAGTCTGCTCTTCCCTGGGTCTGTTACTATGACAGAGTGAGGTCAGTCTGCTCTTCCCTGGGTGCGTTCCATTGACAGAGTGGGTTCAGTCTGCTCTTCCCTGGGTGTGTTACATTGACAGAGTGGGGTCAGTCTGCTCTTCCCTGGGTGTGTTTAATTGACAGAGTGAGGTAAGTCTGCTCTTCCCTGGTTTTGTTATATTGACAGAGTGGGGTCAATCTCCTCTTCCTTGAGTGTGTTACATTGCCAGAGAGGGTTCAGTCTGCTCTTCCCTCGGTGTGTTCATTGACAGAGTGGGTTCAGTCTGCTCTTCCCTGGGTGTGTTACATTGACATAGTGGGTTCAGTCTGCTCTTCCCTGGGTCTGTTACTATGACAGAGTGAGGTCAGTCTGCTCTTCCCTGGGTTTGTTCCATTGACAGAGTGGGTTCAGTCTGCTCTTCCCTGGGTGGGTTAAATTGACAGAGTGGGGTCAGTCTGCTCTTCCCTGGGTGTGTTACATTGACAGAGTGCGGTCAGTACGATCTTCCCTGGGTGGGTTACATTGAAAGAGTGGTTTCAGTCTGCTCTTCCTTGGGTGTGTTACATTGACAGAGTGGGTTCAGTCTGCGCTTCCCTGGGTGTGTTTCATCGACAGAGTGGGTTCAGTCTGCTCTTACCTGTGTGTGTTACATTGATAGGGTGGTTTCAGTCTGCTCTTCCCTGGGTGTGTTACATTGACAGAGTGGGTTCAGTCTGCTCTTCACTGGGTGTGTTATATTGACAGAGTTGCATCAGTCTGCTCTTCCCTGGGTGGGTTAAATTGACAGAGTGGGGTCAGTCTGCTCTTCCCTGGGTGTGTTACATTGACAGAGTGCGGTCAGTCTGATCTTCCCTGGGTCGGTTATATTGACGGATTGGGATCAGTCTGCTCTTCCCTGGGTGAGTTACATTGACTGAGTGTGGTCAGTCTGCTCTTCCCTGGGTGTTTTACATTGACAGCGTGGGGTCAGTCTTCTCTTCCCTGGGTGTGTTACATTTACAGAGTGGCGTCAGTCTGCGCTTCCCTGGGTGTGTTAAATTAACAAAGTGGGGTCAGTCTGCTGTTCTCTGGGTGTGTTACATGGACAGAGTGGGGTCAGTCTCCTCTTCCCTGGGTGTGTTTCAATGACAGAGTGAGGTAAGTCTGCTCCTCCCTGGGTGTGTTACATTGACAGAGTGGGGTCAGTCTGCTCTTCCTTGGGTGTGTTACATTGACAGAGTGGGGTCAGTCTGCTCTTCTCTGGGTGGTTTACTTTGACAGATTGGGTTCAGTCTGCTCTTCCCTGGGTATGTTACATTGACAGAGTGGGTTCATTCTGCTCTTCCCTGAGTGGGTTACATTGACAGATTGGGGTCCGTCTGCTCTTCCATGGGTGTATTACATTGACAGTGAGGGCTCAGTCTGCTCCTCCCTGCGTGTGTAACATTGACAGAATGGGATCAGTCTGCTCTTCACTGGGTGTGTAACATTGACAGAGGGTGGTCAGTCTGCCCTTCCCTGGGTGAGTTACATTTACAGAGTGGGGTCAGTCTTCTCTTCCCTGGGTGTGTTTCATTGACAGAGTGAGGTAAGACTGCTCTTCCCTGGGTGTGTTACATTGACAGAGTGGGGTCAGTCTGCTCTTCCCTGGGTGTGTTTAATTGACACAGTGAGGAAAGTCTGCTCTTCCCTGGGTGTGTTATATTGACAGAGTGGGGACAATCTGCTCTTCCTTGAGTGTGTAACATTGACAGAGAGGGTTTAGTCTGCTATTCCCTCGGTGTGTTCATTGACAGAGTGGGTTCAGTCTGCTCTTCCCTGGGTGGGTTATATTTGCAGAGTGGGGTCAGTCTGCTCTTCCCTGGGTACGTTACATTGACAGAGTGGGTTCATTCTGCTCTTCCCTGGGTGTGTTAAATTGACAGAGTGGGGTCAGTCTGCTCTTCCCTGGGTGTGTTGGATTGACAGTGTGGGGTCTGTCTGCTCTTCCCTGCGTGAGTTGCATTGACATGGTGGGGTCAGTCTGCTCTTCTCTGGGTGGTTTACTTTGACAGATTGGGTTCAGTCTGCTCTTCCCTGGGTGTGTTACATTGACAGAGTGGGTTCAGTCTGCTCTTTCCTGGGTGTGTTACATTGACAGAGTCGGGTCCGCCTGCTCTTCCCTGGGTGTGTTAGATTGACAGAATCGGGTCAGTCGCTATTCACTGGGTGTGTAACATTGATTGAGTGGGGTCAGTCTGATCTTCCCTGGGTGGGTAACATTGAGAGATTGGGGTCAGTCTGCTCTTCGCTGGGTGTGTAACATTGACAGAGTGGGGTCAGTCTGCTCTTCTCTGGGTTTGTTACATTGACAGAGTGAGGTGAGTCTGCTCTTCCCTGGGTGTGTTATATTGACAGAGTGGGGTCAGTCTGTTTTTCGCTGGGTGTGTTACATTGATAGTGTGTGTTCAGTCTGCTCTTCCCTGGGTGTGTTATGTTGACAGATTGGGGTCAGTCTTCTCTTCCCTGGGTGTGTAAATTGACAGAGTGTTGTCAGTCAGCTCTTCCCTGGGTTTGTTATACTGAGAGATTGGGGTACCTCTGCTCTTCCCTGAGTGGGTTACATTGACAGATTGCTGTCCGTCTGCTCTTCCATGGGTGTATTACATTGACAGTGAGGGCTCAGTCTGCTCCTCCCTGCGTGTGTAACATTGACAGAATGGGATCAGTCTGCTCTTCACTGTGTGTGTGACATTGACAGAGTGTGGCCAGTCTGCTCTTCCCTGGGTGAGTTACATTGACAGAGTGGGGTCAGTCTTCTCTTCCCTGGGTGTGTTACATTGACAGAGTGGCGTCAGTCTGCTCTTCCCTGGGTGTGTTACATTAACAGAGTGGGGTCAGTCTGCTCTTCCCTGGGTGTGCTACATTGACAGAATGGGGTCAGTGTGCTCTTCGCTGTGTGTGTTACTTTGACAGATTGGGGTCAGTCTGCTCTTCACTGGGTGTGTAACATTGATAGAGTGGGGTCAGTCTGATCTTCCCTGGGTGGCTATCATTGAGAGATTGGGGTCAGTCTACTCTTCGCTAGGTGAGTAACATTGACAGAGTGGGGTCAGTCTGCTCTTCCTTGGGTGGGTTACATTGACAGAGTGAGCTCACTCTGCTCTTCCCTGGGTGTGTTTCATTGACAGAGTTAGGTAAGTCTGCTCTTCCCTGGGTGTGTTACATTGACAGAGTCGGGTCAGTCTGCTCTTCCTGGGTGTGTTACACTGACAGTGTAGGGTCTGTCTGCTCTTCTCTGCGTGAGTTGCACTGACTTGGTGGGGTCAGTCTGCTCTTCTCTGGGTGGTTTATTTGACAGATTGGGTTCATTCTGCTCTTCCCTGGGTGTGTTACATTGACAGAGTGGGGTCAGTCTGCTCTTCCCTGGGTGTGTTACATTGACAGAGTGGGGTCAGTCTGCTCTTCCCTGGGTGTGTTACATTGACAGAGTGGCGTCAGTCTGCTCTTCCCTGGGTGTGTTACATGAACAGAGTGGGGTCAGTCTGCACTTCGCTGTGTGTGTTACTTTGACGGAGTGGTGTCAGTCTGCTCTTCCCTGGGTGTGTTACTTTGACACATTGGGGTCCGTCTCCTCTTCCATGTGTGTGTTACATTGACAGAGTGGGGTCAGTCTGCCCTTCCCTGGGTGTGTTACATTGACAGAAAGGGGTCTGTCTGCTCTTCACTGGGAGTGTAACATTGATTGAGTGGGGTCAGTCTGCTCCTCCCTGGGTGGGTAACATTGAGAGATTGGGTCAGTCTGCTCTTCCCTGGGTGGGTTACATTTTCTGAGTGTGGGCAGTCTGCTCTTCAGTGGGTGTGCGACATTGACAGAATGGGGTCAGTCTGCTCTTCACTGGGTGTGTAACATTGACAGAGTGGGTTCAGTCTGCTCTTCCTTGGGTGTGTTACATTAACAGAGTGGGGTACGTCTGCTCTTCCCTGGGTGGGTTACATTGACAGAGTGTGTTTAGTCTGCTCTTCCTTGGGTGTGTTACATTAACAGAGTGGTGTACGTCTGCTCTTCCCTGGGTGGGTTAAATTGACAGAGTGGGGTCAGTCTGCTCTTCCATGAGTGTGTTACATTGATAGAGTGGGGTCAGTCTGATCTTCCCTGTGTGGCTAACATTGAGAGATTGGGGTCAGTCTGCTCTTCGCTGGGTATGTTATCTTGACAGAATGGGGTCAGTTTGCTCTTCTCTGGGTGTGTTACATTGACAGAGTCGGGTCAGTCTGCTCTTCCCTGGGTGTGTTTCATTGACAGAGTGAGGTAAGACTGCTCTTCCCTGGGTGTGTTACATTGACAGAGTGGGGTCAGTCTGCTCTTCCCTGGGTGTGTTTAATTGACACAGTGAGGAAAGTCTGCTCTTCCTTGAGTGTGTTACATTGACAGAGAGGGTTCAGTCTGCTCTTCCCTCGGTGTGTTCCTTGACAGAGTGGGTTCAGTCTGCTCTTCCCTGGGTGTGTTACATTGACAGAGTGGGGTCAGTCTGCTCTTCCCTGGGTCTGTTACTATGACAGAGTGAGGTCAGTCTGCTCTTCCCTGGGTGTGTTCCATTGACAGAGTGGGTTCAGTCTGCTCTTCCCTGGGTGTGTTACATTGACAGAGTGGGGTCAGTCTGCTCTTCCCTGGGTGTGTTTAATTGACAGAGTGAGGTAAGTCTGCTCTTCCCTGGTTTTGTTATATTGACAGAGTGGGGTCAATCTCCACTTCCTTGAGTGTGTTACATTGACAGAGCGGGTTCAGTCTGCTCTTCCCTCGGTGTGTTCATTGACAGAGTGGATTCAGTCTGCTCTTCCCTGGGTGTGTTACATTGACAGAGTGGGTTCAGTCTGCTCTTCCCTGGGTGTGTTACATTGACAGAGTTGTATCAGTCTGCTCTTCCCTGGGTGGGTTAAATTGACAGAGTGGGTTCATCTGCTCTTCCCTGGGTGTGTTACATTGACAGAGAGGGTTCAGTCTGCTATTCCCTCGGTGTGTTCATTGACAGAGTGGGTTCAGTCTGCTCTTCCCTGGGTGGGTTATATTTGCAGAGTGGGGTCAGTCTGCTCTTCCCTGGGTACGTTACATTGACAGAGTGGGTTCATTCTGCTCTTCCCTAGGTGTGTTAAATTGACAGAGTGGGGTCAGTCTGCTCTTCCCTGGGTGTGTTGGATTGACAGTGTGGGGTCTGTCTGCTCTTCCCTGCGTGAGTTGCATTGACATGGTGGGGTCAGTCTGCTCTTCTCTGGGTGGTTTACTTTGACAGATTGGGTTTAGTCTGCTCTTCCCTGGGTGTGTTACATTGACAGAGTGGGTTCAGTCTGCTCTTTCCTGGGTGTGTTACATTGACAGAGTCGGGTCCGCCTGCTCTTCCCTGGGTGTGTTAGATTGACAGAATCGGGTCAGTCGCTATTCACTGGGTGTGTAACATTGATTGAGTGGGGTCAGTCTGATCTTCCCTGGGTGGGTAACATTGAAAGATTGGGGTCAGTCTGCTCTTCGCTGGGTGTGTAACATTGACAGAGTGGGGTCAGTCTGCTCTTCTCTGGGTTTGTTACATTGACAGAGTGAGGTGAGTCTGCTCTTCCCTGGGTGTGTTATATTGACAGAGTGGGGTCAGTCTGTTTTTCGCTGGGTGTGTTACATTGATAGTGTGTGTTCAGTCAGCTCTTCCCTGGGTTTGTTATATTGACAGATTGGGGTACCTCTGCTCTTCCCTGAGTGGGTTACATTGACAGATTGGGGTCCGTCTGCTCTTCCATGGGTGTATTACATTGACAGTGAGGGCTCAGTCTGCTCCTCCCTGCGTGTGTAACATTGACAGAATGGGATCAGTCTGCTCTTCACTGTGTGTGTGACATTGACAGAGTGTGGCCAGTCTGCTCTTCCCTGGGTGAGTTACATTGACAGAGTGGGGTCAGTCTTCTCTTCCCTGGGTGTGTTACATTGACAGAGTGGCGTCAGTCTGCTCTTCCCTGGGTGTGTTACATTAACAGAGTGGGGTCAGTCTGCTCTTCCCTGGGTGTGCTACATTGACAGAATGGGGTCAGTGTGCTCTTCACTTGGTGTGTTACATTGGCAGAGTGTGGTCAGTCTGCTCTTCGCTGTGTGTGTTACTTTGACAGATTGGGGTCAGTCTGCTCTTCACTGGGTGTGTAACATTGATAGAGTGGGGTCAGTCTGATCTTCCCTGGGTGGCTATCATTGAGAGATTGGGGTCAGTCTACTCTTCGCTGGGTGAGTAACATTGACAGAGTGGGGTCAGTCTGCTCTTCCTTGGGTGGGTTACATTGACAGAGTGAGCTCACTCTGCTCTTCCCTGGGTGTGTTTCATTGACAGAGTTAGGTAAGTCTGCTCTTCCCTCGGTGTGTTCCTTGACAGAGTGGGTTCAGTCTGCTCTTCCCTGGGTGTGTTACATTGACAGAGTGGGGTCAGTCTGCTCTTCCCTGGGTCTGTTACTATGACAGAGTGAGGTCAGTCTGCTCTTCCCTGGGTGTGTTCCATTGACAGAGTGGGTTCAGTCTGCTCTTCCCTGGGTGTGTTACATTGACAGAGTGGGGTCAGTCTGCTCTTCCCTGGGTGTGTTTAATTGACAGAGTGAGGTAAGTCTGCTCTTCCCTGGTTTTGTTATATTGACAGAGTGGGGTCAATCTCCACTTCCTTGAGTGTGTTACATTGACAGAGCGGGTTCAGTCTGCTCTTCCCTCGGTGTGTTCATTGACAGAGTGGATTCAGTCTGCTCTTCCCTGGGTGTGTTACATTGACAGAGTGGGTTCAGTCTGCTCTTCCCTGGGTGTGTTACATTGACAGAGTTGTATCAGTCTGCTCTTCCCTGGGTGGGTTAAATTGACAGAGTGGGTTCATCTGCTCTTCCCTGGGTGTGTTACATTGACAGAGAGGGTTCAGTCTGCTATTCCCTCGGTGTGTTCATTGACAGAGTGGGTTCAGTCTGCTCTTCCCTGGGTGGGTTATATTTGCAGAGTGGGGTCAGTCTGCTCTTCCCTGGGTACGTTACATTGACAGAGTGGGTTCATTCTGCTCTTCCCTGGGTGTGTTAAATTGACAGAGTGGGGTCAGTCTGCTCTTCCCTGGGTGTGTTGGATTGACAGTGTGGGGTCTGTCTGCTCTTCCCTGCGTGAGTTGCATTGACATGGTGGGGTCAGTCTGCTCTTCTCTGGGTGGTTTACTTTGACAGATTGGGTTCAGTCTGCTCTTCCCTGGGTGTGTTACATTGACAGAGTGGGTTCAGTCTGCTCTTTCCTGGGTGTGTTACATTGACAGAGTCGGGTCCGCCTGCTCTTCCCTGGGTGTGTTAGATTGACAGAATCGGGTCAGTCGCTATTCACTGGGTGTGTAACATTGATTGAGTGGGGTCAGTCTGATCTTCCCTGGGTGGGTAACATTGAAAGATTGGGGTCAGTCTGCTCTTCGCTGGGTGTGTAACATTGACAGAGTGGGGTCAGTCTGCTCTTCTCTGGGTTTGTTACATTGACAGAGTGAGGTGAGTCTGCTCTTCCCTGGGTGTGTTATATTGACAGAGTGGGGTCAGTCTGTTTTTCGCTGGGTGTGTTACATTGATAGTGTGTGTTCAGTCAGCTCTTCCCTGGGTTTGTTATATTGACAGATTGGGGTACCTCTGCTCTTCCCTGAGTGGGTTACATTGACAGATTGGGGTCCGTCTGCTCTTCCATGGGTGTATTACATTGACAGTGAGGGCTCAGTCTGCTCCTCCCTGCGTGTGTAACATTGACAGAATGGGATCAGTCTGCTCTTCACTGTGTGTGTGACATTGACAGAGTGTGGCCAGTCTGCTCTTCCCTGGGTGAGTTACATTGACAGAGTGGGGTCAGTCTTCTCTTCCCTGGGTGTGTTACATTGACAGAGTGGCGTCAGTCTGCTCTTCCCTGGGTGTGTTACATTAACAGAGTGGGGTCAGTCTGCTCTTCCCTGGGTGTGCTACATTGACAGAATGGGGTCAGTGTGCTCTTCACTTGGTGTGTTACATTGGCAGAGTGTGGTCAGTCTGCTCTTCGCTGTGTGTGTTACTTTGACAGATTGGGGTCAGTCTGCTCTTCACTGGGTGTGTAACATTGATAGAGTGGGGTCAGTCTGATCTTCCCTGGGTGGCTATCATTGAGAGATTGGGGTCAGTCTACTCTTCGCTGGGTGAGTAACATTGACAGAGTGGGGTCAGTCTGCTCTTCCTTGGGTGGGTTACATTGACAGAGTGAGCTCACTCTGCTCTTCCCTGGGTGTGTTTCATTGACAGAGTTAGGTAAGTCTGCTCTTCCCTGGGTGTGTTACATTGACAGAGTGGGGTCAGTCTGCTCTTCCTGGGTGTGTTACATTGACAGTGTAGGGTCTGTCTGCTCTTCTCTGCGTGAGTTGCACTGACATGGTGGGGTCAGTCTGCTCTTCTCTGGGTGGTTTATTTGACAGATTGGGTTCATTCTGCTCTTCCCTGGGTGTGTTACATTGACAGAGTGGGGTCAGTCTGCTCTTCCCTGGGTGTGTTACATTGACAGAGTGGGGTCAGTCTGCTCTTCCCTGGGTGTGTTACATTGACAGAGTGGCGTCAGTCTGCTCTTCCCTGGGTGTGTTACATGAACAGAGTGGGGTCAGTCTGCTCTTCGCTGTGTGTGTTACTTTGACGGAGTGGTGTCAGTCTGCTCTTCCCTGGGTGTGTTACTTTGACACATTGGGGTCCGTCTTCTCTTCCATGTGTGTGTTACATTGACAGAGTGGGGTCAGTCTGCCCTTCCCTGGATGTGTTACATTGACAGAAAGGGGTCTGTCTGCTCTTCACTGGGTGTGTAACATTGATTGAGTGGGGTCAGTCTGCTCCTACCTGGGTGGGTAACATTGAGAGATTGGGTCAGTCTGCTCTTCCCTGGATGGGTGACATTTTCTGAGTGTGTGCAGTCTGCTCTTCAGTGGGTGTGCGACATTGACAGAATGGGGTCAGTCTGCTCTTCACTGGGTGTGTAACATTGACAGAGTGGGTTCAGTCTGCTCTTCCTTGGGTGTGTTACAATAACAGAGTGGGGTACGTCTGCTCTTCCCTGGGTGGGTTACATTGACAGAGTGTGTTTAGTCTGGTCTTCCTTGGGTGTGTTACATTGACAGAGTGGGGTCAGTCTGCTCTTCCCTGGGTGTGTTACATTGATAGAGTGGGGTCAGTCTGATCTTCCCTGTGTGGCTAAAATTGAGAGATTGGGGTCAGTCTGCTCTTCGCTGGGTATGTTATCTTGACAGAATGGGGTCAGTCTGCGCTTCTCTGGGTGTGTTACATTGACAGAGTGAGGTAAGACTGCTCTTCCCTGGGTGTGTTACATTGACAGAGTGTGGTTAGTCTGTTCTTCGCTGGGTGTGTTACATTGACAGTGTGTGTTCAGTCTGCTCTTCCCTGGGTGTGTTATATTGACAGATTGGGGTCAGTCTTCTCTTCCCTGGGTGTGTAAATTGACAGAGTGTTGTCAGTCAGCTCTTCCCTGGGTTTGTTATATTGACAGATTTGGGTACCTCTGCTCTTCCCTGAGTGGGTTACATTGACAGATTGGGGTCCGTCTGCTCTTCCATGGGTGTATTACATTGACAGTGAGGGCTCAGTCTGCTCCTCCCTGCGTGTGTAACATTGACACAATGGGATCAGTCTGCTCTTCACTGTGTGTGTAACATTGACAGAGTGTGGTCAGTCTGCTCTTCCCTGGGTGAGATACATTGACAGAGTGGGGTCAGTCTTCTCTTCCCTGGGTGTGTTACGTTGACAGAGTGGCGTCAGTCTGCTCTTCTCTGGGTGTGTTACATTAACAGAGTGGGGTCAGTCTGCTCTTCCCTGGGTGTGCTACATTGACAGAATGGGGTCAGTGTGCTCTTCACTTTGTGTGTTACATTGGCAGAGTGTGGTCAGTCTGCTCTTCGCTGTGTGTGTTACTTTGACAGATTGGGGTCAGTCTGCTCTTCACTGGGTGTGTAACATTGATAGAGGGGGGTCAGTCTGCTCTTCCCTGGGTGGCTATCATTGAGAGATTGGTTTCAGTCTACTCTTCGCTGGGTGAGTTACATTGACAGAGTGGGGTCAGTCTGCTCTTCCTTGGGTGGGTTACATTGACAGAGTGAACTCACTCTGCTCTTCCCTGGGTGTGTTTCATTGACAGAGTTAGGTAAGTCTGCTCTTCCCTGGGTGTGTTACATTGACAGAGTGGGGTCAGTCTGCTCTTCCTGGGTGTGTTACATTGACAGTGTAGGGTCTGTCTGCTCTTCTCTGCGTGAGTTGCACTGACTTGGTGGGGTCAGTCTGCTCTTCTCTGGGTGGTTTATTTGACAGATTGGGTTCATTCTGCTCTTCCCTGGGTGTGTTACATTGACAGAGTGGGGTCAGTCTGCTCTTCCCTGGGTGTGTTACATTGACAGAGTGGGTTCAGTCTGCTCTTCCCTGGGTGTGTTACATTGACAGAGTGGCGTCAGTCTGCTCTTCCCTGGGTGTGTTACATGAACAGAGTGGGGTCAGTCTGCTCTTCGCTGTGTGTGTTACTTTGACGGAGTGGTGTCAGTCTGCTCTTCCCTGGGTGTGTTACTTTGACACATTGGGGTCCGTCTCCTCTTCCATGTGTGTGTTACATTGACAGAGTGGGGTCAGTCTGCCCTTCCCTGGGTGTGTTACATTGACAGAAAGGGGTCTGTCTGCTCTTCACTGGGAGTGTAACATTGATTGAGTGGGGTCAGTCTGCTCCTCCCTGGGTGGGTAACATTGAGAGATTGGGTCAGTCTGCTCTTCCCTGGGTGGGTTACATTTTCTGAGTGTGGGCAGTCTGCTCTTCAGTGGGTGTGCGACATTGACAGAATGGGGTCAGTCTGCTCTTCACTGGGTGTGTAACATTGACAGAGTGGGTTCAGTCTGCTCTTCCTTGGATGTGTTACATTAACAGAGTGGGGTACGTCTGCTCTTCCCTGGGTGGGTCACATTGACAGAGTGTGTTTAGTCTGCTCTTCCTTGGGTGTGTTACATTAACAGAGTGGTGTACGTCTGCTCTTCCCTGGGTGGGTTACATTGACAGATTGGGGTCCGTCTGCTCTTCCATGAGTGTGTTACATTGATAGAGTGGGGTGAGTCTGATCTTCACTGTGTGGCTAACATTGAGAGATTGGGGTCAGTCTGCTCTTCGCTGGGTATGTTATCTTGACAGAATGGGGTCAGTTTGCTCTTCTCTGGGTGTGTTACTTTGACAGAGTGGGGTCAGTCTGCTCTTCCCTGGGTGTGTTTCATTGACAGAGTGAGGTAAGACTGCTCTTCCCCGGGTGTGTTACATTGACAGAGTGGGGTCAGTCTGCTCTTCCCTGGGTGTGTTTAATTGACACAGTGAGGAAAGTCTGCTCTTCCTTGAGTGTGTTACATTGACAGAGAGGGTTCAGTCTGCTCTTCCCTCGGTGTGTTCCTTGACAGAGTGGGTTCAGTCTGCTCTTCCCTGGGTGTGTTACATTGACAGAGTGGGGTCAGTCTGCTCTTCCCTGGGTCTGTTACTATGACAGAGTGAGGTCAGTCTGCTCTTCCCTGGGTGTGTTCCATTGACAGAGTGGGTTCAGTCTGCTCTTCCCTGGGTGTGTTACATTGACAGAGTGGCGTCAGTCAGCTCTTCCCTGGGTGTGTTTAATTGACAGAGTGAGGTAAGTCTGCTCTTCCCTGGTTTTGTTATATTGACAGAGTGGGGTCAATCTCCTCTTCCTTGAGTGTGTTACATTGACAGAGCGGGTTCAGTCTGCTCTTCCCTCGGTGTGTTCATTGACAGAGTGGGTTCAGTCTGCTCTTCCCTGTGTGTGTTACATTGACAGAGTGGGTTCAGTCTGCTCTTCCCTGGGTGTGTTACATTGACAGAGTTGTATCAGTCTGCTCTTCCCTGGGTGGGTTAAATTGACAGAGTGGGTTCATCTGCTCTTCCCTGGGTGTGTTACATTGACAGAGAGGGTTCAGTCTGCTCTTCCCTCGGTGTGTTCATTAACAGAGTGGGTTCAGTCTGCTCTTCCCTGGGTCTGTTACTATGACAGAGTGAGGTCAGTCTGCTCTTCCCTGGGTGTGTTCCATTGACAGAGTGGGTTCAGTCTGCTCTTCCCTGGGTGTGTTACATTGAAAGAGTGGGTTCAGTCTGCTCTTCCCTGGGTGTGTTACATTGACAGAATGGGGTCAGTCTGCTCTTCCCTGTGTGTGTTACATTTACAGTGTGGGGTCAGTCTGCTCTTCCCTGGGTGGGTTACATTGACAGAGTGGGGTCAGTCTGATATTTCCTGTTTGTGTTACATTGACAGAGTGAGGTCAGTCTGCTCTTCCCTGTGTGTGTTACATTGACAGAGTGGGGACAGTCTGATATTCCCTGGTTGTGTTACATTGACAGAGTGGGGTCAGTCTGCTCTTCCCTGGGTGTGTGACATTGACAGTGTGGGGTCAGTCTGCTCTTCCCTGGGTGCGTCACATTTACAGTGTGGGGTCAGTCTGCTCTTCCCTGGGTGGTTTACATTGAGAGAGTGGAGTCAGTCTGCTCTTCCGTGAGTGTGTTACATTGACAGAGTTGTGTCAGTCTGCTCTTCGCTGTGTGTCACATTGACATAGTGGGGTCAGTCTGCTCTTCCCTGGGTGTGTTTCGTTGACAGAGTGGGGTCAGTCTGTTCTTCTCTGGGTGTGTTACATTGACAGAGTGGGGTCAGTCTGATCTTCCCTGGGTGTGTTACATTGACAGAGTGGTGTCAGTCTGATCTTCCCTGGGTGTGTTACATTGACAGACTGGGGTCAGTATGCTCTTCCCTGGGTTTGTTACATTGGCAGAGAGGGGTCTGTCTGATCTTCCCTGGGTGTGTTACATTGACAGAGAAGGGTAAGTCTGCTCTTCCCTGGGTGTATTACATTGACAGAGTGGGGTCCATCTTCTCTTCCCTGCGTGTGATACACTAACAGAGTGGATTCTACAGTTTGGGCTGGGAGCAGTCACGGAGGGGAAGATGGCAGTGTTTGTAAGAGATAAGTCATGGAGGGGGTGATTGCAGTGTTGTGTAGGTATCAGTCAGGGAGGGAGTGATTGCAGTGGTGGGTCGGGATCAGTCAGGGAGGGGGAGATTGCAGTGTTGAGTAGGGATCAGTCAGGGAGGGGGAGATTGCTGTGTTGGGTCGAGATCAGTCAGGGAGGGGGGAGATTGCAGTGTTGGGTTTGGTTTAGTCAGGGAGGGGGTGAGCTCAGTGTTGGGAAGGGATCAGTCAGGGAGAGGGAGATTGCAGTGTTGGGTAGGGATCAGTCAGGGAGGGGGGAGATTGCAGTGTTGGGTAGGGATTAGTCAGGGTGGGGGGAGATTGCAGTGTTGGGTAGGGATTAATCAGGGAGCAGTAGATTGCAGTGTTGGATAGGGATCAGTCAGGGAGGGGGAGATTGCAGTGTTGCGTAGGGATCAGTCAGGGAGGGGGTGATTGCAGTGTTGGGTAGGGATCAGTCAGGGAGGGGGAGAGTGCTGTGTTGGATAGGTTTCAGTCAGGGAGGGGGAGATTGCAGTGTTGGGCAGGGATCAGTCAGGGAGGGGGAGATTGCAGTGTTGGGTAGGGATCAGTCAGGGAGGGGGAGATTGCAGTGTTGGGCAGGGATCAGTCAGGGACGGGGGCATTGCAGTTTTGGGGAGGTATCAGTCAGGGAGGGGGAGATTGCAGTGTTGGGTAGGGATCAGTCAGGGAGGGGGAGATTGCAGTGTTGGGTAGGGATCAGTCAGGGAGGGGGTGAGTGCAGTGTTGGGGAGGGATCAGTCTGCGAGGGGGAGATTGCAGTGTTGGATAGGGATCAGTCAGGGAGGGGGAATTTGCAGTGTTGGGGATGGATCAGTCAGTGAGGGGGAGATTGCAGTTTTGGGTAGGGATCAGTCAGGGAGGGGGAGATTACAGTGTTGGATAGGGATCAGTCAGGGAGGGGGTGAGTGCAGTGTTGGGGAAGGATCAGTCTGGGAGGGGGAGATTGCAGTGTTGGATAGGGATCTGTCAGGGAGGGGGAGAGTGCAGTGTTGGGTAGGGATCAGTCAGGGAGGGGGAGATTGCAGTGTTGTGTAGTGATCGAGGGAAATCAGGAGGGCAAAAAGGGGACATGAGTTTGCTTTGACAAATAGGGTTAAGGAGAATCCAAAGGAATTTTACAAATTCATAACGGCCAAAGGGTCACTGGGGAGCGAATTGGACCCCTCCAAGATCAAGACAGCCTGCACGTGGAGCTGCAGGAGATGGGGGAGGTACTGAACAAGTATTTCCTGTAGAGAAGGACATGGAAGATATAGAATAGAATGATGGTTTGGGAAACAGCATTGGGAAATAGATGATGTCCATCTTGCAAAATGTCCATATTACAGAGGAGGAGGTGCTGGATGTCTTGAAAAGGTTAAAGGTGGATAAATCCCCAGGACCTGATCAGGTGTACTCTCGATCTCTGTGGGAAGCTAGAGAAGTGATTGCTGGGCCTCTTGCTGAAATATTTGTAGCATCGATAGACACAGGTGAGGTGCCAGAAGACTGCAGGTTGGGCTAACATGGTGCCACTGTTAAAGAAAGGTGGAAAGGACAAGCCAGGGAACTACAGTCAGGTTCGCCTGTCGTCAGTCGTGGGCACGTGGAAAGATGGATACATGAGGGACAGGAATTACATGTGTTTACAAAGGCAATGTCTAACTGAGGATAGTCAGCATTGCATTGTACGTGGGAAATCATGTCTCAAGATATTGAGTTTTTTGAAGAAGTAACAAAAGGATTGATGAGGGCAGCGCGGTGGATGTGAGTGATATGGACTTCAGTAAGGTGTTCGAAATGTTTCCACATGGGAGATTGGAGCGCAAGGATAGATCTCATGGAATACAGGGAAGACCAGCCATTTGGAGACAGAACTGGCAGGAAGGTAGAAGACAGAGGGTGGTTGCGGAGGGTGTTTTTTTCAGCCTGGAGACCTGTGACCAGTGGAGTGCCACAAGGATCGGTGCTGCGTCCACTACTTTCCATTAATTATATAAATGATTTGAATGTGAACACAGCAGGTATAGTTAGTAAGTTTGGAGATGACACCAAAATTGGAGGGGTCGTGGACAGTGAAGAATGTTACTTCATATTACAACGGGATGGTGAACTGATGGACCAATGGGCTGAGGAGTGGCAGATGGAGCTTCATTTAGATAAATGGGAGGTGCTGCATTTTGGAAAAGCAAAAGTCTTCGCAGGACTGATACACTTAATTTTAATGTCCCAGGGAGTGTTTCTGAACAAAGAGACCTTGGAGTCCAGGTTCATTGTTCCTTGAAAGGAGAATTGTTGGTCGACGGGATAGTGAAGAAGGTGTTTGGTATGCTTGTGTTTACTGATCAGTGCATTGAGTAGAGGAGTTGGGAGGTCATGTTGTGGCTGTATAGGACATTGGATAAGTCACTTATGGAATATTGTGTGCAATTCTTGTCTCCTCCCTATCGGAAGGATGTTGTATAAATTGAAAGGGTTCAGAAAAGATTTACAAAGATGCTGACAGGATTGGAGGTTGTGAGCTACAGGGAGAGGTGAAATGGGCTGGGCCTGTTTTCCCTAGAATGTCTGAGGCTGAGGGGCACCCATATGGAGGTTTATAAAGCCATGAGACGAATCGATAGGTATAACAGATATGGTCTTTTCCCTGGGATGGGGTAGTCCAGAGCTGGAGGGCCCAGTTTGAGGGTGAGACGGGAAAGATATAAAAGGAACGTAAGGGACAACGTTTTGATGTGGAGGGTGTTGCGTGTATGGAATTAACTGCCCGACGAAGTGGTGGAGACTGGTACAATTACTGCATTTAAAAGGCGTTTGGATGGGTATACGAATAGGAAGGGTTGAGAGGGATTTGTGCCAAGTGCTGGCAAATGTGATGAGATTATGTTAGGATATGTGGGTGGTGTGGATGAGTTGGACCGAAGGCCCTGTTTCTGTGCTGTCCATCTCTTTGACTGTAAATGTTTTCCACTGTCCATTTCCAGCCATACATTTCACTGTTTCCCCTGTTTACCTTGGTCAGTTCTCCTCTCAAACACATGTCAATGGCTTTGGTTGTGATTGTAGGGTGTGTTTTATGGTCACTTTAAAAATCCATCATCTCGCTGAATTCCACTACACTACAATTTCCCAGAGGATATCTCAGTGTGACATTACTCCTTCACTCAGCGTCATCACCCACCGGTCGATCTGAGATAGTCACCTCCCTGGCTGTTTTCACAACGTGTTATTCAAAGAAACACTGACACAAACATTCGAAGAGGAGTTCGGAGAACATCACTTTTGCCGATGTGACTGTCCCAGATTACACAAAGACTGAAGTCTCCCAGAATTATCACAGTGCCTTTGTATTACACAGGAATACATTGGAATGTGTAACAGGGCTGAGCAATGAAATGCTGTTAGGCAGCCTCTAAACTGTTCTCCTGCTTGTGTTTTTGACACGTATTACCCAGAATCTGCATTCAGGCTGATTCAGCTTCATCGTCTGAGGCCAAATGCTTTCGCTGTCATGCCTTTGTTACCCATTACTGTCAGGGTTACCCATCCTGCTCTCCCTGAGATCCCTCAAGGAGGTGAACAATAGAATATTCATGTTCCACCTTTTGTTCACCCTGTCACCACTAAATCTCATTTATCTCTGTGCCACAGTCCATCCACCTTATTGCAGAGACTTTATCCAGTACAAAAAAGAACATTACGACTGGCTCTTTCCACAATTTCTTGTCACAGTCCAATTCACTGATGTACAGTTTCAGTTAAACTCTGTCTCTTTCTGTTCCTTTCTGCTTGTCTTCAGCTACATTGCTATTTCTGTTTGGATTTGGAAAGCTCCTTTCACCTGAACCCTGGCCCTGCATCCTCTCTGTCAGTTTAAAGTCCAGCCCATAAGCATACCGACATGGTTGGCCAGGACACTGTTCCCAGCAGTGTTGTGTTTAATTCACTCATGGGATGTTGCTATCTCGGGCTGGCCAGCATCGCATGCCAACCCCGAGCTGCCCTTGAGCTGAGTGCCTTGCTGGATGATTACAGAGAGCTGTTTAGAGTCAACCTCATCGCTCTGGGTCTGGATCATGTGTAGACCAGACCCACTGTCTATAATAGATTTCCATCCTAAAAGGATATTAAGCAGTTAGATGGGTTATACTGGACACCGGCATTAACATCTGGATGAACAGTCGGGTGAGAATAGCATGAGGCCATCACCTGTCCCACTCGTAGCTCACCTGTCACTGAGTACTGATCCCGGTGCACCATGAAACCCAACCCTTTCATCATGACCATTGTGTGATCCTGATAACTTCCTGCACTCTGGTGATATCCCTCAGTCTCTCTCCATGTGGTATCCCTCACTGTGTGGGTCTAATTGCTGCCTCTGTCAGTGTCTCTCACACTTGCAGCTACTCCAGATCCTGAGCCAATGGAATTCCCCTTTCCAGAGAGACACAGCAGAACAGGCCAGGGATGGAGACAGGGATTTTCCAGATCCCTCACTGCATCAGTCTAACTTCCCATTCTGTCTGTTTCCCTGTCTCCTGTAGGTCATCAGGCTGTTCCTGTCTCAGCCAAATTCCTAACTCCTGTCTCGTCCATAACCACATCAAAGATGCTTGGTCAGACAGACAGAGATGGAAAGGGAGGTCTGGAGCCTTCAGTAAATCCTGCAGCCGGTAAGATCACTCACAGTAAACAGCTCAGGGAGGAGTTAGTGACCTTCTGTATTCAGATCTGGAAGAGAGGACATGGACACAGAGCTAGATAAGGAACAGCAACATTCTCGGCTTCATTCACATCATCTTGTGAGGGTCCTGCTTTCACCTCTGCTGTACTGGTCCTCACTGAGACATCTCTCTCTGACTCTCTCTCAGACTCTCTGTTGCTTTTTCTCGATCCCCTCTCTCACTCCCTCACTCTCTATCTCTCACCCTCTCACTCTCATTCTCTCTCTCAGCCCCTGTCTCAACTTCTCTTTCTATCTCTCTTCCCCTCACACACACTCTCTCTCACCCACTCACTCACTCTCCACCTCATCCCTCTCTCTCACCTGACTCTCTCTCTTCCCCCCCACGTGCCTTTCACTCACGTCCCTCTCTCTCTAGCTCACCTTGTATCTCTCCCTATCTCGCTCTCCCCTCTTTCTATCTTTCTCTCTCTCTCTTTCTCCCTCTTGTACCCTTATCACAGTCTCTCTCTTTATCTCTCAGACTCTCTCATTTCTGTCCCCTCACTCACTCACACTTGCACCTCTCTCTGTCTCTCGTTCGCCATCCTCTCGCCCGTCTCTCTTGCTCACACATTGCTCTCCCCATCTCTCACCCTTCAATCTCTCTCTCCACTCTCTAATTTTCTCCCCATCTCTGCCCCCTCTCTGCCCCCTCTCTCCCCCACTCTCTCTCTCCCCACTCTCTCTCTCCCCACTCTCTCTCCCCCACGCTCTCACCCCTCTCTCCCCCTCCCCTCACTCTCCCCCTCTCGACCCATTCTCTCGACCCCCTCTCTCGACCCCTGCACTCGACCTCTTTCTCTCCCGTTCACTCTCTCTAATCCATTTCTCTCTCACCCCTCTCTCTCCCCTATTTTTCCCCTTCTCTTTACCCTTCTCTTTCTCCTTCTCTTTCCCCTTCTCTCTTCCCTATCTTTCCTGGTACGTCTCCCCAATCTCTCCCAATCTCTCCCCCAATCTCTCCCCCAATCTCTCCCCCTTATCTCTCCCCCTTATCTCTCCCCCTTATCTCTCCCCTCATCTTTCCCCCTCTCTCTTCCCCTCTCTCTTCCCTCGCTCTTTCTTCCCCCTCTCTCTCTTTCCCCCACCTCTCTGTCCCCCACCTCTCTCACTTACCTCTCTATCTCCCCTACCTCTCTCTCTCACCACCTCTCTCTCCTCTCTCTCTCCCACTCTCTCTCCCATCATTCTCTCCCACTCCCTCTGTCCCCCTCTCTCGTCCCCCTCGCCCCCTTCTCTCTCCACCCTCTCTCTTTATTCTTCTCAATACTGCCGTCTCTCTACCCCTGTCTCTCTACCTCCATCTCTCTCTCTCTCCTCTCTCTCTCTCCACTCTCTATCCTCCCTCTTACCTCTCTCCGTCTCTTCTATCTCCATCTCCCCCTCTCTTCCCCGCGCTCTCCCCCGCTTTCTGTCTTCCTCTCTGTCTTCCCCCTCCCCATTTCTCCCACCCCTCTCTCCCCACCCTCTCTCGCTCCCCCCTCACTCTCTCCCTCTCTTTCTCCCTCTCTCTCTTTCCACATCTCTTGCCCCCTCACTTGCCTCACTCTCTCACCTTTCTCTTTCTCCTCCTCTCTCTTCCCCTTCCTCTCCCCCTCTCTCTCCCCACTCTCTCTGTCTGCCCCCTGCCCCCCCTCCCTCTCTCCCCCTCCCTCTCTCCCCCTCTCTCGCCCCCTCTTTCGACCCCCTCACTCTGTCACCTCACTCTCCCTCCCCCTCTCACTCCCTCCCTCTCTCTCCCCCATTCTTTACCCCCTCTCTCCCACCTCTCCCCACATTCTCTACACCCACTCTCTCCCCGCACTCAATCCCCCACTCACTCCCCACTCTATCTCCCCACCCTCTCTGCCCCCTCCCTCTCTCCTCTCTCTCTCCCCCTCTCCCTCCCCTCTCTCTCATACCCTCTCTGTCTCCCTCTTTCACTCGTCCCCCTCTCTCGCACCTCGCTTTCCCACTTGCTCTCCCCCCTCACTTCCCCTCTCTTTCTCCCCTCTCTCTCCCCGTTTCACGCACCTCTCTCTCTCCCCCTACCTGCCCCCTCTCTCTCCCCATCTCTCTCTCCCCCTCCCCCTCTCTCCCCTCTCTCTCCCGTCTCTCTATCCCCGCTGTCTCCCCCTCCTCTCTCCGCCCTCGCCCTTGACCCCTCTCCGTTGGTCCTAATCCCCTCTTTTGACCTCCTTCTCTCTGCCCTTCTCTCTCTTCCCCTCTATCTTTTTCCTCCTCTCTCTTCCCCTCTCTCTCTTTCCCCACCTCTCTCACCCCCACCTCTCTCTCACTGTCCTCTCTCTCTCCCCCACATCTCTCTCGCCTACATCTCTCCTCCAGCATTGTCTCTCCCCCGCTTCTCTCTCTCTCCCACCTCTCTCTCTCCCCACTCTCGTCCCCGTCCCCTCTCTATCCCTTCTCTCACCTCTCACTCGCCCTCTCTCTCACCCTCTCTCTCTCCCAATCTCTCTCTCACCCTCTCTCTCGCACCTTCTCTCTCTCCCTCTCTCTCACCCCCTCACGCCCCCCTATCGCCCGCCTCTCTCGCCCCCTCTCGCACCCCCACTCTCCCCTCTCTCTCCTCTCTCTCTCTTCCCCTCTCTCTCTTTCCTCTCTC
The DNA here is from genome assembly GCF_047496795.1 of Chiloscyllium punctatum. NCBI lineage: Eukaryota > Metazoa > Chordata > Chondrichthyes > Orectolobiformes > Hemiscylliidae > Chiloscyllium > Chiloscyllium punctatum. The sequence goes on along the minus strand of NC_092751.1, from coordinate 60,031,689 downwards.
TCTTTCCCCATCTCTCTCACCCCCACCTCTCTCTCACTCACCTCTCTATCTCGCCTACGTCTCTCGCTCCACCACCATTGTCTCTCCTCTGCTTCTCTCTCTTCCATCTCTCTCTCTCCCCGCTCTCGCCCCCTTCCCTCGTACCCTCTCTCTCCCCCTCTCTCTCCCCTCTCTCTCTCCCCTCTCTCTCCCTCTCTCTATCCCCTCTCTCTCATCTCTCTCTCACCTCTCACTCCCCCCACTCGCCCCCTCTCTCTATCCCTCTCTCTCAATCCCTCTCCCTCCCCACTTCCTCTCTCTCCCTCTCTTTCTCCTCTGTCTCTCTCCCCCTCTCTCTCCCTCTCCCAACCCACTCTCTCTGCCTTCCCTCACTTCCCCTCGTTCTCTCCACTCCCTTCTCTCCCCTCCCTCTCTCCCTCTCTCGCACTCCTCTCTCGACCCCCTCTCTCTCTCTGCCCTTCCCTCTCTCCCCTCACTCTGTCACCTCACTCTCCCTCCACCTCTCATTCCCTCTCACTTCCTCGCTCTCCACGCGCTCTCACCCTCTCTCTCTCTACCCCCTCTCTCTACCCCTCACTCTTTCTCCCCCTCTCTCTTTACTAACTCTCTCCCCACTCTGTCACCGAACCTTCTCCCCTCTTTCCCTCTCTCACTCCTTCCGTCTCTCACCCTCTCACTCTCCCCCACTCTATCCCCCACTCTCTCACTCACTCTCTACCCCCTCTCCCACACTCTCTCCGCACACTCACTTCCCCCACTCACTCCCCCCAATCGCCACCCCCTCTCTCTCCCCCTCCTCCCTCTCTCTCTGCCCCCTCTTCCCGACTCTCTCACACCATTCACTCCCCCATTCTCTCCTCCAGTCTCTCCCCTATTCTCCCCCCATCTCTCCCCCCCTCTCTCTCGCCCCTTCTCTCTCCCCTACTCTGTCGCGCCTCCCACTCTCACCCACCAATCTAGCCCCCCCGCTCTCGCCACCACTCTCTCGTCCGCTCTCATTCTCCCCCCTCTCTCCACCTCTTCCCTCTCTCCCCGCACCACACTCTCTCTTTCTCCCCCTCTCTCTCCCCCTCTGTCTCCCCCTCACTCTCCCCCTCTATCTCTCCCCCACTCTCTCCCCCTCTCCCTCCCTCTCTCTCTCTCCCCCTCTCTCTCTCCCCCTCTGTCTCTCTCTCTCTACCCACTCACTCTCCCTTACTCACTCTCCCCACTCTCTCCGCCCTCCTTTTCTCCCCCTCCCTCTCTCCCCTTCTCTCTCTCCCACTCCCTTTGTCCCCCTCTCTCGCCGTCGCTCTCACCCCACTTCTCCCCCTCTCTTTTTATTCTTTTCACTACTGCACTTATCTACCCCTGTCTCTCTACCCTTTCTCTCTCTCTCTCTCGTCTCTCTCCCCTCTATCTCTCCCCTCTCCATCTTCACTCTCTCCCTCTCTTTGACTCCCCTCTCTCCATCTCCCCTCTCTCCATCTCCCCCTCTCGCTGCCCACTCTCTCCCCGCTCTCTGACATTCCCCTCTCTCCAACCTCTCTCACACCCCTCTCTCGCCACCTCTTCCCCCTCTCTCACACCTCGCCCCTCTCTCTCCCCCCTCCCCCTCTCTCCCCACCCACTCTCTCTCCCCCCTCTCTCTCCCCTCCCTCTCCCCCTCTCTCTTTCGCCCTCTCTAGCCCCAATCTCTCGCCCCACTCTATCCCCTCTCTCTCACCCCCCTCACTCACCCCCACACTCTCCCCATCTCTCTTCCCCCACTTTCTCCCCCAGCGCTCTGCCCCCTCTCTCCTCCTCGCTCTCCCCGCCACTCCCTCCCCTCTCTCACCCCCCTCACTCACCTCCACAATCTCCCCATCTCGCTTCCCCACTTTCTCCCCCCGCTCTCGGCCCCCTCTCTTCTGCCCTCTCTCCACTCTTTCTCCCCTCGCTTCCCCTCGCTCCCCTCCCTCTCTCTCCCTCTGTCGCTCCCATCCACTCCCTCCCCTCTTTCTCCCTCTCTCTCTCACGCCCCTCACACACCCCCACGCTCTCCCCATCTCTCTTCCCCCACTTTCTCCCCCCGCTCTCTGCCCCCTCTCTCCTCCTCGCTCTCCCCACCACTCCCTCCCCTCTCTCACCCCCCTCACTCACCTCCACAATCTCCCCATCTCGCTTCCCCACTTTCTCCCCCCGCTCTCTGCCCCCTCTCTCCTGCCCTCTCTCCACTCTTTCTCCCCTCGCTCCCCCTCCCTCTCTCTCCCTCTGTCGCTCCCATCCACTCCCTCCCCTTTTTCTCCCTCTCTCTCTCACGCCCCTCACACACCCCCACGCTCTCCCCATCTCTCTTCCCCCACGTTCTCCCCCCGCTCTCTGCTCCCTCTCTTCCACCCTCTCTCCCCTCTCTCCCACCTCCCCTCCCTCTCCCTCCCTGTCTCCCCCGTCTCTCTCCTTCCCTCTCCTTCTCTCTCCCCCACTGCCTTGCCCCTTCTCCCTTGCCTCCTCTCCTTCCCCCTTTCGCCCTCCTTCTCTCGCCCCTATCTCTCTGCCCCTCTCTCTGCTCCTCTCTCTCCCCTCACTCTGTCACAGCACTCTCCCTCCCTCGCTCACTCCCTCCCTCTCTCACCCCCTCTCTCCCCCTTCTCTCTCCCACTCTTTTTCCCCATCTCTCCCCTCCCTGTCTCTCTTCCCCCTCTCTATCTCTCTCTACCGCCTGTCTCTCTTCCCTCTCTCTCCCTACCCTCCCTCTCCTCTCTCTCCTTCTCTCTCCCCTTCTCTCTAACGTCTCTCTTGGCGCCTCTCTCAGCACCTCCCTCTCGCACCCCCTCTCTCTATCCCTTTCTCTCTATCTCCCCTCTCTCTCTTCACTAAATCTCTCCCCACTCTGTCACCTAACCCTCTCCCATTCTCTCTCACACCCTTCCTCCCTAACCCTCTCCCTCCACCCCACTCTCTCTCCCCCCACTCTCTCCCCCACTTCGTCTCCCCACTCACTCCCCCACTCTCTCTCCCTCCACTCTCTCCCCCCACTCTCTTTCCCCCACTCTCTCTCTCCCCACTCTCTCTCCTCTCTCTCTCTCCCCTCTCTCTCTCCCTCCATTCTCTGTCCCCTCTCTCTGTCTCCCTCCCTCTGTCCTCCTCACTCTCCCCCCCTCGCTCTCTTCTCTCTCCCCCGAATCTCCCCTCTCTGTCTCCTACTCTCCCGCCTGTAACCCTCTCTCCTCTCCCCTTCTCTCCCCCTCCCTCTCCCATCTCTCTCTAACCACTCTCTCTACCCCCATCTCTCCGTCGCTCTCATCGTCTCTCCCCCCTTCTCTCTCTCCCCCTCCCTCTCCCCTCTCTCTCCACCTTTCACTCCTCCACTCTCTCCCCCACTCTCTCTCCCCCACTCTCTCTCCCCTCTCTCTCTCTCTCCTCTCTCTCTCCCCTCTCTCTCCCTCCATTCTCTGTCCCTCTCTCTCTGTCTCCCTCCCTCTGTCTGCCTCACTCTCTCCCCCCCGACTCTCCCCTCTCTGTCTCCTACTCTCGCGCCTGTAACCCCTCTCTCCTCTCCCCTTCTCTCCCCCTCCCTCTCCCCTCTCTCTAACTACTCTCTCATCCCCTCTCTCTACCCCCATCTCTCTGTACCCTGCTCACCCTCTCTCTCTACCCCTCAAAATCTCTCTCTCCCCTCGCTCTTCACTAACTCTGTCGCCTAAATCTCTCGCCTCTCTCTCTCTCCGTCTCTCACTCCCTACCTCTCTCACACCCTCTCACTCTCCTCTCTCTCCCCCACTCTCACCCTCTTTCTGTCCCCCTCTCTCCACCTCCCTCGCCCACTTTCTCTCCTTCCCACTCTCTCTCCCCTTCTCTCTCCCCCTCCCTCTCCCCCTCTCTCTCCGCCTCTCACTCCCCACTCTCTTCCCCCGCTCTCACCCGCTCGTTGTTGGCCTCTCTCCCCCTCCCTCGCACCTTCCTCTCCCTCCCCCTCTCTCGCCCCGTCACTCTCCCCCTCTTACTCTCCTCTTTCTCTCCCCTACTTTCTCCCATCTCTCTCCCCTCTCTCTCACCCCACTCTCACCCCCTTTCTGTTCACCCTCTCTCTCCCCCAACCTCTCCCCCATGTCTGCCCCCCTCTCTCTCACGCCCGGCTCTCTCACCCCGCCTACTCACCATCCTCCCACCCTTCTCTCTCCCTCTCTCTCTCTCCCCCTCCATCTCTCCCGTGCACGTTCCTCTCCCTTCCCCCCCTCTCGCCCTGTCTTTCCCCCTCCCTCTCCTCTCTCTCTTTCCCCTCTCTCTCCCCATCTCTCTCCCCCCACTCTCTCCCACTCTCGCTCCCCCACTGTCTGCCCCCTCTCTCTCACCCACAGCTCTTTCACACCTGCTCTCTCACCACCATCAATCCCCCTCTCTCCGTCTCTCTCTTCCCCTCCTTCTCTCCCCCTCTCTCTCCCTCTCACTCTCCCCCCCATTTTTCCCACTCCCTCTCTCTTCCCCCCTCTCCCCTCTCTCGCCCCCTCTCCCGCCCCCTTTCTCTCTCCCCCTCTCACCCCCGTCTCTCCCGCCTCTCCCTGTCGCTCTACCCATTTCTCTCCCCTCTCCCCTCTCTTTCCTCCTCTCTCCCCCTCTCTCGCCCCCCCACTCTCTCCCCCTCTGTCTCCCCCTCACTCTCCCCCTCTCTCTCTCCCCCACTCTCTCCCCCTCTCCCTCCCTCTCTCTCTCTCCCCCTCTCTCTCTCCCCTCTGTCTCTCTCTCTCTACCCACTCACTCTCCCCCACTCTCTCCGCCCTCCTTCTCTCCCCCTCCCTCTCTCCCCTTCTCTCTCTCCCACTCCCTTTGTCCCCCTCTCTCGCCGTCTCTCTCACCCCACTTCTCCCCCTCTCTTTTTATTCTTTTCACTACTGCACTTATCTACCCCTGTCTCTCTACCCTTTCTCTCTCTCTCTCGTCTCTCTCCCCTCTATCTCTCCCTCTCCATCTTCACTCTCCCCTCTCTTTGACTCCCTCTCTCCATCTCCCCTCTCTCCATCTCCCCCTCTCGCTGCCCACTCTCTCCCGCTCTCTGACATTCCCCTCTCTCCAACCTCTCTCACACCCCTCTCTCGCCACCTCTTCACCCTCTCTCACACCTCGCCCCTCTCTCTCCCCCCTCCCCCTCTCTCCCCACCCACTCTCTCTCCCCCCCTCTCTCTCCCCTCCCTCTCCCCCTCTCTCTTTCGCCCTCTCTAGCCCCAATCTCTCGCCCCACTCTATCCCCTCTCTCTCACCCCCCCCACACTCACCCCCACACTCTCCCCATCTCTCTTCCCCCACTTTCTCCCCCAGCGCTCTGCCCCCTCTCTCCTCCTCGCTCCCCGCCACTCCCTCCCCTCTCTCACCCCCCTCACTCACCTCCACAATCTCCCCATCTCGCTTCCCCACTTTCTCCCCCCGCTCTCGGCCCCCTCTCTTCTGCCCTCTCTCCACTCTTTCTCCCCTCGCTCCCCCTCCCTCTCTCTCCCTCTGTCGCTCCCATCCACTCCCTCCCCTTTTTCTCCCTCTCTCTCTCACGCCCCTCACACACCCCCACGCTCTCCCCATCTCTCTTCCCCCACGTTCTCCCCCGCTCTCTGCTCCCTCTCTTCCACCCTCTCTCCCCTCTCTCCCACCTCCCTCTCCCTCCCTGTCTCCCCCGTCTCTCTCCTTCCCTCTCCTTCTCTCTCCCCCACTGCCTTGCCCCTTCTCCCTTGCCTCCTCTCCTTCCCCCTTTCGCCCTCCTTCTCTCGCCCCTATCTGTCTGCCCCTCTCTCTGCTCCTCTCTCTCCCCTCACTCTGTCACAGCACTCTCCCTCCCTCGCTCACTCCCTCCCTCTCTCACCCCCTCTCTCCCCCTTCTCTCTCCCACTCTTTTTCCCCATCTCTCCCCTCCCTGTCTCTCTTCCCCCTCTCTATCTCTCTCTACCGCCTGTCTCTCTTCCCTCTCTCTCCCTACCCTCCCTCTCCTCTCTCTCCTTCTCTCTCCCCTTCTCTCTAACGTCTCTCTTAGCGCCTCTCTCAGCACCTCTCTCTCGCACCCCCTCTCTCTATCCCTTTCTCTCTATCTCCCCTCTCTCTCTTCACTAAATCTCTCCCCACTCTGTCACCTAACCCTCTCCCATTCTCTCTCACACCCTTCCTCCCTAACCCTCTCCCTCCACCCCACTCTCTCTCCCCCCACTCTCTCCCCCACTTCGTCTCCCCACTCACTCCCCCACTCTCTCTCCCTCCACTCTCTCCCCCCACTCTCTTTCCCCACTCTCTCTCTCCCCACTCTCTCTCCTCTCTCTCTCTCCCCTCTCTCTCTCCCTCCATTCTCTGTCCCCTCTCTCTGTCTCCCTCCCTCTGTCCTCCTCCACTCTCCCCCCCCTCGCTCTCTTCTCTCTCCCCCGAATCTCCCCTCTCTGTCTCCTACTCTCCCGCCTGTAACCCCTCTCTCCTCTCCCCTTCTCTCCCCCTCCCTCTCCCATCTCTCTCTAACCACTCTCTCTACCCCCATCTCTCCGTCGCTCTCATCGTCTCTCCCCCCTTCTCTCTCTCCCCCTCCCTCTCCCCTCTCTCTCCACCTTTCACTCCTCCACTCTCTCCCCCACTCTCTCTCCCCCACTCTCTCTCCCCTCTCTCTCTCTCTCCTCTCTCTCTCCCCTCTCTCTCCCTCCATTCTCTGTCCCTCTCTCTCTGTCTCCCTCCCTCTGTCTGCCTCACTCTCTCCCCCCCGACTCTCCCCTCTCTGTCTCCTACTCTCGCGCCTGTAACCCCTCTCTCCTCTCCCCTTCTCTCCCCCTCCCTCTCCCCTCTCTCTAACTACTCTCTCATCCCCTCTCTCTACCCCATCTCTCTGTACCCTGCTCACCCTCTCTCTCTACCCCTCAAAATCTCTCTCTCCCCTCGCTCTTCACTAACTCTGTCGCCTAAATCTCTCGCCTCTCTCTCTCTCCGTCTCTCACTCCCTACCTCTCTCACCCTCTCACTCTCCTCTCTCTCCCCCCACTCTCACCCTCTTTCTGTCCCCCTCTCTCCACCTCCCTCGCCCACTTTCTCTCCTTCCCACTCTCTCTCCCCTTCTCTCTCCCCCTCCCTCTCCCCCTCTCTCTCCGCCTCTCACTCCCCCACTCTCTTCCCCCGCTCTCACCCGCTCGTTGTTGGCCTCTCTCCCCCTCCCTCGCACCTTCCTCTCCCTCCCCCTCTCTCGCCCCGTCACTCTCCCCCTCTTACTCTCCTCTTTCTCTCCCCTACTTTCTCCCCATCTCTCTCCCCTCTCTCTCACCCACTCTCACCCCCTTTCTGTTCACCCTCTCTCTCCCCCAACCTCTCCCCCATGTCTGCCCCCTCTCTCTCACGCCCGGCTCTCTCACCCCGCCTACTCACCACCCTCCCACCCTTCTCTCTCCCTCTCTCTCTCTCCCCCTCCATCTCTCCCGTGCACGTTCCTCTCCTTCCCCCCCCCTCGCCTTTTTTCTCCCTCTCCCTCTCCTCTCTCTCTTTCCCCTCTCTCTCCCCATCTCTCTCCCCCCACTCTCTCCCACTCTCGCTCCCCCACTGTCTGCCCCCTCTCTCTCACCCACAGCTCTTTCACACCTGCTCTCTCACCACCATCAATCCCCCTCTCTCCGTCTCTCTCTTCCCCTCCTTCTCTCCCCCTCTCTCTCCCTCTCACTCTCCCCCCTTTTTCCCACTCCCTCTCTCTTCCCCCCTCTCCCCTCTCTCGCCCCCTCTCCCGCCCCCTTTCTCTCTCCCCCTCTCACCCCCGTCTCTCCCGCCTCTCCCTGTCGCTCTACCCATTTCTCTCCCCTCTCCCCTCTCTTTCCTCCTCTCTCCCCCTCTCTCGCCCCCCACTCTCTCCCCCTCTCTCTTACACCCCGCTGTCTTAGTACCCGCCCTCTCACCCCCTCTCTCTCACCTCCCTCTCTCTCTCCCCCTCTCTTTCTCTCTCTCTCTCGTCCTTTCTCTCCCCCTCTATCGCTCCCCCCCTCTCTCTCTCCCTCTCACTCTCCCGCGCTCTCTTCCGCCTTTCCCTCCACACTCTCTCTCTCTGCCCCCTGTCTCCCCTGTCTCTCTCCCCTCTCTCTCCCTGATCTCTCTTCCCCCCTATTTCTCCCCACTCTCTCTCACTGCCCCCTCTCTCTCCCCTCCTCTCCCCCTGTCTTGCCCCCTTCTCTCGCCACTCTCTCTCGCCTCCTCTCTTGCCCCCTCTCTCGCTCCCCTCTCTCTCCCCTCTCTCTACCCTCTCTCTCTCGCATCCTCTAACTCCCCCCTCTCTCTCCATTCTCTCACCCCCTCTCATCCCCCCTCTCTCCCCTTTCTCTCCCTCTCACTCTCGCCATCTCTTTCCCCATCACTCTCCCCATCTCTCTCCCCTCTCTCTTTTGCCACTCTCTCACTCTCACCACCTTTCTGTCCCCCTCTCCTCCTCCCTCGCCCCCGTCATCTCCCTCCTCCTGTCTCTCTCCCCGTCTCTCTCCCCCTCTCCCTGTCGCTCTCCCCGTCACTCTCCCTCTCTCTCTCCCCCGCTCTCCCCCTCTCTCTCCCCTCTTGTTCCCCCTCTCTCTCCACCTCTCTCTCCCCCTCTCTCTCATTCCCCGCTCTCTCTCACCTCCGCGCTCTCATTCCCGCTTTCTCGTTTTCTCGCCCCCCCCTCCCCCTCTTTCTCCCCCTCTCTCTGCCCCCTCTCTCATTCCCCGCTCTTTCGCCCCCACTCGCTCACCCACACCCGCGCTCTCGCCTCCTCTCTCCCATCTCCCCCTCTCCACCTCTCTCTCCCCCTCTGTCTCTCCCCCTCTCTCTCCCTCTCACTCTCCCGCTCACTCTTCCTCTTTTCTCTCCACACTGTCTCTCTCTGCCCCCTCTCTCTCCACCTCTCTCTCCCCCTTCTCCCCCTCTCTCACCCCCCTCTCACTCCCTGACTCGCTCCCTCTCTCTCACCCACCTGTCTCACCCCACTCTCTTGCCACCCACTCTCGCCCTCTCTCTTATCCCTTCTCTCGACGCCTCTCGCTCTCCCCGTCTCTTTACCCTCTCTCTATCCCCTCCCTCTCCCCCTCACTCTACCCCTCTCTTGCACTCTCACTCTCTCCCTCTCTCTCTCCCGCTCTTTCTCCCCTCTCTCTCACCCCATCTCGCCCCCTTGCCCGCTTCTCACAACCTCACTCGTGCGCCCTCTCTCCCCTCTCTCTACCTCTCACTCTCCCAATCTCTCTCCCCATCTCTATCCCCATCTCTCTCCCCATCCCTCTCCCCTCGTTCTCCCCGCGCTCTGTCTCCCCACTCTCACCCCCTTTCTGTCCCCCCTCTTCAACTCCCTCGCCCCCTCCTCCCATCCCCCTCTCTCTCCCCGTCTCCCCCCTCTTTCCCGTCACTCTCCCCGTCTCCCCCTCTCCTCCTCTCTCTCCCCTTCTCTCTCTCCCTCTCTCTCTCCCACCCATTCCCTCCGCTCTCTCTCTCCCTCTCTCTCCTACCCCCTCACTTACCCCAACACTCTCCCCATCTGTCTTCCCCCACTTTCTCCCCTCGCTCTCTTCCACCTCTCGCCCGCCCTCTCTCCCCTCTCTCTCCCTACCTCTCTCTCCCCTTCTCTCTCGCCTCTCCCTCTCACCGTCTCTCTCCTTCTCACTCCCCCTCTCCCTTGCCCCTTCTCCCTTGCCTCCTCTCCTTCCCACTTTCACCCTCCATCTCTCGCCCCTATCTCTCTGCCCCTCTCTCTGTCACCTCACTCTCCCTCCCTCACTCACTTCCTCCTTCTCCCCTTCTCTTCCCCTCCCTGTCTCTCTTCTCCCTCTCTGTCTCTCTTCCCCCTCTCTGTCTCTCTCTACCGCCTCTCTCTCTTCCCCCTCTTGCCCCCCCGTCCCTCTGTCCCCCTCCGTCTGGCCATCTTCCTCTGTCCCCCACTCTCTCCTTCTCTCTCCCCCCGACTCTCCCCTCTCTCTACCCCACTCTCCCCCCTCTAACTCCTCTCTCCCCTCCCCTTCTGTCCACCCTCCCACTCCCCTCCCTGTCTCCCCCACTCTCCCCCACTCTCCCTCTCCCCCTCCCTTTCCCCTATCTCTACCCCACTCTCCCCCACTCTCCCTCTCATCCTCTCTCTCCCCTCTCTATCTCCCCCTCTATCTCTCTCTCGATTCTCTGTCCCCCTCCCTCTGGCCCCTCCCTCTGTCCCCCACTCTCTCCTCTCTCTTTCCACCCCGACACTCCCCTCTCTCTTCTCCAATCTTTCCCTCTCTCTCCCCTCACTCTTCCACTCTCTCTCTCCCTCCATTCTCAGTCCCCCTCCCTCTGGTCACCTCCCTCTGTCCCCCTCTCTCTCTCCTTCTCTCTCCCCCGACCCAACCCTCTCTCCCCCACTCCCCCTCTATCCCCTCTCTCCCCTCACCTTCTTTCCACCCTCCCTCTCTTCCTCTCTCCCTCCCCCACTCTCACCCCCACTTTCCCCGCAGTGTTTCTCCCCACTCTCTCCCCACTTTCTCCCACACTCTCTCCCCCTCTCTCTCTCCCCCTCTGTCTCTCCCTCCACTCTCTGTCCACCTCCCTCTTCCACATCCCTCTGTCCCCCACTCTCTCCTCTCTCTTTCCACCCCGACACTCCCCTCTCTCTTCTCCAATCTTTCCCTCTCTCTCCCCTCACTCTCCCCCTCTCTCTCTCCCTCCATTCTCAGTCCCCCTCCCACTGGTCACCTCCCTCTGTCCCCCTCTCTCTCTCCTTCTCTCTCCCCCGACCCAACCCTCTCTCCCCCACTCCCCCTCTATCCCCTCTCTCCCCTCACCTTCTTTCCACCCTCCCTCTCTTCCTCTCTCCCTCCCCCACTCTCACCCCCACTTTCCCCGCAGTGTTTCTCCCCACTCTCTCCCCTCTCTCTCCCCCACTCTCACCCTCCCTCCCTCTCCCCTCTCTCTACCCGATTCTCTCACCTCCTCTCTCTATCCCCTCTCTCTACCCACTCTCTCTTCCCCCACTCTCTCCCCTCTTTCTCTCCTCTCTCTGTCCCCCGCTCTCACCCTCTTTCTGTCCCCCCTCTCTCACAAACCCACGCACCTTCCTCTCCCTCCCCCTCTCTCGCCTCATCACTCTCCCCCTCTCACTCTCCTCTCCCTCTCCCCACTCTCTCGCCATCTCTCTCCCCTCTCTCTCCCCCCACTCTCACCCTCTTTCTGTCCCCCCACTCTCACCCTCCCTCGTAACTTCTTCTCCCTACCCCTCTCTCTCCCCGTCTCTCCCGTTCTCCCTGTCGATCTCCCCGTCTCTCTCCCCTCTCTCTCCCCTCTCTCTCCCCCACTCTCCCCCTCTTACTCCTCTCTCCCCTCCAATTCTCTACACCCTTCCTCTCCTCCTCTCTCCATCCCCACTCTCTCTCCGCACTGTTTCTCCCCACTCTCTCTCCCCACTCTCCCTCACTCTCTCCCCCCTCTCTTTCCCCCCCTCTCGCCTCTCCTTCTCACCTCTCTCTATCACCCTTTCTCTCTCCTCCCACTCTCTCCCCTCTCTCTAACCCATCTCTCTCCCCACCTCTCTTGCCCCCCTCTCTCACCCCTCTCTCCAGCCTCTCTCTCCCCCTCTCTCTCACCCCTTCTCCCTCCCGTCTCTCTCTCCCCTACTCTCTACCCCTCTCTATCCCCCCTCTCTCTCTCCCCTGCTCTCTCCCCTTCTCTCCCCCCGTCTCTCCACATCTCTCTCCCCCGTCTCACTACTCTCCTCTCTCTTCCCCCTGCCTTTCCCTCCCTCTGTCTCTCTCCCCTCTCTCTCTCTCTACCCTCTCTTGCGATCCCTCTCCTCTCTCCAACTCCCCTTTCCATCTCCCCTCTCCCAATCTCCCCTCTCTTCCTTTCTCCCCCTCCCATGTCACCCCCCCCTCTCCCCCACTTTCTCCCCACTCTCTCTCTCTCCCCATGCTCTCTCCCCTCTCTCTCACCCCTCTCTACCCCCTCTCCCCCTCTCTCTCTGCTCACCCCCTCCACTCTCTCGACCCCTCCCTTGCCCCCCTCTCTCGCCCGCCTCCCTCGATCCCATCCCTCTGCCCCCTCCCTCTGCCCTCTCTACTCCCCTTCCCTGCCCCCTCTCTCTGCCGCTCTCTCTCCACCCCCTCACTCTGTCCAGCTCATTCTGTCTCCCTCTCACTCCCCCTCTCCCCCTCTCTCTCCCTCGCCCCTCCTTCTCCCCCGCTCTCCCACTTGCTCTCTACCCCCTTTCTCTCTTCCCCTTCTCTCTCCACACCTCTCTCTCTATCCCATCTCTCCTCCTACCCCTCCCTTTCCCCCTCACTCCTACTCTCTCTACCCCTCACTCTCTCTCCCCCAAACTCTCTCTTCATTAGCACTCTCACCCAATTCTGTCACCGAACACTCTCCCCTCTCTCTCTCCCCCTCTCTGTCCCCCCCCTCTCCATTCCACTCTATCTGTCCCCCTCTCTGTCCCCTCTCTCTCTGTCCACCCTCTCTCTGTCCCCCTCTCTGTCCCCCCTCTCTCTCCGCTCCACTCTCTCTGTCCCCCCTCTCTCTGTGTCCCTTCTTCCTCTGTCCCCATTTCTCTCTGTCCCCCCCTCTCTGACTCCCCTCTCTCCGTCCCTCCCATCTCTGTCCCTCTCTCTCTGTCCCCATTCTCTCTGTCCCCATTCTCTCTGTTTCCCTCTCTGTCTCCCCCTCTCTCTGGCCTCCCACTCACTGTCCTCCTCTCTCTGTCCACCCTCTCTCTCTTCCCCCTCTCTTTACCCCATCTCTCTCCCCATCTCTCCCCTACCTTGCTCACCCCACTCTCTTGTCTCCCCCTCTCTCTGTCCCCTCACTCTCTGCTCCCCCTCTCTCTGTCCCACCCTCTCTCTGTCCTTATGCTGTCTGTCTGTCCCTTCTGTTCCCCTCTCTCTTTTCTCCTCTTTCTTTCCCCTGGTCTATTAGCACCCCTCTTTCTGTCCCCCCACTCTCTGCGCCTCCATCTCTCTGTCCCCCCTCTCTCAATGTCACCCCTCTCTCTGTCCCCACTCTCCCTAGTTTCCCTCTCTCTCTGTCCCCCCTCTCTGTACCCCCTGCTCTGTCACTCTCCTCTCTTTCCCCACTGTCTCTCTTTCACCCTCTGACTCTGTGCCTCCCTCTCCCTCTGCCCCCATTTCACTGTCCACTCCTCTCTCTCTCTCTGTACCCCCTCTCTGTCCCCCCACTCTCTGCACCCTTCTCTCTGTCCCCCTCTCTCTCTTCCCCCTATCACTACTCCCCTCTCTATCCCCTATCACTCCACCCTCTCTCTCCCCCACTCTCTTGTCCCCCTCTCTCTCTGTCCCCCCTCTCTCTCTGACCCCATCACTCTCTGTCCCCCGCTCTCTCTGTCCACTCTCTCTCTCTCTGTCCCCCCCGCTCCCCCTCCCTCCCACTCTGCCGCTCTCTCTCTGTGACCCCCAATATCTCTGTCTCTCCCGCTGTCTGTCCCCCTCTCTCGGTCCCCTCTCTCTCTATCCCCTCTCTCTCTCTGTCCCCCTTCTATGTCCCCCCTCTCTGTCCCCGTCTCTCTCTTCCCCCCTCTGTCACCTCTCTCTCTCTGTCCCCCCTCTCTCAATCCCCCCTGCTCGCTCTCTCTGTCCCCCCCTCTCTCTCTGTTCGCCCTCTCTCTCTGCCCCCCTCTCTCTGTCTTCCCTCTCTTACTGCCCCCACTCTCTCTGCCCCCACTCTCTGTCCCCCTTGTCCCTGTACCCCCCTCTGTTCCCCCTCTCTCTGTCCACCCTCTCTCTGTACCACCTCTCTCTGTCTCCCTCTCCCTCTGCCCCCCTCTCGCTGTCCCCCCTCTCTCTCTGTCCCCCTTGCTCAGTCCCGCTCTCTGTCCACCCCCTTCTCGGTCCCAGCCCTCTCTATGCTCCCCCCTCTCTGTCTTTCTCTGATCCCCTTCTCTCTCAGTCCCCCTCTCTCTCTGTCCCCCCTCACACTGTCTCCCCTCTCTCTGTCCCACTCTCTCTGTGTCTCCCATCTCACTGTCCCCCCTCTCTCTGTCCTCCCCTTTCTCTGACACCCCTCTCTCAGTCCCCCTCTCTCTCTGTCCCCCTCTCTCTGACCCACCCCTCTCTGATACCCATCTCTCAGTACCCGTCTCTCTCTGTTCCACTCTCTCTCAGTCCCCCCTCTCTCTGTCCCCCTCTCTCTGTCCTCCCCTCTCTCTTCCCCCCTTCCTCTGTCCCACTCTCTGTCAGTCCCCCTCTCTCTCTGGCCCCCTCTCTCTGATCCCCCTCTCTCTCTCTGTCCCCCCTCTCTGCCCCCCCCTCTCTGTCCACCGTCTCTGTACCCATATCTCTCTCCCCTCTCTCTGTTCCCCCCTCCCTGTCACCCCCTTCTCGGTCCCAGCCCTCTCTCTGTCCCTCCCACTCTCTGTCCCTCTCTCTCAGTCCCACTCTCTCTTTGGCCCCCTTCTCTCTGTCCCCCTTCTCTCTCTCCCCCGGCTCTCAGTCCACCCCCTCTGTAAACGGCTCTCTTTACCCCACTCTCTGCCACCCCTCTATCTGTCCCCCCTCTCTCTGTCCCCCCGTCTCTCTGTCCCTTTCACTCTCTGTCCCCACTTTCTCTGTTCCCCCCTCTCTTTGCCCCATCTCCGTCCCCCATCTCCGTCCCTCCCCTCTCTGTCCCCCGCTCTCTGTCTGACCTCTCTCTGAACCCCCCCCCCCTCTCTGTTCCCTCCGTCCCGCCTTCTCGGTCCCAGCCCTCTCTATGTACCCCCTCTTTCTGTCCCCTCACTCTCTCTGACCCCCTTCTCTCCCTGTCCCCCTCTCTGCCCCCACGCTCTCTCTGTCCCCCCTCTCTCTGTGTCCCCCCTCACTCCGTCCTCTCTCTTTCACCTCCCTCTCTGTCGTCCCGTCCTCCCCCCTCTGCCCCCACTCTCTCCATCACCCACTCTCTGTCCCCCTCTCTCTGTCCCCCACTCTCTCAACCCCCACTCTCTGTCTCCCTCTCTCTATCCCCCTGCTCTCTGTCCCCCTCTCTCTGTCTCCCTCTCTCTCTCCCCCTGCTCTCTGTCTCCCTCTCGCTATCCCCCTGCTCTCTGTTCCCCTCTCTCTGTCCCCCTCTCTCTGTTGCCCTCTCTCTGTCCCCCTCTCTCTGTTGCCCTCTCTCTGTCCCCCCTCTCTCCCATTCTCTCTGTCCCCCTCTCTCTGTGCCCCCTTTCTCTCAGTTCCCCTCTATCTTTCCCCATCTTTGTCCCACTCTCTCTGTCCCCCCTCTCTCTATCTCCCTCTCTCTGGCCCCCTCTCTGTCCCCCTCTCTCTGTCGTTCTCTCTGTCCTCATCTCTCTCTCCCACTCTCTCTGCCCCTTTCTCTCTATCCCTCTCTCTCTGTCGTTCTCTCTGTCCTCATCTCTCTCTCCCACTCTCTCTGCCCCTCTTTCTCTCTATCCCTCTCTCTGTCGCTCTCTCTCTCTGTACCCCTCTCTGCCGCAGGCTCTCTCTGTCCCCCCTCTCTCTTTGTCCCCCTCTCACTCCGTCCTCTCTCTGTCACCTCCCTCTCTGTCCCCCTGTCCCCCCTCTGTCCCCCACTCTCTCCATTCCCCACTCTCTGTGCCCCCTCTCTGTCGCCCACTCTCTCTATCCCCCGCTCTCTGTCCCCATCTCTCTGTCCTCCTCTCTCTGTCCCCCTCTCTCTCCCGTTCTCTGTCCCCCTCTATCTGTGCCGCCTTTCTCTCCGTCCGCCCTCTCTCTGTCCCTCTCTCTTTGTCCCCTTCTCTCTGTCCTCCCCTCTCTGTCCCCCTCTCTCAGTACCCCCCTCTCTCTGTCCCTCTCTCTCTGTCCCCTTCTCTCCCCGTTCTCTCTGTCCTCATCTCTCTGGCCCCTCTCTCTGTCCCCCCTTTCTCTCTCTTCCTCTCTTTGTCCCCCTCTCTCTGTCTCCCTCTCTATCCCCACACTCTCTCTGCCCCCCCTCTGTGTCCCCCTATCACTCCCTTCTTCTCTCTATCATCTCCCTCTCTGTCCCCCTGTCCCCTCCCGTCCCCACACTCTCCATCCCCCACTCTCTGCCCCCCTCTCTCTGTCCTCCAATCTCTCTCCCCACACTCTCTCTCTGTCCCCCCTCTCTCTCTGTGCCCCCTCTCTCTCTGTTCCCCCCTCTCTCTCGGTCCCCACCCCCGTCTGTCCCCACTCTGTTCCCCTCTCTCTGTACACCTCTCTCTGCCACCTCTGCTGCCCTTACTATGTGACCCCCACTCTCTGTGTCCCCCCACCTCTCTCTGTCTCTCCCGCTCTCTGTCCCCCTGTCTCGGTCCCTTCTCTCTCTGCCCCTACTTGTCTCTGTTCCCCCTGCTCTCAGTCCGCCCCCTCTGTCCCCTTCTTTCTTTCCCCCTCTCTCTGTTCCCCCTCTCTCCGTACCCCTCTCCCCCCTCTACTGCGGCCCCGTCTATCTGTCTTCCCTCTCTTACTGTCCCCACTCTCTCTGCCCTTTCTCTCTGTCCCCTTCACCCTGTACCCCCCTCTGCTCCCCCTCTCTCTGACCCCCTCTTCTCTCTGTCCCCCTATCTCTGTCCCCCTCTCTCTCTGTCCCCCTCTCTCTGTCCCCCACCCCCTCTCTCTCTCCCCCTCTCTCAGTCTCCCTCTCTGTCCCCTGCTTCTCGGTCCCAGCCCTCTCTCTGTCCCCCCTCTCTGTGTCCCCCTTCTTCCTCTGTCCTACTCTCTCTGTCTCCCCCTCTCTCTGTCCCCTCTCTCTGTCTCCCCCCTCTGTTCCCCCATTCTCAGTCCCAGCCGTCTCTCTTTCTCTCCCGCTCTCTGTCTCCCTTCTCTCTGTCTCCCCGCTCTCAGTCTGCCCCCTCTGTCCCCGTCTCTCTTTACCCCTCTCTCTGCCCCCCTCTCTCTGTCCCCCTGTCTCTCTCTCCCCTTCACTCTCTGTCCCCCTTCTCCCTGTCCCCACTCTCTCTGTTCCCCCTCTCTCTGCCCCCATCTCTGTCCCCCATCTCCGTCCCTCCTGTCTTTGTCCCCCTCTGTGTCCCCCCACTCTCTGACACCCCTCTCTGCACCACCTCCGTCCCGCCTTCTCGGTCCAAGCCCTCTCTATGTACCCCCTCTCTCTGTCCCCTCACTCTCTCTGTCCCCCCTCTCTCTCTTTCCCCCTCTCTCTCTGTCCCCCTCTCTCTGTCCCCACGCTCGATCTGTCCCCCTCTGTGTCCCCCTCACTCCGTCCTCTCTCTGTCACCTCCGTCATTGTCCCCCGTCCCCTCCTCTGTCCCCCACTCTTTCCATCCCCCACTCTCTATCCACCTCTCTCTGTCCCCACTCTCTCCATCCCCCACTCTCTGTCCCCTCTCTCTGTTCCCCACTCCCTGTCTCCCTCTCTCTATCCCCCTGCTCTCTGTCCCCCTCTCTCTGTTGCCCTCTCTCTGTCCCCCTCTCTCTCCCGTTCTCTTTGGCCCCCTCTCTCTGTCCCCCTCTCTCTCTGTCCGCCACTTTCTGTCCCACCCTTTCTGTCCCCCTTTCTTTGTCCTCATCTCTCTGTCCCCCTCTCTCTGTCCCCCATTTCTCTGTATCCCTCTCTCGCTGTCCATCTCTCTCTGTCCCCCTCTCTGTCCCCACGCTCTCGCTGTCCCCCGTCTCTCTGTGTCCCCCTCTCACTCCCTCCTCTCTCTGTCACCTTCCTCTCTGTCCCCCCTGTCCCCCCGTCCACCACTCTCTCCATCCCCCACTCTCTGTCCCCCTTCTCTGTCCCACACTCTGACCCCTCTGTCATTATGTCCTCCCCTCTTTCTCTCTCTCCCTCAACTTATCTCTCCCTTGCCTCTCTCTCTCTGTCTCTCCCTGCTCCTTCTCTCTCTGTCCACCTCTCTCACTCTCGATCCCCCTACCTCGGTCTCTCTTTCTCCCCACCTCCCTGTTTCTCTCTGACTAAATCTCTCTCCCTCCTGCCCCTCCCTCCCTCTGTGACGCAGTCTTTCTCCCTGACGCGTCCCTCTCCCTCTGATCCACAGACTGGGGAGAGTAGTAGTGGTTGGTGCTGTGGCTGCATGTGGTTGGAGGGGTGGTTGTAAGATGATAGAGAGATGTGGGAAGTGGGAGGAGGGGGAAAATGGAGTAGAGACGGAATTGGGGAAGGGAGACAGATGGCAGGAGAGAGAGAGGGTGCAGGGGAGAGGTAGATTAAAGAGTGGAGGCAGGTGGAGAGAGTGGGGGAGAGGAAATGGGGAGGCCAGGCTGCAGTCGTGGGACAGAGGGAGTTAAACCCAGCTCCTGAGCTCAGGGCGCGGTGCCCTCCCCTTCCCTGAGGACCAGGACTTGGGGCTGAGTCTGTCTCTCTCCAGCTCAGCTTCTCCAACACAAAGATACACAACAACATCGGTCACTCTGCTGCTCGGCACGCTTTAATCAACATTTTTATTGGTTACAAATGGAAGTGATGGATACAGTCAGTGGGATGGTGCCTTTTCTCACTGGCCCCTGAGTTGTGAGAAACATTGAAATGTTTCCCTGTAACCCCCCTGGGGGATAAGGATGGACAAAGCAGCGCTACCCTCAGTCTGTTACATAGCGACAGGCTGCTCCATCATTGAAACACTGAACTAAAATGAGAAAATCCCGGATGGATTGATTAATGAGGGAATTTGATGGATGGATGGATTTGGGTGAAGGGATATTTCAACACATTCTTCAGCTGCTGCCTGAACTTAGTCTGGGTCACGGCATAAATCGCGGTGTTTGTGCAGCAACTGAGGAGCTGCAGCATGAAGCCCAAATCCCGCACAAAGGGATAGAGAAACACAGACTTATACCCAATCCACCACATTCGGTACCATATAGAATACAGCATTAACGTTGACCAGAACAGGATGAAATTGGCCGAGATCACAAACAGTAAAATGATGGATTTTTTTCGGTTTATCATTTCTGTGTCAGACTGAGCGTCCCCATTGGCGTGAGCGCGGAGTCTCCTGCGGGCTCTGCTGGTCACTAAAATGTGTCTGACGGTGAGAACATTGAGCAGCAGAATCAGGAGAAATGGGACACACGGGGTTAGAATGTGGTGGAGGGACTCGATTGCGGCCCAGACAATGGAGGATTGAACACCGTCTGTTACATCACAAAACCTGGGGTCGTTCACCAGCCAATACCGAGCCTCGAGCATAAAATACCAGAAAATGTTCTTTAAACAGCTCAGCACAGTCACTGCTCCCAGAACCACAGCCGCCGTTTTCTCACTGCAATATTTACTTTTCAGCTTCTGGCAACAAATGGCCACAAACCGATCAAAGGTGAAAGTGACGGTGAACCAGACAGAGCAGTCAGTGGCTGCATAAAGCAGGACGGCGTGGATATTACACACAGGGACGGAGACCCACAGGAAATAAAACTGTTCCCGATAAACAATGGGAATGTGTCTCAGGATCAGGTCGAGGATAATGACCAGGAGATCCGCCGCTGCCATGGCCCCCAGGTAATGTCTGACACATGGAGACAATCCACAATCTTTATAAAGCAGGACGTAGATGGTCACTACGTTAACTGTGAGGAAGGAAAACAAACCCATTATCCATCAGCTTGGAGGCAAAGGGACCCGTTTGATCGGGGACCCAGTGAGATTTTCAAATGTGTCCCTGTATTCAGGGATTTATTAAAATAATTGGAGCTGTAATAACAAATGGGAAGGTGGGAATTACTGACAAAAATGTGACATAAACCACAAGAAACCCTCCCTTCCCCAACACACAGAGACACATCCATAAGGACAGATGGTTTCTAGAACATTCCCACATAATCTATCACTCGAGAGCAGACACAGGTCACTCCTAATACGGAGGGTGGGAACGTTGCTGTCCTGAAGGATTCTCTCCCAGTTTCCTGAAGACAAGCGGAGTTTGGGAATTTCTGTATTTTGGTCTAAATGGTGGTCGATCCTGTATCGTGATGAAATGCAAATGCAGGGAAAACGTATTCACCCCTTTAACTGCCTGAGGGGCCTTCGGAACAGTGTCTCCTTCTCCCTGGAACGGGATCTCTTCCCTCAGAATTTTATCGTTTGTTCAATTCACTGACGTCCGGCCGTTCACAAACAATGTCAGGGATAGAACGTTCCGGGGAATGTAAGTTATAGAATGTCAGGGACAGAGCGTTCTGGGGAATGTCAGTTATAGAATGTCGGGGACAGAACGTTCCGGGGAATGTCAGTTATAGAATGTCAGGGACAGAACGTTCTGGGGAATGTCAGTTATAGAATGTCAGGGACAGAACGTTCCGGGGAATGTCAGTTATAGAATGTCGGTGACAGAACGTTCCGGAGAATGTCAGTTATAGAATGTCAGGGACAGAACTTTCCGGAGAATGTCAGTTATAGAATGTCGGGGACAGAACGTTCCGGAGAATGTCAGTTATACAATGTTGGGGACAGAACATTCCAGGGAACCCCTTGACCTGTCCATCACCTTTCCCCCATACCCACCCCACCAACATGATATCCTGTGCCTGGACACACTGTAACATTAATGGGGTGAGAGACGGAGGGTCCAATCACAGGAATGGGAACTAAAGGCATTGCCCGATCAGCTGAAATGGTGAGATATACCACATTCTCAATCCACCTCACAGAACCAGCCCAGACACCATACACCCAGAGGAGATATCTGTTCACCGTGGTTCACTGTACAGACCAGGCCAGTGTCCTGCTCAGTACAACCCAGCAATCTGTCCAGATTCATTGACACTGGTCAATACAATCCAACGATTTGTCCAGAGTGGAACACTGCACCGATCAGATCAGGGCATTGATATATAACCCCGGAATACATATCTGCCCAGCACCGAGAGCTGTGCAGACCACAGCAGTGCATTGATCTATAAACCCGGACAAGATATCTGTCCAGCACAGGGAGCTGTGCACACCACAGCAGTGCATTGATCTATAAACCCAGACTAGATATCTGTCCAGGACGGGGAGCTGTGCAGACCACAGCAGTGCATTGATCTATAAACCCAGACTAGATATCTGTCCAGGACGGGGAGCTGTGCAGACCACAGCAGTGCATTGATCTATAAACCCGGACTAGATATCTGCCCAGGGCGAGGAGCTGTGCGGACCACAGCAGTGCATTGATCTATAAACCCGGACTAGATATCTGTCCAACACTGTGAGCTGTGCAGACCACAGCAGTGCATTGATCTATAAACCCGGACTAGATTTCTGTCCAGCACGGGGAGCTGTGCAGACCACAACAGGGCACTAATGTGTGATCCTGAAACAAATATCCATCCCGCACGGAGATCTGCACAGACTCCATTATTGTATTATCTATAAACCTCAACTAAATAGTCTGACCAGCACAGCGACCTGTGCATTGATCACCCGTGAATTAATTTGCAGACCTGAGCAGTTACCCTCCAAGTGAGTAGGACTGTGTACCCCACCCCAGTGCATTGATCTGTAACCCAGGAGCAGTTACCCTCCCAGAATGTAGAGCTGTGTACACCACCCCAGTACATTGATCTGTAAACCAGGAGCAGTTACCCTCCGAGCATGTAGGACTGTGTACACCACCCCAGTGCATTGATCTGTAACCCAGGAGCAGTTACCCTCCCAGCATGTAGGACTGTGTACCCCACCCCACTGCATTGATGTGTAACCCAGGAGCAGTTACCCTCCCAGCATGTAGGACTGTGTACACCACCCCAGTGCATTGATCTGTAACCCATGAGCAGTTACCCTCCCAGCATGTAGGACTGTGTACACCACCCCAGTGCATTGATCTGTAAACCAGGAGCAGTTACCCTCCCAGCATGTAGGACTGTGTACCCCACCCCAGTGCATTGATCTGTAACCTGGGAGCAGTTACCCTCCCAGCATGGAGGACTGTGTACCCTGCCCCAGTGCAATGCTCAGCAACACTGTGTTATATCCCTGCCCAGTGTGGGGAAACTTGCAGCCCGTGCTGGAACTGACAGGATGTACAGCTTCACCCATTTACATCTCCATGTCTCCTTTGTTGCCCTGACAAAGGGGTTCTGTGGGTGTGATCATCAGTGCCAGAGAGAGATGGCGGGGGAATCAGTTTAGATATTACCACATGGGAGGGGTTTGGGGCATAGACAGAGAGGGGGAGACTGAGAGATACTATCATGGAAGGATGTGTTCCCAGGTTTTAGAATACTGAAATGTAGACACTTCGATAACATCCTGTAACATGAGCCTGTCTTAAAAGGAAAGATGGGAAAAAGGGATATTGGTGTGAGGTCAGATGATGGAGAGTTTTGGATGAGCATTTGTTCTACAGCTTTGTAAATGGAGTACACACCATCACACAGTTTACCCCGAGCATAGCAGATAAGGGACAATTACACCACGGTTTGTCAACAGGGGCACGGAGGTCCTGGTGGATGGGCTAGTATAGAGGGGGACCATTCTTTTCCCAGAGGGGGCGACACCACCAGAACCACCGAGTATGGTCTGAGCTCCCCACCCAGCTCAGTGCAGTATCTGGGTTCTGAAGAAATGCCCAGCAAAACAGGACAAGCATCAATAAGCTTCCTCACTCTGTCAGGATAACAGCCACCGTATTCTCTCTGCTCCCTTACACTCACTGTATATCTGTTATCGCACCGACCCCGAACAAGGCGCATGGTCCACCACTCTCACTGTCGCATGCAGTACCTTCTCTCTCTCTCTCTGTCTTTCTGTCTCTCTCTCTCTCCCTCTCTCTCTCCCCCTCCCTCCACTTCAGCCCCACACTAATAACACTGCATGGATACAACACTGTGGACTGACTCCCTCCGGACACCTCACCATGACTACCTCCCCATCTACACTAACACTAACAGCAGGACCACCCACTCCCACCCTCACTCACTCCCTCCTTTTGTCCTATTTCAGGAGAAACAGCCTGGAATAGGACAGGGAGGGCCAAGCCATGTGGTGGAGTGCCCGATATCCGTTCCCTCACCCCCCTACCCCCGCAATGTGGGGAGGACCCTGGTAGGAGCCGGAGAGGACCGGGACGCCTCGTGTGGAGATTCTGAAACATCCACGTCCCACCGACCGAGTGAGGAGCAATGTTCAGTGAAGGGCAATTCTCACTTTAAACCCACTGGCAGCTCCGTTTCCCCCGGCACAACTTATAAGCCGTGGCCCTGATGCCATCTCCCTTTTGTGTCGAGCTGGTACAAATGGAATCCCCACGGTCTCGGTGGGCAGGAAGGTGGGCTCACAACACATCGTCACCACCACCTCCCAGGAAAGGAGCACGGAGAGTCCCTCCTACACCTCCCCCTGTAAACAGCTCAGATACTGAAACTAATCTGTGAGATTTACTGCTCTCCTCACCTGCCGACATCTTCATCAAGCTGTGCTCATGTACACCCAGCTCCCTCTGCTCCTGCAACCCCTTTATAACGGTACAGGCTGTTTTAAACTGTCTTTCATTGTCTTTCCTACCAAACTCTATCACCTCACACTGCTCTGCATTGATCCCCATCTGCCATAAACCTGAACACTGCATCAACGTATCACTGTCCTGTTAGAATTCCACACTCTCCTCCATAGACTTCAGAGTTCTTCCAGGTTCGGTGCCACCTACAAACATTGAGATTGTTATAGTGTCACAGTCCCCATGAAACAACTGAAATCCTGCCCCACATACACGAGTGTGATCAAGTGAAATACTGCTATATTCCCAATACTGCTATGTTTAATTTAAATTACCTATGAGCTTCACGCAGTGCCCTAACCATCCCCGTGTGTGTATCTGTGTGTCTCTGTG
Organism: Chiloscyllium punctatum; assembly: GCF_047496795.1. Classification (NCBI taxonomy): domain Eukaryota; kingdom Metazoa; phylum Chordata; class Chondrichthyes; order Orectolobiformes; family Hemiscylliidae; genus Chiloscyllium; species Chiloscyllium punctatum. The sequence goes on along the minus strand of NC_092751.1, from coordinate 60,008,057 downwards.
TGGCGCAGGTCTGCCAGTCTCTGTGGTGCTTAAAGTGATGCAATGCCACCCTCTGCTGGCCTCCTCACGCCACTGCACTGACTTTGGCAGAGGGTGAAAACCAACAGGGATTCATTCAGAGAGGAGGGGGGAGAGGGCAGCTGCTCACAGCACCATCCAAACTGATGTCTTATCCATGTACTGATCTAAACGTCCTTTAAACGTTGTAACTGTCCCTGCTATCACCACTTCCTCTGGAAGTTCATTCCACACACAAGCCAGCTTCTGTCTAAAATAATTACTTCTCATGACTTTTCTAAATCTTTTTCCTCACACCTTAAAATATCCCTCAGTTTTGAATCCTCAACTCTAGGGAAAAGACATCAGCCCTTCAGCTTATCTGTACCCCTCAATATTTTATAAACCTCTGTAAAATTACCCCTTAATCTCATCCTCTCCAGTGAAAAAAGTCCCAGCATACCCAGCCTCTCCTTATAGCTCACTCACTCCTTTCCCAACAACATCCAGGTTCATCTGTTCTCAACCCTCTCCAGCTTAATATCAAGGTCAATAATATCAAAGTGAATAGTCAAGGTGTTTTCTAAGGGTAGGGGAGACCAAAACTAGAGGGTATAGGTTTAAGGTGAGAGGGGAAATATTAAAGTGACCTAAGGGGCAGCTTTTTCACCCAGAGGGTGGTGTGCCTATGGAATGAGCGGGCAGGATGACCAGACTGGACACAGTATTCCAGAAGAGGTCTCACCAATGTCCTCTACATCCTCAACATGCCGTCCAAATTCCGATACTCAAAGGTCTGACCAATGAAGACACTTTCTGTATGAGATGCAAATTTTAAAGAATTATACCTGACGGCCGAGGTCTCTGTTCTATAACACTGACAAAGGCCCTGCTTTTAATTGTATAGGTCCTGCTGTTGTTTGATTTACCAAATCCAATACCTCGCATTAATCCAAACGAAACTCCATCCGCCACCCCTCAGCCCAGTGAGTGATATTACTGTCACCTCACCCTCCCCCTTCAATTTTAAAATACCCATCCCCCTCTCCAGGAGGCCTGCACACTCCGGCCTTGATTTTCACAAAGACCCTGAGTTTGGGTAGCCTTGTGTGGTTTGGGGGAGGAGGGACAGATTGCTGACACAGTCAGTGGGGAGGAGAAGCTGGACGGTAATCAGCGGCCGCACGTGAGAGTTGGGTAAGAGTGATCAGTGTTTTGGTGTCAGAAATTAAGCTCTTCCTTTGCCTCTGGTGTTCAGTAATAACTATCCATTTGAGACCCTTCTTTGGGCAGAGTGTGAGTGCAGGATTTCTTTCCCTAATATTGCAGGCTTCAGATAATAGTGATTAAAGATGTTCATAGTTAATTTGGATAGCACAGCACATACACTCAATATCCTACAGCTGAGACAAATATCTTGCATTTGTTTAATAATAAAAGTGTTTGTAATTCAATAATGGGAACCTGATTATAATAAATCCACACCGAGCTGAAAGTGGGCACGAAAAATATGACCCAAAATCAGGGTATGGTAGTGTAGTGGGTAGTGTCCCTGTCTCTGAGCCAGAACTCAGGATTTGATTCCAATTCCTGAACTTGTGTGGTAGTGTTCCTATCTCTGGGCTAGAAGGCCTGGATTCAAGTCCTGCCTGTTGTAGAGGTATGTCCAAGCATGTCAGGACAGTCTGATGAACAAACACACAGGAGAATACTGTTACAGCTTTATGGGTATTGTCGAGCGATGCTAGTTTCCCTGCCTCCGGGCACAAAGGTCTAGGTGTAAAGCCCACAGACGTGTCTCAGGATACATCTGAACAAACTGATTAAAATGGATTTAGAATTGTGACTTGATGGAGAAGGAAGAGGTGTCAGTATTGAATTTCAGAATTTAGGCCCAGGATGACTGAAAGTACAGCCATTTGTGTTGATTGGGGTCACATTTCGCCACAGTAGCGGCTTTTAAAAGCAGAATGGTCATGGATAGGGTGAGTAGTCAGGGGTTTTTCCCCAGTTTAGGGGCGTTCAAAACTAGAGGGCATTGGTGGAAAGTGAGAGAGGCAAGGTTTTGAGGAGGCCTAAAGGGCACCATTTCACACAGAGGGTGGTGTGCGTATGGAATGAGCTGCCAATCGAAGTGGTGGAGGTTGGTACAACGACAACATCTGTGTACTGAGAGACCTGGCGAACTTTTCCAGCAATTTCTGTATTTCTTTTAAAAATGCATTCAGTTTAACACAGGTATTCTGAATAAATTAAACATTTTTTATTTTCTAATGACGCAGGGACATATAAATATAACTTCAAATTGACCAAGACCATTTTCTGCTAAGGGTATGGCTCTGTGTATGACAGCAGCAATGATGCACCGACATGGAACAGGGAATGTGATGGAGACATAGTTTGGACAATGTACAAGGAGACCTCACATGGGCCAGTTTGGGAGAGAATGACATTACTGTGTGATTCAGCTCAGAGAGGGAGAAAATGTCATCTGCTTGAGAAGGAGTGGCCTATTGCACTCTCTCTCCTTCATTGTTCCTAATCACAGCTCTGTGTGTGAGCTAAAAAAAACCTCTACAAGTCATCGTTACCTTTCTTATTTTTATGGAATCCCTGCAGTGTGGAAACAGGCCCTTCGACCCAACAAGTCCATACCAACCTTCCCAACCCATTTCCCTATATTTACCCCTGACTATTGCACATAACCTAGAAATCCCTGAACACTACGGACCTACACAGTTTGAGGGAGGAAACTGGATCACCCATTAGGAGCTCACACAGCTCAGGGGAGAATGTGCAAACTGCACACAGACAGTCACCTAAGGCTGGAATCGAACCCAAGTCCCTGGTGCTGTGAGGTAGCAGTGCTAACCACCGTGCTACCCTTTGGATGATCCCTAACCAGAATTCACTGGAATCTACTCACTGCCTAAAGCAAAGGGAATTCAGCCAAATCCAAACTCTCCCAGGATGAAATCCCATTGCTAGCAGCTTGTGTGAGTACAATATCTTCAGAAGCAGAATAACGTTTTGGACAATCTCACAATTTATCATTTGTTATGAGTTCCAATAATATTTGGACCAAGTTGTTTCAAGTTAAATTTGCAGAGTTAAATTCGCACAGCGTGTGTGTGTGTGTGTGTGTGTGTGTGTGTGTGTGTGTGTGTGTGTGCCAGCATTTTTAGAAAGGGAAATATTGATTATATTATTGCAATACCCAAACAGTTTGCCATTCATCTTTCCATCATAGTTTGAGTAACAATGCTCTGGATCATAAACGTGTTGTTTTAGCAGATTAACGAAACTAGCCTGACTTGTTCCTAAAACTGACCCTGACCCATTCTGAGACCGATATGATCGGCCATATCACCGACCTGGTTACATTTCACATGTGTTGTGAGCAGTGGAGGAGTGGGACTAGAAAAGGAATCAGTGACCCAAAAAGCCGGGGAACTGTAGACCGGTGAGCCTGATGTCAGTGGTAGGTAAGTTGTTGGAGGGGATTCTGAGGGACACGATTTACATACATTTGGGAAGGCAAGGGCTGATTGGGGTAGACAACGTGGCTTTCTGCACGACCTCTCGTTATTGAATCCTTCAACCTGGGAAAAAGCTTGCCTCTGTCCACCCTGTCTATGCTCTTCATGATTTTGCAAACCTTTATCAGGTCCGCCCCTCAATCTACTTTTATCTAGTGAAAATAAACCTAACATACTCAGCCTGTCTTCATAGCTAGTATTTCATTCTACTTGGTGGACAGATTAGTAAGTTTCAGTCACATAAGATACAGAAGAAACTCGTCACAATTGGCTTGAAGGAAGAGGGATATTTTTCATCCTGGAGGCATGTGAGCAGCAGTGTGCTGTAAGAATCAGTACTGAGTTCACTGCATTTCATCATTTATGTAAAGATTTAGATGTGAATATAGGGGCAATAGTTAGTAAGTGTACAGATGACATCAGAAAAGTGGTGTAGTAGATTATCTCAGAGTACAACAAGACCGCAATTAGATGGGTCAAAGGGACAAGGGGTAACAGATGAAGTTTAATTTAGAGAAATATGAAGCTTTGCATTTTGGGAAGGCAAATCAAGGCAGACATTATATACTTCATAGTCAGGTCCTGGGGCGTGTTGTGAAACAAAGGGACATAGGACTGCAGGTACATTGTTCCTTGAAAGTGGAGTTGCAGGTAGACAGAGTGGTGCAGAACACATTTGGCACATTGGCCTTAATTAGTCAGAGCATTGAGTATAGGAGTTGTGGTGGCATATTACATCTTTACAGGATGTTGGTGCGGCCACTTTCAGAATAATGCGTACAACTCGGTTTTCTGCAGAAATGATTTAGACACAGATATTCCAGGACTGGAAGTTTGAGGTTTAGGAAGAGGTTGATTAGGTTGAGGCGTTTCCCCCTGGAGTGCCAGAGGCTGAAGGGTGACATTATAGAGGTTTATAAAACCATCAGTGGCATGGATATTCTGAACAGCCACGTTCTGCTCTCCAGGATTGGGGAGTCCAGAACAAGAGGGCATAGGTTGGAGGGGACAGGACGAATGATTTAGAAGGGACCTGAAGGTAAATGTTTCACACAGAGAGTGGTGTGTGTACAGAAAGTGCTGTCAGAGGAAGTGGTGAAGGCGGGTACAATCGCACATTTAAAAAGTATCTCAAAGAGGAGGGATATTTACCAAATACTGGCAAATGGGACTGGATCTGATTTGATATCTGATCGGAGTGAACAGATTGGATTAATGGGTCTGTTCCCATTCTGCATGACTCTCTGATTCTATAAGAGGGATGATGAAAAATTCTGAAAGGACCTTTCAAGTGGGAATTCTCTTCACTGGAAGTTTATTGTGCCTCTATGTTTACATTGATTGAAAGCTGCATTACAAAATATTTGACAGAGAAGTGAGTCATGGATATTGGGATACAGACAGGAAAGTGGGGCTGAGTCCACAACCTGATCAGCCACAATCTTACTTCCTGGTGGAGAAGGGTCAAAATATCTAATGACTCCTCAGTCCCATGTTCCTGTGTTCAATTCAGCCCCTCATACCTGCTAGACAGGAGCAGTTGGAGGCCACTTACTCCTATGACCTGGTGCAAAGAAACAGAGGGGACCATTCAGCCTCTCAAGACTGTCACACACGCTTTGAAATGATTTGGGAAATGTAATTGGAAAATCCAGGAACGGGTATGAAAGAGGACCCTCATCTCTCTTCACAGAGCTTCCCCTCTCTGCAACTTGTGCTTCAGATGTTGGTCATGTTGTACACCCAGATTCACTGTGAATACAGCCCATATACCTCACCCAGAGATGGCTCACAAAATCATCTGCTCTTCCTGTCTGCAATATTCAAAAACATAACAGTCATTAAAATAACACCCACTAACTTTCCAAGAACAGAATGTGAGAACATCAGAAACAGGGGCAGGTTGTTCACTCCCCAAACCTGCCTTGCCCTTCACTAAGATCATGGCTGATCTGCTCTTGGTCTCAAATCCTCTTTCATACCCAATTCCTCATAGCCCACACCACTCTGACAGGTCAATATCCATCTACCTCCTCTTCAAATACTTTCAAAAATCTTGCTCCCCGAACACTCTTGAGATGAGAAATCCTGACATTCAATCCCACCTGTTTGAAGAAAAAACTTGCTGCTCCTATATCATGGCTTATTGATATGAACAAAAGTGGGTGAGACAAGGGTTCAGGTAAAAATGACTGGCCCCGATATCAAGGCAGTGGTTGACTTCTGTTGACATCAAGGAGCTTAACAAAACTGAACTTAATGGGAATCAGAGTAAACACTACATTTTTTTGAGTCAAACATGCCACAAAAGAAGATGTTCACCATCTCAGTCCTGTGTCAGCTCTGTGGGAGATCCTCAGGGTAGCTTCCTTTTCACAAACATCTTCAGCTGCTTCATCAATGTCTCCCGTCCCCACCCTCCCCACCATAAGATCAGAAGTGGGGATGGTCACCGAACATTCCACAATGTTCAGAACATTTTGTCCCCCGTCAGCTCCTGAACTAGTCTGTGTCCATGTGCAGCAAGACCCAGACTCCATTGAGACTTGTGCTGTTAAAGTGTCGGTAACATTCATCTACCAGCACTGTCTGACACTGCACATTGCCACAGTAAAACAAGAGTTCATTCAGCACCTCACGCTGGTTTCAAAGGAATGTGAGGAAGTCGGTCAGCCCATTGACACTATTGGAGAAGAACAAGGACAGCCCACTCAGTGCCTCCAGCCTATTACTCAGGACGAGAAGGAGTCTAGTGTAATGGGCCACACCAGAGCGCCCGGAAAATATTTGAAAGCGGTAGCCTAGACTCTTTTTTTTATTTTAATGGAAATGTAAAGTGTCTGTTCTAGACGCAATGTGTTGGTCAAAGTACTTGGTGTGAAGCAAAACACCATTTATTGAAACACGAAAGATAAAATGAAACCAAAGAAAGAGGAATCTAGAATAACTTAATTCTACTGGACAGGTTAACAGAATAATAGGCCTCGGAACTATTACTAATGAACTGTTCCAATATAGGAAAATCACATAAACACAGCCCTCCGCAGAAAGGAATATTCAGACACAGCTTGTCACAAATAATTCTCTCATCCAGGAATTAAAAACAGCACCAAGAGAAAACTCAGGGGAAGTAGCAGGAGGCATTCACTGAAGCTTCCAACTCTATGGAGACCCCAATAGTTTCTGATGTTGCTGAGAAACCAAAACACAGAGATCCTAATCTGTGAGAGCTGGCCATACCCACTCAGACTGCATTAAAATAAACACAAAGTCTCCCTCGTTGTTTACTCGAGTGGTCTTAACTAGCCAGCTTGGTAACGATCGTGCAATCTCTCTCTTAAAAGAAACCCGGACAAAATAACCTCTTAAAGCTGCAGCATCATCACACTTGTCAGTACATCGAGCTTTCAAAAAGAACCAGGGGTAACCCAATCCGGCCCTTGACCATGTCCAATCGGACGAGGAAGAAGCCATTCAGATCCTTCGGTCACTTACGCAGCAATGGGATGAGGCCATTCAGCTCCTTGAGTCACTTTCACAGTAACAGAAGAGGCCATTCCCCCCTCAACGTACTTACACAGGGACAGAATGAGGTAATTGATGCTGATTCCTGATGAATGGCTTATGCCGAAACATCGATTCTCCAGCTCCTCAGATGCTGCCTGACCTGCTGTGCTTTTCCAGTAATCGACGCTGTCCTCTGATCTCCAGCATCGGCAGTCCTCACTGTCTCCTGCATGATGCTCTAACATGATGAACAAGTGGAGCAGAGGCTGCACAGACAGACTGCTCCACGTTGTTCCTCCTGGCTCCGTTGCTCATGATACACACGTGGGACCTTAACTTGGTTTCCTCGTGGTGAGGAGGGAAGCCATATATCTTGTGTGAAGTCTCATGAAGGCATCTTTCATCTCTGAGATGCCTTCTCTGTGTAGGGCGGAAGCTGGTGGGAATGGCTACCTGTTTCCGATGGAAGGTATTGTGGCTGCTGTTGGGGATTGTGAGCAACCTGACGTTCAGTACAGGGTTCACAGGCCGACTGCACAATAACATGGGGAGAGTTAATTTAGGCATATAAACTATTAGGAAAGTCACGTTAGACTGATGAATGGACTCTCTAAGTTCAAATAATGGTGATCTTGTTCATATTGATCTTGTCTAGGGCACGTCCTGTTCAGTGTATCCTGTGTGCCTTACTCTGTCCAAGTCTATTTCCACCCTATGATCTGTCTGGCCATGCTTACTATGATCTTCCTCCACTGCTCATAAACAAAGTGTTTCCCTGTACTGAGGTACACGTGACAATAAATCAAACCAATTAATCCTGGGTAAAGTATGGAGTTTCTCAACCTATCAATGTGTCTTTTGGAAATAATTGATCGGTGCCACTCCTCGTGTTCAGCGTCACCGTTTCCTCGTCTCTCACAGCTCCAGAGATTAAACACTCAGCTTATTCACTCTATCTTCATATTACCATCACCCATGTATGTGGTAATGGAATGATTCCTTTCAAAGGAGATCAAATTTGTGTAGTGTGCTCCTAATGCTCTCTCAGCAAGGCTCTACAACAGCAGGAAGATGCCTTTACTTATGTACTCGAATCATCTTACAATGAAGGACAGCATACCATTGACTGCACCCATTACTTACACAGGGTTTGATTCGGAGCAGTCAGCATAGACTTTTGAGTGGGAGATCATGCTTCCCAACTTCGTTAGAGTTCTTTGATGAAGTGACCAGGAAATTTGACAAGGACAGAGTGGTAGACGTAGTCTCTATGGATTTCAGTAAGGCATTTGATAAGCTTCCATATGGTAGGCTGCTCAGGAAGGTTACATCGCGTGGAATGCTGGGGGAACTGGCCAATTGGATACACAGTTGGCTTGATGGTAGGAAGCAGAGTGTTTAGTGGAAGGATGTCTGTCAGACTGGAGGCTGGGTCCATTGCTGTTTGTTATCTATGATTACCTATGATTATCTATGACTACAGACACATAGACATGGGATAAAACTTTTCAATGATCTCTGAATCGGCCAAGCAAGACACTCTATTGTATCAAACTGCTCCGAGGTCTTAAATAATAAACCCGAACAGAACACCCGGCCCCAGCCTCCGTATCGGAAAAAGGGAACGGGAAACACAGTCCTGTTGACACTGCAGGGACCTCCTTCCTAACATCTGAGAGCTTGTGACAACATTTACAGAGCTTTCCCACAGACTGCACAGAAACATCAGGAATGGAGGAAGCCATACAACACATTGAGCCTTCCTCATTGTCATTGATGTTCAAACACCTCCACAATGCACTTATCCCACACAATTAATATATCCGTTAATGTGAATAACCTGGGAAAGCTATAAAATAGGAAGTGCAGTAGTCCCTTTGGTCCATCGAGTTTGCTTCCAATTCAATACAATGATACCTCGCCCTTTATTTCCACACCTTACTCTTGCTCTCCCACCATCCCTTTCCTGTCTCTCAATCCGTATTTATATTCAGTGTCTTGGTTTCCATGTGCGAGCGCATTCCCCAGGTTCTCCAGTCTCTGAGAGCAGACATTTATTGTCATCTCAGTGCAGAATAGCCTGTCTGTATCTAATACTGCGGCCACTTGTTTTAGACATCACAGCCTGGGGAATTATCATCCCTGCTTCCATTCTGTCTCACCCTGTCTGAGTTTTATATATATCACTGAGATCTTCACACATTTTCCTAAACCCCATGGAATACAGGCCCAGTCGCCCCAAACTCTGCTCCCACAGCAAGCCTGTCATCCGAGAGATCGGTATGGTCATCTTTCGCTGCTCTCCCTCAATGTCAGGGTTGTCCTTTGTTAGGTACAGAGACCAAACCTGCACACAATATTGCACAATGTTCGAGATGGGGCCTCAAAAAGGCCCTGTACAGCTACAGTAAGACACCCTTATTCCTGGATTCAAATCCCCCTGAAATGAAGGTCAACACCCAATTTACCTTCCAAACTGCTTTCTGCTCCTGCAATATTGCTTTCAGTGGCTGGTCTGCAGGGAGATTTAGATTCTTTGCAATGTTACAGCTCTCCACTTGGTGGGACTATGTACACTGGGCAGCGTGCCAATGCCATTCCCAGTATTGACGTCTGGGTTCAGACCTCACTGTGCTGCAGTGACCTCGGAGGCTGCGCAGAAGGAAACAACAAACAGGAGCATTCGTCCCTTTGTAAATCAACATGTTTCAAACAATCCCTTTTCAAACGAGAGGCTGCCAGTCTACTGTTCCCAGCAAAGGGCACACTGTCACATCTACCCACCTTGCTCTCCATCTGCCACGTATTTGCCCATTCACTCCACTTGTCTTCGTCACCTTGAAGCTTTTTACAACCTCCTTACCCACTCACAATCCAACATCCTTTAGTTCTGTCAGCAGGTTGGGATATATTGTATTTGATTCCTGCAACCAAATGTTTAATGGGTAGTGTGATCAAATGGGGCCTGAGCACCGATCTCTGTGATATCCCAGCAGCCTTCCTCTGTTATTTTTTAAAAATAATATTTATTTCCTGAATCTGGGTGTGACTGGCTGGGCCAGCATTTATTGCCTGTCCCTCGTTGCCCTTGAAAAGTTGGCAGTGAGCTGCCTTGTTAAACCGCTGCAGTCCACTGTGGATTCAGTGATGGTAACACCATTGAATGCCAAGGGGCAGGTTAGATTGTATTTTAGTGGTGATGGTCACGGTCTGCAATTTGTGTGGCCTGAATATTACTTGCCATTTGTCAGCCTGGATACTGTCCAGATCCTGTCACATTTGGACATGGCCTGCTTCCGAATCTGAAGAACCACAAATGTTGCTGAACATGGTGCAATCATTGGCGACCATTCCCACTTCTGACCTTAGAATAGAGGCAAGGTCATTGATCAAGCAGCCCTGAAGATGTTTGGGCCTAGGCCACTGCCCGAGGGATTCCTACAGACTTGTCCTGGAGCTGGATTGACTGACCTTTATCAACCATGACCACCTTCCAACGTGTCAGGTATGATTCTAACCAGCGGGGAGTTTGCCCCTGATACCCATTGTTTCCAGTGTTGCTAAGGCCCCTTGATACCACACTTGGTCAAAGGCAGCCTTGATTTAAAGGGCTGTCACTCTCACCCCACCTCTGGAATTCAGCTCTTTTGTCCATGTTTGAATCAAGGTGATGAGATCAGGAGCTGAGTGGCCCTGGTGGAGCCCAAACTAGGCGTCATTGACCACATTATTGCTGAGCAGGTGCTGCTTGAAAGCACTGACACCATCCACAACTTTACTGATGATTGAGAGTAGACTGATGGGGTGGTAATTGGCCAGATTGGATTTGTTCTGCTTTTTATGCATAGGAGATACTTGGGGTATTTTTTGACGTAAACAGGGAAAGGTCTTTGTTGTAACTGTATTGGAACAGCTTAGCTAGGGCATTGACAAGGCCTGGAGCACAACTTTTCAGTACTATTGCCAGAATGTTGTCAGGGTATGTACCTTCTGGAGTATCCAGTGTCTCCAACTGAATCTGGATATCGCGTGGACTGAACCAAATTGGCTGATGACTGGTAACTGAATTGCTGGGGACGACTGGAGGAGGCTGAGATGGATCATCCACTCAGCACTTCTGACTGAAGATTATTGCGAATGCGTGAACGTTATCTTTTGCACTGAAGTGCTGGGCTCTTCCATCATTAAGGATGGAGATACTTGTGGAATCTCCTCCTCCGATGACTTGTTTAATTGTCCATAACTATTCTCAACTAGAAGTGAAAGGACTGCAGAGACTTGAACCATTGCTTGTGGAATCACTTAGCCTGTCTGTCACTTACTGCTTGTGCTGTTTGGTGCACAAGCAGTCCTGGTTGGTGGTTTCATCAGGCAGACACCTCATTTTCAGGTATGCCCGGTGCTGCTCCTGCCCTCTTGCACACTCCATTGAATCAAGGTTGATCCTCTGTCTTGATGGTTATTGTTGTGAGGGGGATATGCCAGGCCATGAGGTTGTGCTGGAGTACAGTTCTGCTGCTATTGATGCCCCACAACACGTTATGGCAACCCAGATTTGACCTGCTAGTTCTGTTTGAAGTCTGTCCCATTTAGCACGGTGATAGTGCCACCCAGAATTATGGAGGTTATTCTCAATGTGAAGGTGTGACTTTATCTCCACAATGACTATGCAGTGGTCACTCTTACCCGATACTGTCATGGACAGATATTTGTGCAACTGGCAGATTAGTAAGGCTGTGGTCAAATATGGCTTTTCCCTCTTGTGGGTTCCTTCACCAACTGCCGTAGACCCAGTCTATCAGTTATATCCTTTAGAACACGGCCAGCTCAATCAGTAATGCTGCAGCTGTGCTACTCTTGATGGTGGACATTGAAATCCCACACCCAGAGTACTTTTTGGGCCCTTGCCACCCTCAGAGCTTCCTCCAAGTGTTGGTCAGCATGGAGGAGTACTGACTCATCAGTTGGGAGAGGCTGCTACATGGTAATCAGCAGAAGGTTGCCTTTCCCATGTGTAAACTAACACTATGAGTCATCATGGGATACAGAGACACTGTTGAGGACTCCCAGAGCAATTCCCTTCCAACTGTATCCCACTGTGCCTCCATTTCTGTTGTGTCTGTCCTGCTGGTGAGACAGGAGATATCTAGGGAAGGTGATGAGGTGTCAGGGACATAGTCATACTCACAGATTCATACCTTAAATACAATGTCAGGCTGTTGCTTCACAAGTCTGTTTATTTTTATTCACTGTTTCCTGCCAGCTGTCCCATTCTAGACACATGGCCATACATTAGCCCCAATCAACTAAGATTTGATTTTGTAAACTGGACTTGGAGCTTTACCAAAACATTTCTAAAAATCCACGTGTTCTATATCCATTGCTTCACTTTCATTTGTCTCCCAGTCTGTTTCTCAAACGTAATTCCCATTTCTTAACTCTATGTTAGTGTTGTCTATGCCCATTATTTTCAGTCCCAATAATTTCTCCGAAGCCATTTACTTACTATGTTCGATGTTCCATGTACTATTTCATTTTCCATACCGGACTTGCTTTTCCTCGTATTGTCAGAAAGTTGTGTGAAGACAGAACTGAAGTAGTGGATTCATAGTTTTGCCATTTCCCTGTTTCCCATTCTCCATTCTCTGGATTCAAACTAGAAGGAACCTGCACTGCTTTTTCATACTTCTCACATTGACATAATTTGACAAGCTATAACAGTTCACTCTTATAACCTTTGTGAACATTATCTTCAGAAACCCATCAATTCCTGTCTTAAACTGCTCAGCTCCACATCATACACGCACAGGAGCATAGTCTCTGTACCAACAGAAATACAGCACGATCTATATTAGTACCACTTTCCAACACCACGCACATAGCCTGGAATGTTATGACACTTCCAAGTGCTCGACCAAGTACTTTTAACGGTTGAGAGGTTAGCCGTGGTAACTCCCCTCTCAGGAAGTACATTCCAGACCTCAACACGCTCTGGGTGAAAAAAATGTAATCTTTAATTCCTCGCTGAACCTCAAACCCTTCACTTTAAAAGTGTGCTCCTTTGTTCTTGACCCTTTGTCTAAAAGGAACAGTTGCTGTCTGTCCACCCTGTCCATGCCCCTCGTTACCTTATCCTTCTGAATCACATCCCCCTCAGATTCTCTGTCCAAAGTAAACAACCCGAGCTTATCCAGCCTCTCTCCATCGCTGATATGCTCCATCCCAGAGAACATCCTGGTGAATCTCCTCTGCAACCACTCCAGTACAATCACATTCTTCCTGTAATGAGGCTCCCAGACTAAACCAAGCCCTGTATAGCACTTATAATCTACTCCCTGATTAATAAACGCTCCACCCAAGGTTCAATTCTTAACTAGTCCATTACCCTTTTCAGTCACATTCAGGGATGTGTGGAGAAACACCCTGTGAGCTCCCGAGTGTTCAGCCAATCATTGTGTACACCCTATGACTGGTTCCTCCTTCCAAAGTACATCAACTCATATTTATCACGATCACATTCCATCTGCCATTGATCTGCCCATCTGATCATTCCACTTGTATTTTCGTGTAAAATCAGAACTTCCTCCTCACTGCCAACCACCCGGCCAATCTTTGTGTCAAACACAAACTTACTTATCACAACTCCCACCCCTCCACCCACCACCCCCCTCCAGATTCACATCTATACCATTTATGAATTCTACAAACAATAAGGGACACAACACTGATCTCTGTGGTACACCAGGGGACACTGGTCTCCAGTCACACAAACAGCCTTCTCTCACCACCCCCTGGCTCCTGACACTAAGACAATTTACATTGTAAGTTTTCAAGTTACCCTCGATACTGTGAGATTTTACTTTATGTTTTTCAATTTCCCATGTGGAACTTTGTCAAAGGCCTTGCTGCAAAACTAAATAAGCGAACTCCTCAAACTAATTCAATCAAATTCATTAAATGTGACTTCCCTCTGATAAAGTCATGATGATTCTCCCTGATCAAACCTTGCGACTCTGATTGGACTTCGATTTTCTCCTTCTCTATTTTCTCCAGTAGTTTCCTGAACTGTGATCTAGTACTCGCTCATCTATAGTTAACGTGGAAAATCTCTACCACCCTTACTGTGAATTTGGAATCATATTAGCTGCTCTCAAGTCCTCTAGCACCTCCTTATGGTCAGATTCTAATTAAAATTTCCAGTCAGCGTCTTTCCTCCCTTGACTCCAACAGTATCCAGACCTGCGCATTGGTCGAATTTTATACCAGACAAACCCTCAAACTCCTGCTCGTATTTTACATCAATCCCTTCAAGAGCTTTCCAGTCCATCTTCTCGAATTCTGTCCCTGCATCCTCCTTCTCCCAAGTAAAACAGCTGTGATGTTTACATGTAACAATCTATCAATGTTCTCCAGCTTGAAACACAGATTGTCTCCCTTTGGTTTCTAATGGATACGAACTGTTTGCTGATTATTCTGTTCTACTTGTCCGTGTAGAATACCGTGGGATTCTCACGAATCTCGCCTGCTTGCACTTCTCCATGTCCCTCTGTCATTCAGTCCCCTCTATGTTCCTTAGTTTCTAAGTTTCACTACAATTACCTCTCATCTTTTGAAACTCGAGATCACAGGCTGAGATTCCCCATCAGACAATCTTGCCATTTTATTGATTAGTCTGGAAAATACCTTTTGAAGTTCCTCTGTAGTCAGTAAATTCTATCGTATATTGGGACTCCAAACGGTACACAATACTCTAGCTGTAGTCTCAGCAACACTATATGCAGCTGGTGCACGACATCTTCTATATTGCAATTCCATTCATATGAATGTAAACCTCTTTTTTCGTTTCCTATTTGCACGTGTTCTTCCCAATTCCTTTACTTTAACTTTTCTTATGATATTGTGTGAGAGTTCTTAAAAAAAGATCCTCTTGAATATCCAACTATACGTTATCCATTAGCTCCTCATTGCCTACATCCACAAGAATCATCTTCAAACCATTCCAAACAATGTTTACCACGTATAGTTTTCGTTTCATCGATGCACTATCATCCTCCCCAGTTTTCCCATTACCTTCTATATATCCAGGAACACGTTCTTTATAATCGAGCCCAAGAGACACCCGACCGCGGATTACAAGTTAACTGATCTGTAGTTCACCTCTCTCCATCTTCATTCTTTCTTAAAGTGTTGGATAATATTTATAACTTTTGCCATAACCAGATTGCATAAATATCTTTTCGGAATTTATTGGAAAATAACATGAAAATCTGCAATGCAGTCAATACATCTATTGTTGCTTCCTCTGAAATTCTTGCATGAAGTACATCTGATCTGTCAGATTCATAAATACTCAATCCAGCATTCTTTTCAAAGATGACCTCAACACTGATAAGAATGATCTTCGACTTTACTTACATAAACCCCATGGTCACTTGTTATTTCTGGGAGAATTTCTAGATATTCTGCCTTGAAGATAGACCCAAAGGAACTGTTTCTTTCCCCTGTGATTTCTGTGTTCTCGACAATAAGTTACCCTGTCTGCACACCTACTGTTCCACAATTGACCTCGTTTTTACTTTTGTTTCATACACTGATGCACTTTTTTTTTTAGCAGTCTTTATGGTTTTCTTTAGTAGTCTTTATGGTTTTCTTTTGTTTGCATGCTGTTTCGCTTTTTGATTTTCTTCTCAGTTTCTTGGTCATCCGTTGCTGGGTCCTACATTTCTCCGAATCCACTGGCTTACAACAACACTTGGCATTTCTCTAAGCTGCTTCCTTTGACCTAATAGGTAGTTAAAGGTGAGGCTGAAAGGGTTAGTTCGGAGAGGAGGGTGGACCAGATTGATGGGAAGGAAGATGAACACATACGAACGTTCAAAATGGGGGAGTGTGCTGAGTTGGAATATTGGACTGGGATAAGGTGGAGTTAGGGGAAATGGGGAAACTGGTGAAATCTACATTAATTCCCTGTGGTTGGAGGGTCCCAAGGTAGAAAAGGAACCTTTCTTCATCCATGTTTCGGGTGGTTAGGGTTTGGCGATGGAGGAGGCCCAGGAATCTAACGTCCTTGCCAGAGTGGAAAGGGGAGTTAAAGTGATCAACCACAAGGTGGTGGAGTTGGTCAATGTGGCTGTTCCAGCGATGTTCTCTGAAATGATCCACGTATGTCTCGCCAATGTAGAGAAGACCACACTGAGTTTAAAGGATGCAGTAGATGAGGCGGTCTGTCTCCCTTCATCACCTATCACTTTCAACACCACCTTCATCTACCTATCGCATTCCTAGCTACCTGCCTCCTGCCACACCCCCTTCTCATTTATCCCTCAGCGGCCTTGACCCAGAAGCCTCATTCCTGATAAAGGGTTGTGCCCGAAACGTCAATGCTCCTGCTCCTAGTATGCTGCCTGACTGTGCTTTTCCAGCGCCACTGATCTCCAGCAGCTGCAGTGCCCACTTTCTCCTCACACCTTGAGGGCTTGCATGATTCAGATTTATAACAGTTACTTCAAATAAAACAAAAGCTACCGTGTACTCAAACAGCATAAAAGAAAACCAATGCATTGTGGTCACTGTTCCCAAAAGGTCCTTTACAGCAAAGTTTTCAATTAGATTTTTTGATTATTCAACATCAATTTCTAAATAACCTGATCTAGAGCTCAGTGCTCGACAAAATGTTAATGCCACCATCTAACACATGCTCATGAAATCCATTTTTCCCAGCATTAGCATTCAGTTGGGTTAACACAGTTTAGATATAATGTAAACAGGACATTATTCCTGCAGTAGCCACAAATGTGTACATCTCATTTTCCTGTTTTATAACATGTCCAGCATTTGTATTGCAGCTTTCACTTTGGTATATAACTCCCATCAATGTTTCCTTCTTGCTGTTTTTACGCTCCACATTACAAGATTCTGTAGAATCTGAGTGACGTGGGCTTTGGGGAGATTAATGGTAGAGATCATCTCGCCACATCATTTATGATCTTCTTAAGCATCATTGTGACATTTTCTCCAGATCTCCCGTTATGCTAGTGGAGTAGAGAAGGACAATGATCGTTCATAAATGCTCTGTATTTCCCCAGAGAGCTGAGACTGCTCGAACCTGGGTGGGAACCTTACAGCAGGCTGGTAAAGCATTGCTGCTGCTGTACAGGGTCTTAGTGAGATCACATCTGGAGTAGTGTGTACAGATTTAGTCTCTTCAATGAAGAAAGGATGTTGTTATATTGGAAGCAGTTCAGAGATGGTCCCCTCAACTGATCCCTGCAATGAAGGTGCTAGCTTATAACGAAAGGATGATCACGTTGATTCAATAGCCATTGGAGTTTACAAAAATGAAGGAAGATCTTATGTCAACATAGATGACAGGAAGGAGTCAACAACTGAAGAGAATTACACAGATAATGGAGAAATCCATTCCGTTCTCCAGCCTGTTGCACACGAACAACAGAAGGACATTGAGGCCTTTGACACTGTTACACCAGAATAGGATGAGGCTGTTCAGCTCCTGGAGCCGAATGTATATTTACAGGAGGAGGCCAATCAGCCCCTTGAATCTATAACACTAGCCCCAGAGTAGTCCATGCGACACCAGTATCCTATTACACAGCAACAGGATCAGTCCATTCAGCCATCTCAAGTCCGTAACATAGGAACTGGAAGTGGTCACACATTGACTGGAGATTTGTTACACTGGGCTAACAGGAGGCCATTCAGACCCACCGAGTCTGTTGCAAGAGAATTCGATAAGGTTAAAAACTATCTGAGACTTATTTCATGAGAAAGGAGGAGGTAATTCACACACGTGTCTGTTGTATGGGAACAAGAGAAGATCAATCACTCCCTCGGTCCCATCTCTGGGATACATGAGGAGACCGTTCAGTATCTTCACCGATTATGGAGGAATATGAGAAGACCCATCAGCCCCTCAAAATGTTACACACCAACGGGAAGATTCCATAATCCCCCACCCCTCTAACACATCAACAGGAGGAGGTCATTCTGGCCTTGGAGATGACAACATGGGAACCCCAGAAAGACTTCATCCCATCGATTTTGTACACCAGCAGGATGATGAGTCCAGTCAGGCACACATTCCGATAATGCAGCAATTGGAGCACATCTTTTAAATCCCTTTTGCCGATGAAACAGGAATTCAAAGAAAACGTAAAGGTTTTAGAAAGGGAAGAACTTATAATAACTGAATACATTAGGGAGTAAAATGTCACAATAATGTATTGTAATTTAAGGCAAATTATTAGAATCCATTGTTGTGGACATTTGCAAACGGAAACCACCATTCATCGGAGTCAACATGGTTCTACAAAAGATAAGTCATGATTGAAGTCTTTTCTTGAGTGATTTAAAGATGTGAACAAACAAGGTGGATAGTGGGAATCCTGGAAATGGAATATATCTGGTCTTCGTGAAGGATTCAGATACGTCGCTTCTCCAAAGAGTGAGTGGTAAGATCAGACAGCATCGGTATAGGAGTAATTTATTGGCTTGGATGGAGGATTGGTTAACCAATAAAATGCAGTCAGATGAATTAACTGTGTCATTTTTTATTGGAAAATGCAATTTGTTGGGTGCCATAGATTTCAGTTCTCATTCTTCAACCATTTGTGATCGACATTAATACTCGGTTGACGGGATAGAAAATACTATAGGGAGGAGAAAGTGAGGACTGCAGATGCTGAGGATTAGAGCTGAAAACGTGTTGCTGGAAAAGCGCAGCAGGTCAGGCAACATCCAAGTAACAGGAGGGCTGATGCCCGAAACGTCGATTCTCCTGTTCCTTGAATACTGCATGACCTGCTGCGCTTTTCCAGCAACACATTTTCAGCTCTAGGAAATACTATAGCCACATTTTCAGATGACACGAACATTGGTTGGAAATTATGTCAGAATGATGATGCAAGAGATTTAAAAACTATATGGATAGGTTGGGTCAATGGGCCAACATTTGGAAATGAAAATTAAAGTGGATAAATATAGGGTTATTGAAGTTGGCCAGCCTAATAAAAAGGCAAATTATTATCTAAATGGAGAGAAACTTCAAAGTGCTTAAGTGCAGAGGGGTCTGGGTGTCTGCTTGCATATCACAGAAAACTTGCTTGTGGGTACTTGAAGTAATGAGGAATGCAAGTTTAACTTCAGCGTTTATTTGTAAAAGGATAGAGTAGAAAGGTAGGGAGTGTTGCTGTAGCTATGCAAGGCATTAGTGAGGCTGCAAATGGAGTACAGTTTGGGTGTCCTGCAGAATGAGCTATTTCTATTGGAGGCAATTCAGAAGAGCTTCATTAGAATGATTCCATATTTGAAGTGTTTGTCTTATGAAGAGAAATTGAGCAGTTTAGGCCTATACTGTCGAGTTTATAAGAATAAAAGGAGAGCTCATTGAGGTCTGTAAAATGCTAAACGTAATTTAAAGTGTAGGTGTGGAGTGGATATTTTTTCATGTGACGCAATCTACAATAAGAGACTAGAGTTTGAGGATTGAGAGATGGCAGGAAAATGGAACAGAGGCCACGATGACATCAGCCATGATTGTATTCCATGGCGGAGCAGGTTCGAAGGGTTGGATTCCTGACTGATGCTCCTTGTTCATATTCAGCTTTACAACTGTGTTACACAGTAATGGGGGAGGATTATGTATCAAACAGGAAGCAGGTACTCCGGATAAATCAGTCTAAATCAGTTTGACAGAACGTCACCAGTGGAGTCACACAATGACCAGTGCTGCGTCCTCAACTATTTACAATCTATATCAATGATCAGGAGGAGGGAACAGATATAGAGATACTGAGTTTGGTCATGTTGCTGTGATAAGCAAGAGATTAAATTATCAAGAGAGGGTGGAGGGTCTACAGATAGATACAGAGAAGTAAAGGCAATGGAAAATAATTTGGCAGCTGCAATATAACATGATTATACTCTATCATTTCATTTACACGATTAATGGAAGGCAGTATGTTCCTGAAATGGAGAGGGATTACAGGGATTAATGATACTGTGTACTGGGGGGTTCACTCAGACCCGTTCAGACATGGGAGGTTTTGCTCCATCCCTGATCGTCTGCTCCTTGATGCTCCAAGTGATCCCATTGCTCTCCGTACACATGGAATGTTTTGAAGTGTTTGGTTGGTGATGGGGGATGCTGTTATCAAATGTGTATCAAGGGGATGGTCTTTATCCAAGATACATTCATTCCTTTCTACATGGAGATCTGAAGAGGATGGGAATGGCTGCCTGCTTGTGAATGAAGAGGCTGTGGTTGCTGTCAGGACAGGGATATTCACCAACATGATGTACTGTGATGGGCACGCTGCAAGCTTAATGCAGAGAGTGCTCCTTCAGTTCCTCTACCTCTCCACATTGACACGGCTACTCCGCAGATGCCATGTACAACACCAGGAATCCCACTACACTAGATACACCCGGCAGCTCCCTGCTGAGGGTGAAACAATGTATTTGCCTCATCCACCATATATATCCTCCGTCACTGAATGGTTATATTGATGGCAACATACTGGGAGATGATGGATAGGTCACCCAGTCCTGTTTGAAAAGTTCCAGAACACAGAAGCTGAATGAAACTGTGACCCGAACAGCCTCTGGCAGCACCATCCTTCCCCCTGGTGTGAAGCTGCAGGAAGTGTTGAAGGAGGTGACACCGCTCTGTGACCAGCTCTTTGTTCAATCAGTGTCCTCTCACACTCTGCTCCTGGGTTAAGTGGAGCTTGGGAAGCTGTTCCTGGAAAATCCGGGGTGGACACAGCAGATCCCTTTCCCCACACACACTGCGTGGTTTCAAAGCTTCCCCTCTCTGCAACCTCTGCTCCATTTGTTGTTCATGTTGCAGATCCAGATGCTGTAATTACAGTCCCCAGGCTCCATCCAAAGTTGAGTCACCAAATCCACAGGTCTCCCTGAATGTCTGAGGCAGCTCAGAGCACAACCTCCAGCAAACCATCCCCAGCTGCTGCACTAACCTTTCAATAACAGGAGTCAGTTAGAAACCCCTCGTCTATAAGTGTTGTGGACCAGACCAGATTCCCGCAAAATATAATAACAAGGCCGCTTTGACCCAAACCTTTCCCTATTTTGAATATTGATGTGAAGTGTGCGTTCCAGATATGTTGTGACTGGTCAAACCACTCGACGTTAAGCAAAACATAATCTATATAAATGCTTTAGTTAAAATACAATCAAAGAAAAGAACATTTCAGGATGGCTTATGTGTTGGAACAGTTGCACCAACAATAGATACCGTACCTTCTTGGTATACACCGCTTGGCACAAAGATATATTCAATTACAGATTCTTACATGCAGTTTTCTGATCCAGGAGAAATCAACATCAACAGAGATCTCAGGGAGAAAAGCAGCTTGGGATCATGTATTGAAACTCCCAACCTATTTGGGATCCCCAGCAGCTTCTGAATGCTGCAGCTAAAAACAAAACGAGGAAACCTGGTCTGGGAGAGCTGGCCACTGCCCTTCCATTGTTATCACCATTTTAATAAAACCTAAAGGCTTTCTCCGTTATTTACTTAAACTGTTTTCAGACAGCAATTCTTCACCTCTGCATTTAAAACCTCTCGTCAAAAAAAAACCAAGATAAAGTAATCTCAAAGTTTGGGAGAAGATTTGTATCTCGGGTGCTCGTTGTTGTGGTTCTGTTCACCGAGCTGGGAATTTGTGTTGCAGACGTTTCGTCCCCTGTCTAGGTGACATCCTCAGTGCTTGGGAGCCTCCTGTGAAGCGCTTCTGTGCTGTTTCCTCCGGCATTTATAGTGGCCTGTCTCTACCGCTTCCGGTTGTCAGTTCCAGCTGTCCGCTGTAGTGGCCGGTATATTGGGTCCAGGTCGATGTGTTTGTTGATCGAGTCTGTGGATGAGTGCTATGGCTCTAGGAATTCCCTGGTTGTGCTTTGTTTGGCTTGCCCTATAATGGTAGTGTTGTCCCAGTCGAATTCATGTTGCTTGTCGTCTGTGTGTGTGGCTACTAAGGATAGCTGGTCGTGTCGTTTCGTGGCTAGTTGCTGTTCATGGATACGGATCGTTAGCTGTCTTCCTCTTTGTTCTATGTAGTGTTTTGTGCAGTCCTTGCATGGGATTTTGTACACTACATTGGTTTTGCTCAGGTTGGGTATCGGGTCCTTCGTTCTGGTGAGATATTGTCTGAGAGTGGCTGTTGGTTTGTGTGCTGTTATGAGTCTTAGTGGTCGCAGTAGTCTGGCTGTCAGTTCGAAAATGCTCCTGATGTATGGTAGTGTGGCTAGTCCTTTGGGTTACGGCATGTCCACAAGCCAGGGACACAGCCAGGCAGAACGGATTCAGGATGATCCAGGTAATGATTACAGACGCTCACAGCAGACTACACAAATACAGACAAGAAATTGCGCGCTAAAAACCGTTAATTTCAAAAACCACCAATCAGGAATGGACCCGGATCATAGAACAGGCCTTCGTCATAGGACAGAACAGGACAACACACCGCAAAAAAAACCTCACTAAAAGAAAAAAATGGTCGAACTAACACACAACGAAGAGGACACCAAAGCACACACCTCGGTTAAAAACCTCTCCCACAGACAGCTCACACACAAGGAAAGAACAAAACTGGCTAATGGGCTCAACTACAACCACAGGGACGCCAAGACAGCAGACTTCCTAGCAGCACTAGACTGCACACTCAGGAACAATGGACTGACAGAAGAGACACAACAAACTGTGAGACAAAGTATCGTACATCTGATAACAACAAAAAGACAAACACATAACCTCAACACCAAGGAGAGGGAAGCACTAAAATCACTAAGAAACGATAAGAACATAATCATACTACCAGCAGACAAAGGCAGAATGACGGTCAACCGGGATAAAGCAGAGTACATCCAAAAAGCACAACAACTACTTGCAGATATCAACACCTACCAAAAGAGGGAGTTTGACCCCACCCCACAGCTCACCAACAGGATAAACAACACACTCAGGAATCTACAAAAAAAACGGACAGATAACCAGGTCTGACCGACAAAGAATGAAACCTGAAAGCAACAACACCCCCAGATTCTATGGACTACCCAAAGTGCACAAACCAGACATCCCACTCAGTCCCATAGTATCACTACCAGGGACACCATCACACAAACTGGCCAAAGAACTACAGCAGAAACTGAAACACCTGATCAGCGGATCCAGACAAACTATACAATCGACACAGGAATTCTTGGACATCATCAGAAATAGACACATAGACAAGGAAGAAAAATGGTCTCATTCGATGTAACGGCACTCTTCACCTCTATCGACAAAACCCTAGCCAGAGAAACAATAGCCAACCCTGCTAGACAGACATAACAGACAACAGGACGTTGAATCTATCAACAAAGACGGCATACTTAAACTACTGGACTTGTGCCTCACAACACACTTCACATTCAACAACCAGATGTACGAACAAATCAACGGAACACCTATGGGCTCACTGATCTCTGGAGTCATAGCAGAAGCGGTAATGCAAAAGTAAGAACAAACAGTCTTATCGCAAATTCAACCCACACAATGTCATCCACATATCTGAACCGCTTCAGATATGTGGATGACACCTTTGTAATAATTAAAAACACAGAAAGAGAGAACACACACCAGATCATCAACGCCACACATACAGGAATCCAATTCACTAGAGAGGAAGAAAAGGACAACCAACTCCCATTCCTAGACGTGATGGTACAGAGAACACCGAACGGAGAATTCACCACAAAGGCTTACAGGAAAGCCACACACACAGACCAAGTCCTAAACTATGAAAGCAACCACCCCAACACACACAAACGAAGTTGCATCAAGACACTATTCAAAAGGGTCACAACACTCTGCAGCACACCAGAACTGCAAAAAGAGGAAGAGGAACACCGATACAAGATATTCGACAAAAACAGATACTCTCGCAATTTCATTAACAGATGCCAAAGGGAAAGACAACGGAACGAGGACATGCTACAACCCAAAGGACTAGCCACACTACCATACATCAGTAGCATTTCCGAAATGACAGCCAGACTACTGCGACCACTAGGACTCATAACAGCACACAAACCAACAGCCACTCTCAGACAATATCTCACCAGAACGAAGGACCCGATACCCAACATAAGCAAAACCAATGTAGTGTACAAAATCCCATGAAAGGACTGCACAAAACACTACATCGGACAAACAGGAAGACAGCTAACGATCCGTATCCATGAACACCAAATAACCACGAAACGACATGACCAGCTATGCTTACTAGCCACACACACAGAATTCAACATGAAAGCAACATGAATTCAACTGGGACAATACTACCATTATAGGGCAAGCCAAACAGAGAACAGTCAGGGAATTCCTAGAGGCATGGCACTCATCCACAGACTCTATCAATTACCACATCGACCGGGATCCAATAGACTGGCCACTACAGAGGACAGCTGGAACTGACAACCGGAAGCGGCAGAGTCAGGCCACTATAAATGCTGGAGGAAACAGCACAGAACCGCTTCACAGGAGGCTCCCAAGCACTGAGGATGTCACCTAGACAGTGAACAAAACGATTGCAGGACAGATTCCCAGCTCGGCGAACAGAACCACAACAGAAAATAACCTTTTTACAGTGATAGTATCCTCACAACTCCATCTTTAATAAAATAATCCAACCATATACAAAGGTGGATTCATTTTAGACCTCCTAATCTTCCTCTATTGGTAGACTGGAATGAATATATATTACATTGACTCTGAGCATACAAATGTTCACAGCTCGTTTCGATTTCAGTCATTTTACTCCTGCCACAGAATGCCTTTTATCTTTCTTCGTCCAAGTCTCCACAATGTGTGAAAACTTACTTTTTCTCGCCCTGTCAACTTTATAATTTCAAGTTGAATGGCAGCAATAATAAACTCAATAAAGTTTTCTCCCTAAACTTCTCCACAAACTTTAAGGGGTCACGATCAGTGATAAAGATTTGTCTGATGTATGTTATTTGCAATGTAAATGCTGAAATGTTGTAACGCCAACACCAAGCTCAAGGCCTCCTTCCCCATTGGGGAATAAATCTGTTGATGTTTCCACTGGATACTCTGACCACACGTTTCATAATGGAGCACTTCTCATCTCTCCAATAGTCCTTCTGAATGACATAGCTCCTCATGTCTCAGCATAAAAGAATTACATGCTTCTGTACCTCTGAATGCTGTAACCTCTTTACCTGTTACTCCTGGATATGCCAGTAAACTTTACTCTCACAGGGATATGTTTTAAGAAGATCTCACACATTCTTCTGAATCCCTCACAGAAACCAAACTTTGATTTCTGCACCCAATCATCATCATCAGCCATGTCTAATCTTGCCATTGTAACTCTCTGCCCTTCCACACGAGTTCTCCCGACTGCAGGAAGTGAATTGTTGAACTTCTCCAAAATTAGAGTCTCTCTCAGAGTGCCATAGGTTTGCTCAGTTTTTAATATCCTTACCCAACTTTCAAAATTACTTTGTTTGATTCTTTCAAACTCAATGTGCGTTTAACCAGGGACACTATTTTAGATTCCTGAAACACTGTCGGCTTCTGGCACAAGCTCATTTGCACTTCAGATGGCTTTCTTCACCTCCTCCGATTGGGATGCAAATACCTATCAGCTTTGTTTGGATAAACTAAATCCACATGTTTTCTGGTCGCTGCACTTGTTTAGCCACTTTCTGAAATGAAATTAAAAAGGCTCCCCCATCATTCTCATCAAATTTAGATAATGATTGGATGTATTTAAACATATCCTGATCATGCCTTTGGCTACCATAGGGTTGCTCAACCTCACTATCCTCTAATGGAAATCCATACAAAATGAAGAGGAATTTAGAATAACTTAACAATTGGAAAACTTAACCGAATAATGGATACAGTACGTTCTACAAATGAACTGTTCAATCTATTAACATCACCTAAACACACCCCTTGGCAAAAATGAACATTCAGACATGCATTCTTGCATACAGTTCTCCAATCCAGGAGGAAACACCATCAAGTGAGGCTTTAGAGAGAGTAGCAGCTCGGGATAATTTACTAAAACTTCCAACCCCTCTGGGACCCCAAGCACCCGGTGATTGTTACAGCTACAAGAAAAAACAAACTAGAAAGCCTGGTCTGTGTGAGCTGGTCATTGTTACTACTATTTATTAAAAACGCTAAAAGCCCCGTAAGTTATTTACTTCAGCTGATTTCAGTCGACAGCTTGGCCTTTAAGAACTCTTACTAAAAAAGTGAAACTAACACTTTATTTTAAAAAGTGACAGCATTGTCAGGCAATTTATATACCTTGTCCTTCACTCTGTGGGCTTCCTCGTGTTACTGATCGCAAGGTCACCTGAAAGGGACAACCACAGGTCCAGACCAAGTTACAAGGATGTATCTCATAACTTCTGAACCATGCCTGTCCATCGACCATCACATGGGAAGTGAACAACAGCTTGATACACCATTTCAGTATTTCTGAGCGACGCAATGCCAGCACTCGATACACTAGGGAGCCAAAACCCAAGGCCAAGGAAAGATACAGAGGGACAGAGAGCTTCACTTTAAAGACAGAAACAGTCAGTTAATTAACTGAAAAGATGTTGTGGAAATATGTGGAAAAAGACAGGGCAGTGGGACTAACTATCGAAGTGAGATCTTCGTGAGTACAATGACAAGAATGAGAACATTGAATAAAGGCATTGTCAGATCATCTGGAATGGTTTGTTACATCAAGTTCTAAATCTGCTTCACAGAGCACCACAAACAACATAAACTGGGACAAGATGACAGCCCAGCATGGAGAGCTGTGCAGACCATGCTAGTGTGTTGCTCAGTAAACTGCACTATCTGCCGAGCATGAGAGTATTGCAAACTTTACTATCATATGCAAACTATACTCACATCAGATTATTGCCTACAATGGGAAGGTGTGTGTGCACGCACATGGAGGAAACTATTATAAATATGAATAACAGGCAGGATTTTTATTAATCAACAGAGACAGAACGAGAGAGGTTTCATGGAGAGAAAAGATAAAGTGTTTGAGAATGTTAAAATAAAGTCATTGCCAGACACAACAGCAATATACATCGGCGTGCACATGAATGACAGATCCATGGGAGTTTGGTGTGAGGTCTAATCAGATTTGTTTCGGCAGGTCTGAAGCCAGGAGCGTCAGCAGCAGATTATTGGCTTCATTTAGCCTGTACTTCATAGCTCAAGGTTCAAACAGCAGATGGAATAAATCGGTGAGATATATTCTGGAGTGGTGAGTATTTCAAGTTAGAAATGTTCAGGGCATGGTGTCAGGAATCAGCTCATAGTCAAAGGGATGTCCCACAGTTGTGACTTGTCTGCTTCAGCTGCTGCTATTGGCAAGGGCTGGGATGGAAACAGTGGAAGGAAGTGGAGTTTGTAAACAGAGCAGTAGACGGTGACCTACATGCTCTTAACAGCAAAGACAATGATACAATGCATTGTGGTTCTCCCCTGAAACTGAATATATCAACATAGAGACCCGTGAGTAACACTGCCAGAGCAGAGAGGGAGGCAGGAATTGAACACCTTCATTAATGTCGTTAGCAGTGGTCTGTAGAGTGAATATCTGGATGGTGCGATTCAACAGGAACAATAATAGTGACAAGATGTGTAGACTATATGAAATAACAATAATACAGTCATAACTGGTTAATAAAAAACAAAATCTGGACAGTGATACTCACCAGGAACACCAACACCAACGATAGCCAGGAAGGGATAATAAAAATATTGAATAATGAGAAGAGCGTATAAGATCTGCGATGATAATGACAACCAATAAAATGAAGAAAGATACAAAACATAATCAGATAAGCTCCTGTCTATTGTTTGAATATTCCAGTCTAATGTTCTCAGATTCTGATCCATTGTTGGAACATTCCAGTCTAATGTTCTCAGATTCTGATCTCTCCTCCCCCTGTCTCTGGATCTGCTGATCCCTGTCAGTGCTGTCGGTGATTCTCCCGCTCATGTTATGGAATAACACATTGAACGAAGTCCATTTATCATTAAAAGATGGAAACACTACACTGGGATAGTTAGGATCCATGGAGATTGGCATTAATCACACTTACTGAACAAATAGGCTCAGTTAACCTGTTCAAAACATCACTTTTCAATTACTGGTTTTGGATGGAATGGATGAGGGTTGCTGAGCGATGGATCATAAATCTTTTTTTTAAATCTTTTAAATCTTTTTATTAACTTGTACATGAGAGTATTAATAGGACACTGCAGGCGTCTATATATGTTCCACTCTGTTTATGAAAGGAGACAGTTATAAAATAACAGATCGACTGCATAAAAAAAATTCGGGCGGGCAAGTTTCTCGATACCTGAACACAAAGTACAGTAATTATTGACCAGTGTGCGGCCACTCCTGGTTTTAATTCCCTGTTGTCAAATCCTTTCATAACCTTGAGATTATTGAGACTGCTGCTCAGGAACAGGCCGAAGCAATTCTGTCCCTATGGGCCTCTTACAGAGGGTTAAGAGAAGGCCATTCAGCCCATATTAGCCTGTTACTACTTGAAAAGGTGGAAAGCTGGAATAATGGCACATCTTGCCGAAAGAATCATTCGCTGCAGCTTTATGAAGTGTTACTGAGAGGACACCTGGAGTAAATAGTGTTGTTTGAGTTTCTGTAACTGAGAAGGAATAGATCTCCATTAGATACAGTTTACCAGCTGATCATAATCCACGGGTTGCTATGTTATTTAATGTCTCAGATCTGTTACACAGGGACAGGAGGAGGCCATGAAGCCTCTTGAGTCCATTTCAGAGGGACAAGAGGGGATCATTCAACCTGTCCAGTCTATTACAGAGGGACAGGAGGAGCCGATTCAGCGTCTCGAGCTTGTTACAGAGGGGCAGGAAATGTTTATTTAACTTTCAAGTCTGTTACACATAAATATTAGTTCTAAACTAGTTGTGGAATAGGAAAGACCTGATGTAAACATTAAAGTTCTATCTTTGAACAAGGCCAATTTTGAAAGTGGTCGGCGAGCCCTGTCAAAGGCTGATTGGAATACCCCATTCACAGGTAAAGGGATGGTTGGAAAATGCAAGGCCATCAAAACTTGGTTTCAGAGAGTCCAGAACCAACGTGTTCCTATTAGTGAGATGGGCAAGGCTGGTGGGTGCAAGGAGTGCTGGATGGCTAGATATATTGATGTTATGGTCAAGGTAAGCAAGGAGGCATATGTCACGTAAACAGAGCTGAGATTAAGTGAATCCCGAGAGGACTATAAGGGCAATAAGTGTATAGTAAATGGGGAATTGGGGCCAGAAAAATGTGGACATGAGATGGCTTTAGAAATAGGGTTAACGAGGCAGTGAAGCAACTCTACACATCCTTTAATTACAAAATATTAACTAGAGAGAGAATAGGGCACCTTAAAGAACAGTAAGGCTACGTATGTGTGGAACCATAGGAGATGGAAGGGATACTAAACAAGTATTTTTCCTAGTATTTAATGTAGAAGAGGTTACAAGAGCGAGAGAATGAAGAAATACATAGTGATATCTTGAAAAGTATCTATATTATAAGGAGATGTTGGACATTTTAAAACATATAAAGGTGAACAAATCCCTGGGACCTGATCAGTTGTATCCCAGAATACGATGGGAAGCTCGGAAAGAATTTGCTCAGCGTTTTGCTGATATATCTGTAAGATTGATTTCCACAGGTGAGGTGGGAAAAGACTGGAGGGTTGCTAACAGAGTGTCATTATTTCAGAAATTAAGGAAAACCCAGGTAACTATAGATCGGTGAGCCTGACGTCAACGGTGACTAAATTGTTGGAAGGGATTTTGAGGGAAACGATGTATGTGCATTTGGAAAGACAAGGACGAAAGAAGAGGGCTTTGTACATTGGAGATCACGTCTAACTGACTCAATGGAATTTTTTGAGGAAGTGAAGAAGATGATTGATGAAGGCAGGACAGTGGATGTTGTCTTCATGGAATTCAGTAAGAAAACCAAAATGTTCTACATGGTAGACTGGTTAGCAAGGTTAGGCTGCCTGGGATCCAGGGAGAACTCACCATTTAGGTCAAAACTTTTCTTGAATATCGGAGACAGGGTGTGACAGTTGGCATTTGTTCATTAAACTTCGAGACCTGTGACCAGTGGCGCTGCTCGCAAAGATCAATAGTGGGTCCATTGCCTTTTGTTACTTTACAAATCATTTGCACTTGAGTATATGAAGTATTGTCAGTAAGTTTGTAGATAATTCCAAATTTGGTGTTGTAGTCGACAGTGAAAAATGATCTCTCAGAATATAATGGGAACTTAATTAGGTGAGCTGAGGAGTGTCAGATGGATTTTATTTTAGATAAATGCGAGGTGTTGCATTTTGGCAAGAAAAGTCAGGGCCAGACACATAGGTAGGATCCTGTCGAAAGTTGCAAATCAAGGAGAACTCCATAGAAATTATAGAATCCCTACAGTTAGGAAACAGGATTTTCGGCCCATCGAGGCCACACCGTCTCTCTAAACAGTATCTCACTGGACAAACCCCTACCCTATCCCTCTCAGCCTGCATTTCCCGTGGCTAATGCACCTTGCCCTCACATCCAAGTGTACTATGCACAATTTAGGATGGCCAACCTACCCTTACCTGTATATCATTATACTGTCGGAGGGAAACATAGCATCCGGAGGAAACTCACACAGACACGGGGAGAATGTGCAATCTCCACACAGCCAGTCATTGAAGGATGGAATTAAACCCCGATCGCTGCACTGTGAGGCACCTTGTGGTGCAGGTTCTCCATTCCTTGAAATTGCCGTCACAGGTAGACGGCGCAGTGAAGAAGGCACTCGGTGTTCTTCCCTTTATTGGTGCGTGCTTTGAGTCTATGCGTTTGCATGACATGTTGCATCTGTACAGGACATTGGTTTGGTCACTTTTGTAATATTGGCTTTAATTCTGGTCACCCTGCTGTCGGAGAGATGTTGTCAAACTTGAAAGTGTGCAGAAGAGATTTAAAAGAATTTTGCAGGTGTTGGAGGGTTGGAGTTACAGGGAGAGTTTGAATAGGCTGGGAGTACTTTCAAGTGTTGAGGCTGAGGGTGGACCTTAAAGAAATTTATCAAATCAGGAGGGGCATAGATAAAGTAAACAGTCAATGTATTTTCCCAGGATAGACAATTCCAAATAAGGAATATGAAGGCTTAAGGTGAGAGGAGAAAGATTTATAAAGGGATGTGAGGGACAACATTTTCACACAGAGTCTGTTGCTTATATGGATTGAACAGCCAAAAGAGGTGGTGGAAGCAGGCACAGTTACACCTTCTAAAAGGCATTTGGATGGATACATGCATGGAACGTGTTTAGAGAGAGATGGGCCAAGTGCTGGCAAGGGAGACGAGATTAATTTAGGATATTTGGTTGGTATAGATAACCAGACCGAAGGATTTTTTCTGTGCTGTACATCTCTGAGAGTCTATTGACTCTTGAGAGTTTAACACGGGAACAGGAGGAGGCTATTCAGCTTCTGAATTCTGTAAGTCAGCTGGTTTGCTCAATTACTGACAGTAAAATACAAAAATAAATCATTCAAAATTTGATGGTGTTTTACAGAAACAGGAGAAAGGCCTTTAGTCAAGAAAAAGCTATAAAGAATGTGAAGAGGCCGTTCAGTCCCTCACCTCCATTCCACAGGAGCAGCAGGTGAGCACAGAGCTATTGGAGCCTGTTACTCAGGAGCAGGAGGAGAACATCTACTTTCAAAAAACTTGTTTCGGAGGCAGTCACTCAACTGCTCGTGACTGGGACACAGGAACAGGAGGGAGTCACTCAACTGCTCGAGACTGGGACACAGGAACAGGAGGCAGTCACTCAACTGCTCGAGACTGGGACACAGGGACAGTATGGAGTCATTCAACTGCTTGAGACTGGGACACAGGAACAGGAGCCGGTCATTCAACTGCTCGAAATTTGGACACAGGGAAATCTAGAG
The DNA here is from genome assembly GCF_047496795.1 of Chiloscyllium punctatum. Taxonomy (NCBI): domain Eukaryota; kingdom Metazoa; phylum Chordata; class Chondrichthyes; order Orectolobiformes; family Hemiscylliidae; genus Chiloscyllium; species Chiloscyllium punctatum. The sequence goes on along the minus strand of NC_092751.1, from coordinate 59,975,948 downwards.
GCTAGAGAGGCGCGAGGATCCTGTTACGCAGGAACAGGAGGAGGTAACTCACTCCCCACCAGTATGGGACACTGGGAGAGAAGGGGAGTTTGCTTGGAACAAACATAAATATATGAATAAGTTGCATTCGTGGTCCACACAATCCTGCCCCAACATTCACTCGGACCACGGCTGATCTGATTGTGATTCCCTCATTCCATTTTACAGAGACTGTCCTCTCTGCAGCCTGTGCTCCATTTGTTGGTCATGTTGCCGAACCAGATGGTGTAACAACAGTCACCATGACTCATCCAGACGGTAGGGTCTAACCGGATGAGTCTGGATTTGAAGGGTCCAATAACAAGAATTAATGCATAAAATAAAGGTATAGCCAGATGTTTAGTTCTCTCACATTCGCAATCCAACTCACATAACCAGCCCGTCCATTATACTTTCAGGATGGAGCACTGTGTAGATCCGGCTACTGTACTGCAGAATACAACCCAGCAATGTCCAGAATGGAACTCTGTGCAGCCCACACCAATGCTGGATCTCTAATCCTGGGCTAAATGTGCAGCGTGGGGAGCTGTGCAGTCCGCACTGGTTCATTCATATATAAACCCAGGCTGTTGCATTGTTCGGTAACACTGTGTTAGATCACTGCCCAGTGTGGGGATACATGTAACCAATGCTGAAAGTGACAGGATGTGCAGCTCCCATCCATTTACAGCTCCATATCTCCACTGTACTTTGACAAAGGGTGCCATGGATGTGAAAATCACTGCGATGTAGAGATGTAAATGGAAACATTTTAAGTACCAATAGTTCCGTTTCAGGCGAGTATCACACCAGTATTTAAAGTTGAAATACCTGAGATAATATCCAATGAGGTTTCGTGAATGGTGCAAAGTAGTTAGAGGGGGATGGTAATGTTATAGTGGTTGCACTATAATCAACAATGTGAATTAGAGGAACAAATATGCAGGGGGACTGGGGAGACTTGCAGAAACAATAGGGTTGTTATAATAGGTGATTTCAATTTTCCTAACATAGACTGGGTCTCCCAGATGGTTAATAACTTAGGTGGAACGTAATTTGTTAAGTGTGTTCAGCGAAGTTTCCACAATCAATATATAGATTATCGTACTCAGGAAGGGACAAACGCGACCTACTGTTGGGAAATAGGGCAGGATAGGTGAAGGAGATAAAGTGGGGGAGCATTTTGGGAAAAGTGATCAGAGTTGTATTAATTTTAAAATAGTTATGGTAGGGACAAAATTGGTCCACAGATTCAAGTTCTAAATTGGGGCAAGGCGTATGTTGTTGGAGTTAGACAGTGGATTGCAGGGGATGATTGGAGTAGTTTGATTCCAGGTAAAAGGATCTCGGGCAAGAGGGAGGGCTTTAAAAGTGAGATAGCTTGAGTTCAAGGTTTCCATTTTCCTGTGAGGGTGAAGGTTGTGTGAGACTGGAAGAGTTAACTCTGGATGTCAAGAGATATTGAGGCTTTGACCAGAAAAAAGGAGGCGTGGCTCATGTTCAGGCAGCTCATATCAAGGGAATCCCTGGAGGTATATACAGGGGATAGAGGAGTTTACTGCAGAAGGATATCAGCAAGGCCATAAGGGGGTATGAGGTAGTCTTGGCTGAGAAGATTAGAGTGAATCCAAATGCAGTATAGTAAAGATAAAGAGCAACTAGAGAGAGAATAGGATGCTTTAAAATCCAAAACCGGCATGCATGCGGAAAACCTCAAGAGATGGGTGAAGTCCTCAATTTCCCCTCTGTGTTTATCATGAAGAAAGACATGAAGACCTGTGACCTTTGGGAGGTTAGTTGTCATATCTTGGTACTGTCCATATCACAGTAGAGTTGCTGTTGGACATATTAGAATGCACAAAGTCAGACAAATCTCTTGGTCCTGATCAGATATATCTGAGAACACTGTAAAAGGCGAGAGAAAAAGCTTAGGGACCAAGATCCGGGAAGTCTGGGCGGTAGCAAATGTTGTGCCCTTATTCAAGAAGGGCTCCAAAAACAAGCCTAGGAAATATAGACCAGTAAGCTTCACACCTGTTTTCGGTAAACCACTTGAGAAGGTTCTGAGAGATAAGATGTGCATGCATTTGGAAAGACACAGTTTGACTTGGAGCCGTCAGCATGGCTTTATGCCTGGCGGATCATACCTTACAAATTTTGTTAGAGATTTTTGAGGAAGTGACCAGGAAGGTCGATGAGAGCAGGGATGTATGCATATTCTATATGGATTTCAGTAAGGCCTTTGATAAGGTTCCACATAGTAGGCCGCTCTAGAAGGTTAGATCGCATGGTATCCAAGGTGAACTGGCAAATTAGACTGAGCTGCCAGTGGAAGTGGTTGAAGTGGGCACACTAACAACATTGAAAAGGCAATTGGACAAATACACAGATAGGAAAGGATTAGATGGATACAGAGCAAAGACAGAGAAATGGCAGATTGGTAGATAAGGGGCAATTACACCATGGTTTGTTGACCGTGCACGGTGGGCGTATTGGATGGGCGAGTACAGAGGGGGAACATTCCCATCCTAGAGGGTGCCACACCAACAGACCCATCGAGCATGGTCTGGGATCACTACCAAATTCAGTGTAGTATTTGAGGTCTGAAGAAATGTCCAGCAATACAGGACAAGCATCAATAACCTTCTCCACTCTGTCAGGATAAGGGTCACCGTATTCTGTCTGCTCCCTCACAATCACTGTGTATCTGTTATGGCACCGATCCCTGAACAAGGCTCATGATCCCCCACTCTCACTACTGCATGCAACACCTTCTCTCTCTCTCTCTCCTTTGCAATACCTCCCACACAGTCATAGAATATTCTGGAGAAAGTCGATTATAGAATGCTCCAGATAATGTTCCAAATATTTCCCAGTTTCAGGAAAATGGCAGTGCCCCAGTGTGTAACACAAAAGAGTCACTTGACTCACCTTAATGATATTAAACCAAAAACAACTTCTAAACACGCCTTGTTACAAATACAATTTCGAGCAGAGAACATTTTTAACCTCAGGCGTTATCTTGACCGTTATCTGAACTGTACCACTTTCCTTATTATGAATGTTTCTCTTACCCTTTGTCTGTGACTGTTTCTGTCTGTAACAGTTGCACTGCCTCCCACTCAGTTGGCAGGACGGCCGGTTTTGATGCAGAGAGAGGGCAACAGCGCAGGTTCAGTTCCTCACACTGGCAGAGATTACCAAGAAGGGGACACTCTCTCAGCCTCACCCCATCACCCGACATGTGGTGATCCTCAGGACAAACCACCATGAATGGTCTCACTAATGAGAGTTTTTTGGGACTGTATTCTATCAATGTTAGCATTTTAATTTAAAAAAAAATAAAAAGAGATTTTTAATATTATAATAAACCAATAACAACACAACTCAAATAACTGAAAAAAATTACATCCAATTGCATGTACACACAAAACAACTTAAAACACTACACAGACAGAAGAAAAAAACAAAACTAAACAATAAGTAATGAATACATAATACAGCTCAGCATAACAAAAGGACAACTCTCGTTCATCAAGAGCATTAACTGATACGCATTTTTATGTTCATAATTCTTCCTCTCTGGGAGTTCAGACATCCAACACAACAGATTATTTTTCCTAGCACGGAAAGTACGGAATGTAAGGATGTATTTTTTTCCCCATGTGCATCTGTAGAAAGTACCGTGGGCAGGCCCAGGAAATGCGAAACCAGGTCCATCTCCAATTCAGTCCCCAATACCCACTCTACCACAGCTAACACAGTGATCCAATATAGATGAAGTCTGCAGCAGGACCACAAGCAATGAGTAAGAGTGCCTGTAGTCATTCTGCATTTAGTACATGCTAAAGACCATCCCACTTTGCATTTTGAGAGACAATTTGGGGTCAGATAGACCCTACGAAGAATTTTCAACTGCATGGTATGGGTCCTATTACAAATCAAAATCCTTCGGGCTTTTTCACAAATATGTCTCCGAAGTGGCCTGAACCCCCAAATCTCTCGCAGACATCACAAAGCTGCACAGTCTCGTCTGAGTGGACACTCTCCAACTAATGATAAAGGGTACTGACAGAGCGTGTATTCTAAGCAACAAGCGCCCACTTCTCTCTATCGGATCTGTAAGAGTGTGGTAAAAGTGTGTTTTTTTTTAAATCAAATCTCTCATCTGGATAAAAATACAGAAGAGTTCTCTACTAGGTAGTCCATACGTACGAGTTATTTGATCATATCATATCATTGTTTCTCCATCAAATAACACGTGGTGGCTCAGTGGTGAGCATTGCTGCCTCACAGCACCAGGGTCTCGGCTTTGGTTCTGGTCTTGGGTGACTGGCTGTGTGGAGTTAACATTCTCGCCGTGTCTGTGTGGGCTTCCTCCCACAGTACAAAGATGTGCAGGTTAGATGAATTGGTCAATGATAAATCACCCATAGTGTTCAGAGATGTGTAGGTTTGGGCATTAGTCAGGGTAAATATAGGATGGTAGGGGAATGGGTCTGGGTGGGTTACTCTTCAGAAGGTCGAAGTGGACTTGCAGGGCCTAAGGGCTTGTATCCACACTGTAGGGATTCTACTAATTCTAAATCACTCAAGCAAGGTACAGCCCTTCCTGCCCACAGTTTAAACCTGGAATCCATTAACCCCGGATGACAACCCAGTATACCAATTATAGGGGTAAGAAACATGGTTTTGGCTGTATTGCCCTCGATCTGACGGATTGTCATTCATGCTTTAACAATATTGAGAATTATTGGGTTATGACAATACTTCATAAATGTTGTCAATTTAGCTAAGAAGAACAGACTAATAAAGGTTCACTTTATCTCATCGGCTTCAATATCTCACAGAATTGACGCCGAGTCCTCAGCAGACCAGGCACTAACATAGGATAAAAAAGAGCTTAATTGATAGCTTTTATCTGGGCGATCTACTCCCCACAATCTGTGGGGTAGTTGCAATTTGTTAGCTTGATAAAGAGTCGCTTATGCTGCCAAATAAAAGAGCTAAACCACCCATTATGTCTCCGAAATACCTATGGGGGAAATATCAAAGGAAGCATTCCCACGGGGTATAGTAAATGAGGAAGGACATTCTTTAATAAGAGCTATCCGACCTAGCCAAGAAATTGGAAGTGCCTCCCATCTTTGAAGGTCTTGTTTAATCTTGTCAAACAAATGGACATAGTTCACGTTCAATAAATGATCAAAGACAGTTGTAATGAATATACTGAAATAGAGAACCTCGCCCCCCACCCACGTGACCATTTAAAAGGAAACCAGGATTTGCCCTCATTCAGTTATTTCCTCAAGACCTCCCATAGACATGGCCTCCAACGTTGTAAAATTAATCTTAAAGCCCGAAAAGGCGATAAGCAAATTATTGCATTGCATCATGTGAGTTGCCGAAATTGCGGGATTTGACAAAAACATAAGCCCATCTGCATACAACATAATTTTATGTGACTTTTATCCCACTTCTGGGCCAGGTATGTTGGGGTAATATTCCCAATTGTGCAGGATGCCATCGAATCTAAGTTTGTTGCAGGGATGGGGAAGAGATCAACCCTCGTGTGCCATTTCTGTAGGTTAAAGAAGAAAATAAAATCCTAACTTGTGAGGTAGATCTGCCTCCAGATCCACCAGCTCTAGTTCTAGACACAAATCCATAAATTGCTTATATTATAACGAGGGTATTGAGGGACCTTTGGACATTCTGTCCATCGTGGGGCGATAAGACAGACGAAATCTCCTTCTACAATAATGCGCCATGATGCAAGATAACTGAATTAGGAAAATGCATCTACCAGGATTTTAAGAGGCTGCACCGGGTGGCAACAAACATTTAAAATACTGTATTAATTCCCGTAGTTCAAGACTTTCAGGATTATGATCCTTCCATGGGTGTTAATACAATCTAGTAATTTAAATGGAAGATTCTTCCTATCCATTATGACTTTTCCCCCACTCTTAGTATTAAAAGATGAGAAATAAACCTGACCAAACCCGCCCTGCTGTAACATCAAATGTTCCTTGTCATCAAGGTGCATCTCCTGCAATAGGACAATTCTCTCTTTTTTAAGATGAGAAAATATATTTTTCCTCTTAACTGGCAGATGCCCCCCTCCCCACTTAATGTTCCAGGTACACCTTTTAAGCACATCATTATCCATAACACACTGCAGCAACATTTGAACTCGAGAGAATTTCATATCGAATTACACATCGCTGAGCATTAATGACAAAAGTCTCGTCGAGCCTAAAATCTGCACAAACTAAAACTACTGCAACTTACAAGCTCTCAAAACTGTCCAAAGCTAAAAACATCAAAAAGAACGAAACAAAATGCAAAGTGCCAATGACACTTGATAGGGTTTTTACCCCCCACCCCACCCCCCCCCCTCACCCAATGGGGACGCTGACGGTCTAGGTCTCTGTTGTACAACACTGACAAAGGCCCACCTTTTAATTGTATAGGTCCTGCTCTTGTTTGATTTACCAAATCCAATACCTCGCATTAATCCAAACTAAACTCCATCTGCCACTCCGCAGCCCAGTGTGTGACATTACTGCCACCTCACCTTCCCCATTTAATTTTAAATTCCCTCCCCGTCTCCAGGATGCCTGCACACTCCGGCCTTGATTTTCACAAAGACCCTGAGCTTGGTTTGCCTTGTGTGGTTAGGGGGAGGAGGGACAGATTGCAGACACAGTCAGTGAGGAGGAGAGGCTGGACAGTAATCAGCGCCTGGTATCATTTCATGGTTTTAGGAAGAAGGCAGTCACACGTGAGAGTTGGGTAATACTGATCGGTTTTTTGGGGCCAGAAATTATGGCCTTTTTCCGTCTCTGGTGTTCAGTAATGAAAATCTATTCGAGACCCTTCATTGTGCAGAGTGTGTCTGCAGGATTTCTTTCCCTAATATTGCAGACGACAGATAATAGCAATTAAAGCTGTTCATACTTAACTTCGATGATACAGCACGTACACTCAACAAGGGAATAACAATGACTGTAGATGCTGGTAACATGATTCTGGATTCGTGGTGCTGGAAGAGCACAGCATTTCAGGCAGCATCCGAGAGGCAGTAAAATCGACGTTTCGGGCAAAAAAACCCTTCATCAGGAAGGGCTTTTGCCTGAAACGTCGAGTTTACTGCTCCTCGGATGCTGCCTGATCTGCTGGGCTCTTCCAGCACCACGAATCACATATACTCAACATCCTAGACTTGAGACAAATATTTTGCCTTTGTTTAACAATACAAAGTTTTTTGTGTAATTCAGTAATGGTAACCTGATTATAATAAATCCACACCGAGCTGAATGTAGGCACTAAAATATGACCCAAAATCTGGATATGGTAGTGTCGTGGGTAATGTCCCTGCCTCTGAGCTAGAGGTTGGATTTGATTCCTGAATGTGCGTGGTGGTGTTCAAAGCTCTAGACTCGAAGTTCTGGATTCAAGTCCTTCCTGTGGTAGATGTATGTCCCAGCATGCCAGAACAGGCTGATGAACAAACACACAGGAGAATAATGTTACAGCCTTATGGGTATTGCCGAGTGCTGCTAGTGTCCCTACCTCTGGGCACAAATGTCTGGGTGCAAATCCTACAGAAGTGTTTCATAACACACCTGAACAAACTGATTAAAATGGATTTAGAATTGTGACCTGATGGAGAAGGAAGAGGTGTCAGTATTGCATTTCAGAATTTAGGCCCAGGATGATTTGAAGCACAGCCATTCAAGTTGGTTGGAGTCACATTTCGCAGCAGTAGAGGTTTATAAAATCAACATGGTCATGGATAGGGTGAGTAGTCAGGGTTTTTCCCCCAGATTGGAGCGTCCAAAACTAGAGGGCATTGGTTGAAATTGAGAGGAAAAAGGTATTGACGTGTGCATGTGGAATGAGCTGCCAGAGGAAGTGGTGGAGGCTGGTACAAATACAGCATGTAAAAGGCATCTGGATGCTGACAGACCTGCCGAGGTTTTCCAGCAATTTCTGTATTTGTTGAAAAATGCATTCATTTTAACACAATATTCTGAATACATTAAACATTTTATTTTTTAATGACGCAGCGACATATAAACATATCTTGAAATAGACCAAGGCCATTTTCTGCTCTGGATATGGCTTTGTGTATGACAGCAGCAATGATGCACCTACATGGAACAGGGAATGTGATGGAGACATAGTTTGGACAATGTACAAGGAGACCCCACATGGTCCAGTTTGGGAGAGGATGACGTTACTGTGTGATTCAGCTCAGAGAGGGAGAAAATGTAATCAGCCTGAGAAGGAACGGCCGATTATACTCTATCTCCTTCATTGTTCCTCATCACAGCAATGTATGCGAGCGAAAACAAAAAATCTGCAGTCATCGTTACCATTCCTATTTTTTATAGAATCCCTACAATGTGCAAACAGGCCGTTCGGCCCAAAAGGTCCATACCAACCTTCACAGGCTCACTCCCTTACATTTACCCCGACCGATGCATCTAACCGAGAAACCCCTGAACACTTCGGACAAATTATAATGACCAATCCACTAACCAGCACAACTTTGGACTGTGGAAGGAAACTGGAGCAACCATTAGAAGGGGAGAATATGCAACCCGAGTCTGGAATTGAACGCAAGTCCCTGGTGCTGTAAGGCAGCGGTGCTAACCACTGAGACACTGTGATACCCTTGGGCGATCCCTGTCCAGAATTCATTGGAATCTCTTCACTGCCTAATGCAAAGGGAATTCAGCCAAATCCAACTGTTCCAGGATGAAATCCCATTGCTAGTATCTTGTGTGAGAAGAATATCTTCAGAAGCAGAATAACATTTTGAACAATCTCTCAATTTTTCCTTTTGTCATGAGTTACAATAATATATGGACAAAATGCGTTCAACTTGAAATTGCAGAGATTGTGTGTGTGTGAGTGTGTGTGTGTTTCGAAAGGAAAATGTCGATTCTGTATTTGCAATATCCAAACAGTTTGCCATTCATCTTTCCACCATAGTTTGAGTAATATTGCTCTGGATCATAAACGTGCTTTTTTAGCAGATTAAAGAAACTAGCCTTACTTGGTTGCTAAAACTGACCCTGACCCGGTTTGAGACCGATATCATCGGACATATCACAAACCTGGTTACATTTGACATGTGTTATGAGCAGTGGAGGAGTGGGACGAGAAAAGGAAACAGTGACCCAAAAAGCCAGGGAACTAGAGACCGGTGAGCCTGATGTCAGTGGTGGGTAAGTTGTTGGAGGGGATTCTGAGGGACAGGATTTACATACATGCTTATGCCCGAAACGTCGATTCTCCTGCTCCTTGGATGCTGCCTGACCTGCTGTGTTTTTCCAGCAACACATTTTTCAGCTCATGCATTTGGGAAGGCAAGGGCTGATCGGGGTAGTCAACGTGGCTTTCTGCATGAGAAATCATGTCTCATTAATTTGATTGAGTTTTATGAAAAGGTGACAAAGAAGATTGATGAAGGCAGTTTGGTAGAAATTGTCTACATGGACCTCAGTAAGGTGTTCACAACATTCCGATTGGTAGGCAGATGAGTAAGGTTCGGTCACACGAGATACAGAGGAAGCTCGACACAACTGGCTTGAAGGAAGAGGGGTATTTTTCAGACTGGAGGTTTGTGAGCAGCAGTGTGCTGTAAGATTCAGTACTGACTTCACTGCATTTCATCATTTATGTCAAGGATTTAGATGCGAATAAAGGGGCCATAGTTAGTTAGGTTACAGATTACATCAGAAAGGTGGTGTAGTAGATTGTCTCAGAGTACAACGAGACTACAATAAGATGGGACAAAGGGACAAGGAGTGATGATACAGATAAATTTAGATAAATACGAAGTATTGCATTTTGGGAAGGCAAATCAGGGCAGAAATTATACACTTAATTGTAAGGTCCTGGGGCGTGTTGTTAATCAAAGGGTCATAGGGCTGTAGGCACATAGTTACTTGAAAGTGGAGTCGCAGGTAGACAGAGTGGTGCAGAACAAATTTGGCACATTTGTCTTAATCAGTCAGAGCATTGATTATAGGAGGTGTGGTCGAAATGTTGCATCTGAACAGGAAGTTGGTGAGGCCACTTTAAGAATACTGCATGCAACTCGGTTTGAGCTTCAGGGAGAGGTGGATTAGGTTGAGGTGTTTCCCCCTGGAGTCTCAGAGGTCGAAGGGTGACTTTATAGAGGTTGATAGAATCATCAGAGGCATGGATATTCTGAACAGCCATGTTCTGCTACCCAGGAGAGGGGAGTCCAGAACAAGAGGGAATAGGTTGAAGGGGAGAGGGCAAATAATTTAGAATGGACCTGAAGGTAAATGTTTCACACAGAGAGTGGTGCGTGTACAGAAAGTGCTGTCAGAGGAAGTGGTGAAGGTGGCTAAAATCGCACATTTAAAATGTATCTGAAAGATGAGGGATATTGGCAAAATGCTTGCAAGTCAGGAGGCATGGGATAGAGGGAAATTTGGCCAATTGGATAGAAAACTGGCTAACCGGTAGAAGTCAGAGAGTGGTGGTAGATGGTAAATATTCAGCATGGAGTCCAGTTACAAGTGGAGTTCCGCAGGGATCAGTTCTGTGTCCTCTGCTGTTTGTAATTTTTATGAATGACTTAGAGGAGGGAGTCGAAGGGTGGGTCAGTAAATTTGCAGATGATACAAAGATAGGTGGAGTTGTGGACAGTGAGGAGGGCTGTTGTCGGCTGCAGAGGGACTTAGATAGGATGCAGAGCTGGGCTGAGGAGTGACAGATGGAGTTCAACCCTGCCAAGTGTGAGGTTGTCCATTTTGGAAGAACAAATAAGAATGCGGAATACAGGGTTAATGGTAGGGTACTTGGTCAGGTGGAGGAACAGAGGGATCTTGGGGTCTATGTACATAGATCTTTGAAGGTTGCCACTCAGGTGGATAGAGTTTGTAAGAAGGCCTATGGAGTATTATCGTTCATTAGCAGAGGGATTGAATTCAAGAGTCGTGAGGTGATGTTGCAGCTGTACAGGACTTTGGTTAGGCCACATTTGGAGTACTGTGTGCAGTTCTGGTCGCCTCACTTTAGGAAAGATGTGGAAGCTTTGGAGAGGGTGCAGAGAAGATTTACCAGGATGTTGCCTGGAATGGAGAGTAGGTCGTACGAGGATAGGTTGAGAGTTCTCGGCCTTTTCTCGTTGGAACGGCGAAGGATGAGGGGTGACTTGATAGAGGTTTATAAGATGATCAGCGGAATAGATAGAGTAGACAGTCAGAAACTTTTTCCCCGGGTACAACAGAGTGTTACAAGGGGACATAAATTTAAGGTGAAGGGTGGAAGGTATAGGGGAGATGTCAGGGGTGGGTTCTTTACCCAGAGAGTGGTGGGGGCATGGAATGCGCTGCCCGAGGGAGTGGTAGAGTCAGATTCATTGGCGACCTTTAAGTGGCATTTGGATAGGTACATGGATGGGTGCTTAATCTAGGATAGAAGTTCGGCACAACATCGTGGGCCGAAGGGCCTGTTCTGTGCTGTATTGTTCTATGTTCTATGTTCAAATGGGACAAGGTCAGATTTGATATCTGATCAGAGTGAACAGATTGGACTAACGGGTCTGTTTCCATTCTGCATGACTGTCGGATTCTATAAGAGGGATGGTGAAATATTCTGAAAGGATCTTTCAAGTGTGAATTCTCTTCACTGGAAGTTTACCGTGCCTCTATGTTCACATGGATTGAAAGCTGTTTAGTTAAATATTTGACAGGGAAGTGAGTTACGGGTAATAGTATACAGACAGGAAAGTGGGGCTGAGTCCATTATCATATTGCCTGGTGGAGAAGGCTCAAATTATCTAATGTCCCACTCCTGCTCTTCAGTCCCATGATTCTGTGTTCCATCCAGCCCCGCATACCTGCTAGATAGGAGAGGTTGGAGGCCACTTACTCCTATAACCTGTTGCACAGAAACAGAGGAGACCATTCAGCCTCTCAAGACTATCACACACACTTTGAAGTGATTTGGGAAATGTAATTGGAAAGCCCAGGCTGGGTATGAAAGAGGCCCCTCACCTCTCTTTACAGAGCTTCCCCTCTCTGCAACTTGTGCTCCATTTGTTGGTCATGTTGTAGACCCAGATTCACTGTGAATACAGCCCCCATACCTCACCCAGAGATGGCTCAAAAAATCCTCTGGTCTCCCTGCCTGCAACATTCCATAACAGACATTCATGAAAATAACACCCACTAACTTTCCAAGAACAGAATGTGAGAACATCAGAAACAGGAGCAGGTTGTTCACTCCCCAAGCCTGCCTTGCCCTTCACTAAGGTCATGATTGATCTGCTCACTGTCTCAAATCTACTTTCATACCCAATTCATCATTGCCCTCAACTCTCTGACAGATCAATATGCATCTTCCTCCTCTTCAAATACTTTCAGTCATTTTGCTCCCCACCACTCTTGAGAAGAGAAATCCTGACATTCAATACCATGTGTTTGAAGAAAACACTTGCTGCTCCTATATCATGGTTTATTGATATGAACACAAGAGGTTGACTCAAGGGTTCAGGTATAAATGACTGGCCCCGATATCAAGGAGCTGAACAAAACTGGAATTAATGGGAATCAGAGTAAACTCTCCAGTGTTTGGAGTCAAACATGGCACAAAGGAAGGTGTTCATCATCTCAGTCCTGGGTCATCTCTGTGTGCGATCCTCAGCGTAGCTTCCTCTTGACAAACAGCTTCAGCTGCTTCATCAATGTCTCCCGCCCCCACCCCCACCTCTAACCCCACCCTCACCCTCCCCACCATAAGATCTGAAGAGGCGATGGTCACTGAAGATTCCACAATGTTCAGAACATTTTGTACCCCTGTCAGCTCCTGAACTAGTATGTGTCCACGTGCAGCAAGATCCAGACTCCATTGAGACTTGTGCTGTTAAATGGTCCATAACATTCATGTAACAGCACTGCCTGACACTGCACATTGCCACAGTAAAACAAGAGTTCATTCGGCACCTCACGCTGGTTTCACAGGAATATGAGAAAGCCATTCAGCCCATTGACACTATTGGAGAAGAACAGGGACAACCCATTCAGTGCCTCCAGCCTATTACTCAGGAAGAGAAGGAGTCTAGTGTGATGGGCCACACCAGAGCGCCTGGAAAATATTTGAAGGCGGTAACCTAGACTCTTTTTTTATTTTGAAGTGACTGTTCCAGATGCATGGACTGGTCAAACTACTTGGTGTGAAGATAAACACTATTTGTTGAAACATGAAAGATAAAATGAAAGCAAAGAAAGAGGAATTTAGAATAACGTAATTCTATTAGACAAGTTAACAGAATAACAAATCTAGGAACTATTATTAATGAACTGTTCCAATATAGGAAAATCCCATCAACACAGCCCCTGGCAGAAAGGAAAATTCAGACACAGATTGTCACAAACATTTCTCTAATCCAGGAATTAAAAACAGCACCAAGAGAAAATTCAGAGAGTAGCAGACAGGATATAGTCACTGAAGCTTCCAACTCTGTGGAGACCCCAACAGTTTCTGATGCTACTTGGAAACCAAAACCCGAGATCGTAACCTGTGAGAGCTGGCCACACCCAATTTGGCTGCATTAAAATTAATCCAAAGCCTCCCTAGCTGTTTACTCAGTGGCCTTAACTAACCAGTTTGGTAACGATCATTCAACCTCTCTCTGAAAAGGAACCAGGACAAAATAACCTCTCAAAGCCTGCAGCATCATCACACTTGTCATTACATCGATCTGTCAAACAGGAACCGGGGTAACCCAATCAGGCCCTTGGTCCTGTCCAATCGCAAGAGGAAGAAGCCATTCAGACCCTTGAGTCTCTTACACAGGAACAGGAGGAGGCCATTCAGCCCCTGGAGTCTCTTACAAGGGAACAGGAGGAGGCCATTCGGCCCCTAAAGCCACTTCCACAGCAATACGATGAGACCATTCAGCTCCTTCAGTCTCTTACACAGGAACAGAAGGAGGCCATTCAGCCCCTAAAGTCACTTATACAGGAACAGGAGTAGGCCATTAAGCCCCTTGAGTCATTTACACAGGAACAGTACGAGGCCATTCCTCCCTCAACGCATTTGCAAAGGGACAGATGAGGTAATTGATGCTGATTCCTGGAATGGCTTCTACCCAAAATGTGGATTCTCCTGCTGCTCGGAGCTGCCTGACCATCTGTGCTTTTCCAGCAATCTACTCTCGACTACAATCTCCAGCATCGGCAGTCCTCATTGTCTCCAGATTGATGCGTTAACATGATGAACAAGTGGAGCAGAGGCTGCACAGACAGACTGCTCCACGTTGTTCCTCCTGGCTCCTTTGCTCATGATACACACGTGGGACTTTAACGTGGTTTTCTAGTGGTGAGGAAGGAAGACATATGTCTTGTGTGAAGTCTCAAGAAGGCACCTTCCATCTCCGAGAATCCAGCCTGGTGTACTCTATGTAGGGTGGAAGCTGGTGGGAATAGCTACTTGTTTCAGATCGAAGGTATTGTGGCTGCTGTTGGGGATTGTGAACAACATGGCGTTCAGTACGGGTTCACACGCCAACTGCACAATAACATGTGGAGAGTTAGTTTAGGCATATAAATAATTCGTAAAGCCATGTTAGATTGATGAATCGACTCTCTACATTCAAATAATGCTGATCTTGCTCATGTTGATCTTGTTGAGTGCTTGTCTTGTGCAGTGTATCCTGTATGCCTTACTCTGTCCAAGTCTATTTCCACCATATGATCTGTCTGTCTATGCATACTATGATCTGCCTCCACTGCTCATAAATAAAGTGTTTCCCTGTACTGTACGTGACAATAAATCAAACCAATCAATCCTGGGTAAAGCATGGAATTTCTCACCCTATCAATGTGTCTTTTGGAAATACACTTGCTACACCTCATGTTTCAGCACCACCATTTCTTCGTATTTCCCAGCTCTGCAGATTAAACTCTCAGGTTCGTCACTCTACCCTCATGATACAGCCATCTGTATCTGTGGGAAGGATATCATTCCTTACAAAGGAGATCAAATCCGTAGAGAGTGTCCCAAATGCTCTCTCAGCAAGTCTTTACAACAGCAGGAAGATGGCTTTACTTATGTACTCGAATCATCTCACAATGAAGGACAGCATACCATTGACTGCACCCAATACTCACACAGGGTTTGATTCAGAGCAGTCAGCATAGTCTTGTGAGTGGGATATCATGCTTCCCAAATTTGTTAGAGTTCTTTGAAGAAGTGACCAAGAAGGTTTACGAGGACAGAGCTGGAAATTTAGTCTCTATGGATTTCAGTAAGGCCTTTGATAAGGTTCCACATGGCAGGCTGCTCTGGAAGGTTCCATCACGTGGAATGCTGGGGGAACTGGCCAATCGGATGTGCAGTTGGGTTGATGGTTGGAAGCAGAGGGTTTAGGGGAAGGATGCTTGTCAGACCGGAGGCTGGGTCCATTGCTGTTTGTTATCTATGATTTGGTTGAGAATGTACAAGGCATGATTAGTAAGTTTGCAGATGACACTAAAATAAGTGGGAGCATGATCAGTGAGAAAGTTTATCAGAAATTGCAGCAGGAACTTAATCAGGTGGGGAAGTGTGCCGAGAAATGGCAAATGGAATTTAATATAGATGTGTGAGGACTTGCATATTGGAAACTAAAGTCAAGGTAGGAGTTACACTGTGAATGGGAGGGTCTTAAGGGGTGCAGTGGGCAGAGAGTCCTTGGTTTTCACAAACACGGTTCTCTAAGAGTAGAGTCACAGTTAGACAGGGCAGTGAAGAAGGCTTTTGGCACATTGGTCTTCATCAGGCAGGACATTGAGTACAGAAGTTGGGAATTTATGTTGCAGTTACACAGGACTTCGTAAGGCCGCACTTGGAGTATTGTATTCAGTTTTTGTAACCTTGTTATAGGGAGGATGTTATGAAATTAGAAAGAGTGCAGAAGAAATTTACAAAGACGTTGCCAGGACCCAATGGTCGGAGATATAGGGAGAGGTTGGACAAGCTAGGACCTTTTCTTTAGAGTGTAGGAGAATGAGGGAGTCCTTATAGAGCTGTATAAAATCACGAGGTGTATGGATAGGGTTAATGCTCTCAGTTTTTTTCCAAGGTATAGAAAATCGAGGTTTAGAGGGGATCAGTTTAAGGATAGAGGAGAAGGAATAAAAGGGAACCTGCGTGGTCACTTCTTTACACAGAGGGCTGGTACATGGATGAGCTGCCAGCAGATGTGGCTGGTGGTGGGGCGGGGGGTGGGGGTGTACATTAACAACATTAACAACATTTCAATGCATTTGGATAAATATGTCGAGAGGAAAGGACTGGAAGGATATGGGCCAACTGCAGGGAAATGGTGCTAACGTGGATGGACATTTACAAGGTGGACTCGAACCCCTCTGTTAATTAAAACCAAACACCCAGAAAAGCTCACCTCACCTCGTAATCTGTTAAAATATGAGTGACACAGATCTCCTATATTCCACTATTTAAACAAAAATTAACAAGTTTGTTTCTTAACTTTAATAGGGAACACTAAACAACAACTATTGAAAAATACAAGCCCCTCTTTTCTTAGCTACTTACTATCTGACTCCAACTCTGTGAAAATATGCTGTTCCAACAGCGCACAAATTAAACATTACAATCTCGAGAGCACACAATCTCCATCTTCCCCGCTGTGCTCACTCTTCCAGCTGCTGATCTCCCCGGGTAATTTTTTTTATTGCAAGTAGGTTTAGATGAACATGTGTCTTTGATAGAGAGTGTTTGAGATGGCCAGTTAGCACTCCTGCTCTACAGCAGTTACTCTGCTGTTGGATGGCAGTAGCTCTCCCTCCAGTGTTCAAAATGCTGGGTATGCATACTCCCCATGATATAGTAATTCTCATAATTTGGTTGCTTACCAGGTGTCCAAACAATAATATTCAAATAGCATTGGCTTCTGGTTTCCTGAGCGTTATTTAAACTCTTTGGTTGCATTTGAATGGCTGTCAAAACAGCAACCAAAACTCAGGTAGCCACTTCTCAGCTAATGGTGACATGTGGAACAGTTTGACCTTTAGCTGGCGTCTGTGGCTTTAAGTTCTATTCGGAACAACCCGTTCTGTTTTCAAGTACCCTACGTGTTTTTGGCTTCATAACATCTCCCCCCTTCAGAAAATAAAGTGAACCAGCAGAATGAAAAGATGACTACATTTCTTCTCCTCTAATTCTTAATCCCAATTTTATGAAATGCAAAAGTATTAATCTCAGTTATATCATTCATATTAATTCTGCTCACCATTATAACACTGGAATAAGGTAAATCTTATCTACACTTTTTCCTGTAAATCCGCGAAAACCCATCTGCTATCACATTGTAGGAGCCACAACATGTACATTTTGTGAGGTTAAAGTCGGTCAGGTAAGACTCCAATTAAATAGTCTCATATTCTGGTCTTTAACTATTCCAAAAAATGCGAGAGATTTGTCGTTGTCCACAACCATCTCCGACAATTTGTTTGTCATATACACATTAAAATATTGGCAGGCCACTGCGAAACATAATCATTCTTGTTCAATAATGGAGATTTTGTATTTTTTTTCTGGTGGATATTGAGTTTTTTCGACAAGTAGCCAATTAGCCATTCAATTCCATCATCCTCTTTCTGTATCAATACATCTCTGACCCCTATATCCCGAGCATCAAACACAATTTTCAAAAGGTTTCAAAATATTTGGTGTATCTAAAACTGGTACGGTGATAAATCCTGATTTATAATTCTCAAATGCTTCCTGGCATTGTTCTGTCCACCACAATTCTGTGTTCATCTTTAATAAATCCATCAGTGGTGCCAATACGTTGCTGAAGTTTGGGACAAACTTCTGATAGAATCCACTCAGTTCCAAAAATCGAATCATCTCTTTCTTCGAGGATGGTTGTGGAAATCCCTCAAAGCCTTTCGTTTTTGTGTTCCATGGGGTCAACATTCCATGTCTAATGTAATGTCCCAACAAGTCACCTCTGCCTTCGTGAATTCTGTTTTCTTTAAGCTTATTACCAAGTTTGCTTCTTGTAATCGTTCAACATGCTCAGCCAACTGTTACATGTGAGCTTTTAATCACTTCCTAAAGATCATCACATCATACAGATAAACTACACAATTTGTTCATCTGGCTACCGCCCTGTTCCTGGATCTTAAATGTGGCTGGAGCATTATGCATCCATATAAAATACTCGATATTTTTTTTGTCATCTCCAGTGTCTTTACAAGGTAGCTTAATTGACTCCACATTTTTTTTATTTGAAAGGGGCCACTAAACCTGGCTTTGAAGGGATTTCTTACCACTGGTGGCGATACTAATACGTTATCCCCACAGGATATCCTCAAAGTTTCAGAGTTTTTATCTGCCACCTGCTTCACTCTATGTTGTGCTCTTCAGATATGATTCAGATATAGTATTTAGCAAACTCACCTACTCCATCTACTCTCTCCTTCACCTCACACACAGAATCCAAGTGTGAGATTTCCGACTTTGGTCCTGTCAATTTATATTTAATTTCAAAGGACCTCTCCCTTCATGTACAAATATTAACTCAAAGGAAGTAAAGTGAGTAGATTTATTTAGGGCATCTCTAATGGCAAACAATTTAATGGGGCACCTTTATTCCAATCATTCGGGTAATCATAACAGTACGCTGATAACATGGTCTTCAGCATCTGATGCTAACTTTCCAAGGCTCCCTGGGATTCAGGATCTGATGCACTTGATTTAAACTGCTGCATGCTGAACCTATCCATGACTTCCTTAAACAGTTGAGTGGTAAAATGAGATCCCTGGTCTGACTGAATCTTACTGCCTAGCCCACAGCGAGTAAAGAAAGCTACCAACTCCTCCACCTCCCTTTTTATCTTAACATTCCGTAATGGAATTGCCTCTGGTAACCTGGTAGACATATTCATTATGGTCAGCAAATATAGTTTTCCACTTCTATTTTAGGAAGTGGAGCTGCACAATTAATCATATCCCACGTGAAATGTTCTTCGAATGCAGTAATTGGCACGAAAGGTGCTGGTTTTATTCCTGCCTGTTACTTACCTACCATTTGGTATGTAAGTCATGTACAAAAAATAACCACGTCCTTGTACATTCCAGGCCAGTGGAAATGCTTCTGTAACTTAGCCTGAGTCTTCTGTACACCTTGGCGACCGCCTGCAGTTAGTTTATGTGCTACCCGTAACACTGGACGTTACTGCTAACACATTCTGGTGCACTTCGGCCCATTTCCCTTCTGCAGTCACCTATCGGGGTCTCCATTTTAATTTTAGGATTCTATCTTTAAGTTAATAACGTTCAACAATATATTCTGAATCCTTTTCTGTGTGTGTGCATGTGTATGTGTGGGTGAATGTGTGTGTATATATCTTTTGTAAGTCCATTAGCCTTTCAGGACTAAACCTCTCTGCCTGATCCTCTGCCTGTTCAGGTTTTTCCTGCACCGTTACATCAAACAGGGGGTCAGTTCTCTGAGCATCAATTCATTTGTCTTTTTTCTTTCGTTTTTCCTTCCTGCTGTAACTTATGACAGTGGGATCTTGTTACTACACACTCTGGAAAGATTCCTCGGTATTTTTCTTTTAACACCCCAATTCCCTAGACTTCTGTTGGCTTCTCCACCACAAGGGGTGCGTCTCCCACCTCGCCTCCTGCTAAATCGTTCACAAGAACAAACTGTATTCCTGGAACTGAAACTCTGTTACTCACTGTCACTGTTACTTCCCTAATCTTGATTTGGCATTCCATCCTGATGTTACACAAGGGAATGCTTAATTTCTGTCCCCATTCCACAAATTATCACACTCTTGATTAACATGCAAGAAATAGTGAAAATACTTTCATCTCTTCGTATTAGCGCCCGAAAGAAATTGAGGACTGCAGATGCTGGAGATGAGAGTTGTAAAGTGTGTGGCTGGAAAAGCACAACAAGTCGGCTGCATCCGAGGGGCAGGAGAGTTAACGTTTCAGGTATAAATCCTTCATCAGGAAAGTGGGGGGTAAGGGAGGGGGAAGGATGTTGAGAAATAAATAGGAGGGTGGGGTGGAGCTGGGTGGAAGGGAGCTTGGAAGGCGATAGGTAGATGCAGGTGGGGTGTGATGTTGACAGGTCGGACAGGAGGGTGATAGGACTCCTATCGGTGGTAGGACAGCTGGTATCCTCAAACTGTACAGCATCAACGTTGACTTCACCAAATTCCAAATCTCTCCTCCACCAACCTCTCCCAGATCCAACCGTACAACCTAGCACTGCCCTCTTGAACCGCCCTAACTCGCCATCTTCCTTTACACCTATCGACTCCAACTTACCCTTCGACATATCACTATCACTCCCACCTACATCTTCTTATTGTCTTCCCAGTGGCCCTCCTACCAGCTCAGCTACTCCCCTCGTATTTATCTTTCAGCCCCCTTGTCCCCCTACCATGTTCCTGACAATGGGTTTCTGCCTGATATTCGATTGTCCTGCTGTTTGGATGCTGCCTGATCTGTTGTGCTTTTCCAGCGTCTCATTTCTCAACTATTACAGACTGAGCAGATCCCATATCTCACAAAATGATTACTTCTTGTCCTTCTCCCCCTGATCTTTCTGAGTAAACTTTATCTACAGAGATGAATTCTTTCAGAGATCAGGTACTGCCTCCAAACCCAGCCCTTGTCTAGGCTGTGCACTCTCCTGCTGCTCCTCAGCTCTACTTGGGGTCTCCTTTACCAGTTTCACTAATTCCACTGGGCTTAGCCTCTACCACCACATGTTTCCCCAAAGTGCCTTCATTCAACGCCCAGCACGGTGTGTCCCAGCTTACTGCAGTGAAACCACCTTTTCCCTGAGCCCTTCTTAAACCATCGGCACTGTCATTTTATGTTTTCCACTCCCTTATAGTGAGAATACCTGAGGCCTTTCACCACCTTTCAACCCCATTGGGCTTCTTTCTTCACCTGTGGTAAAGTATTGTGCGCTACTGTTCGCTTTGTAATGTGTGATCTTCCCTTCTCCCAATTTCTATCCCTCACAGGATGAAAATCTTGCCAGAAGCTAAATATCATCTCATGCCCCAGTGCATATTTACCTGCCCTTTCTGCCGTGCTTCCCACTTCTTGAACTTTCTATTCATTCACATGAATTCTTACTATCTCTGGAAGTAAGTCTTTTAACTTCTCCAGAAAATTAATCTTCCTTCAAGCCTCACAGGTCTTATCCATTTTTAAGGCCAGCACCCACCTACCAAAATGACTGTGGTTACTTCTTTCAAACTCAATATAAGACTGACCTGTTTCCGTCTCTATTTTTCTGAACTTCTGTCTATATGCTTCTAGTACCAATTCATAACCAATCAAAATAGCCAATTTGACATCTTGATAATCTCTTGACCCCACATCTGATCGCACCGCAAATACCTCACCAGCTGTGCCCACCAACTTAGTCTGAACTAGCATTACCCACAAGTTCACTGGACACGTCATCTGCCTAGCCATTTTTTCAAATGAAATAAAAAAGGTTTTGACATTTTTCTCACCGAAATATGGCAAGTTATTAACATCCCTATGTTCTCCCTTCATCTCTATCCTGTTAACTTAACTTTCTTGTCTAATTCCTAACTTCTGAATTTTAAATCCTCTCTCTCTTTCTTTTTCCTCTCTTTCTCTTTCTTCTCTCTCTATTTCCTTCCCTTTATTTATCTTCTTACTCCAGTTGCCACATTTGCAAATTAAGTTTTTTCTAACTCTACTGCAGTTGCCTGTTTCTCTGATACATCAAAGTGCTTACCCAACTCCATTACAATTTCAGCTTCCCTTTTGTCCCTGATTAAACCCAATTCCAACCTATTTGCTAATTCTAAACGATGTCCTCCTTCTGTCTTTCTAAACTTCCTTGGAAAATTTGGGAACCTCTTTAGTAATGTTAAAAGGCATTTCTCTCACTTTTGATTTAATCAACCACAAGTAACAAAATTAAACGAATTTTCCCACTGGTTTTATTTGAAGATCAAAGTCACTAATTGCAATGAGTTGGAATTTGCTAGGACCTTTTGTCCCCCAAATCTGTTCAAGTTTGTCCAAATCCCTTATGGCAAGGCCCCAAACTGTTATGACATCAATGTCGAATCCCTCTGTTAATTAAAATCACACACCCAGAAAAGCTCACCTCACATCATAATCTGTTAAAACGTGAGCAACAGAGAACTCCTAAATTCCACTAATAAACAAAAAGTAATAATTTATATCTCTGCCAGTTAACTCGCTGAGCTTGAAGGTATGTTTTCAGAAGTTTCGTTACCATGACTAGATGACAGCATCAGTGAGAGTCTCCGCTGAATCTCTGGTGATATGTCCCACCTCTCTATTTTTAGGTCTTGGTTTCTTCAAGTGGGTGATGTCATTTTCGGTTATTTTAACAAGAGAATGTAGACAGGATCTAAATTTATGCGTTTATTGATGGACTTCTGGTTATAATACCATTCCTCTAAGGAGATCCTTGCGTGTCTTAGCATATGTGTGTGTGCTTTGTCCCAGTCAAAGTTGTGCCTTTCATTGTCTGTATGTATGGAACATAGTGATAGTGGATCATGTCTTTTGGTGGCCAGTTGGTGTTCATGTATCCTCGTAACACGACAACAGGACAGTTTCAATGGTGGAAAAGTGATTTTATATACACTGTTTAATCAATGTTTGTGTGCAGTAAAGTAGCATTTTTCACATGTGCACAACATATTGTAAATGAACAACAGAGACACAGTTAACGAAAAATGATGCATATGATGTATAAAATTGATAAAACATTAAAACATGATTTGATCCTCTCAACGTTCCCTCCTTTTCTAGAATTCCCTACTCTACTCTCTCATTCTTACCAGGATGTGTGCTCCAAATTCTTGATTCTAGTGTCCCAAATTATTCCAGTTCAACAGGCCAACATATTCCCTTCAATATGTTGGCCTGTTGGGTTCTTTCCAAAGCTAGTGTCTGTCATATAATCGGAGATAAATATTCTGGCATCAGACTCAGCATTTGAACATATTACTCTGTTATACATGCACTGTACCAAGTACACAGGCATTGCCAAACCATTGGGGAATGTTCGTCTACTTCTTTCGATAATGTAGTTTTCTCATTTTCCACATCTCCAGATCTATATCCTCTCTCTCGTTCTCCCTTTGTATCTAGTTAAGAAATCCACCAATTATTCTTCGTGTCCCATCTCCCAAAACCCCTTCTTTCGGTTTATATCTAACGCTCTCTTCAAGAGGTAATGTGGTTATAATGAAGCAATGTAACTACCAAGACATGCGGGCGTAGCTGGCCAGAGTTAATTGGAAGGGCAGCTGAGCAGGAAAGACCATGGAGCAGCAATGGGAGGAGGTTCTGGTGATAATTCGGAAGATAATACCAGAAATGCAACCCCAACGAACTTGAAACATACTCATGGGAGAACAAGGCAGCCATGAGTGATAAGGCATCAAACCAAAAGGGAAAACATACAATGAGGTGAAGGTGGTTGGGAATCCAGAGAATTCATTGACTCTGAAACTGCATAACGCTGGCATCACTGACACTACAGAGCTCTTAATCGTGGTCAGGGAGAGAAACAGAGGAAACACATTCACTTTAAACACAGAAAGGAAAAAGATTCAGGTGAAGTAAATATTTGAATTAAGATCAGTTAAATGCTTTTGCGGAATGTATCATATTGGAAGCATGACCCAGGGAGACAGACCCTCAGCAGAATAAGAGCTTGAAAATGGAAGTATTTCCACATCAGAAACCAGGTTAGGTCACTGAGTGCAGGGCTGATGGGTGAATGGGTCTCAGTGAGAATTGGGGAACAGACAGCAGAATTACATTGCAGATATTGCAGCTCTAAACTGCGTATTCACGTAGTGCTGTAGACCACAGCAGCAGGAGAAGGAGAACAGCATTCAACCACAACCTGTAACTTTTTTGCCAGGGTAACACTTCAGTCTGTCATTACCATCAACACCATGGTAATGGAAAATAAGGCTCAGTGACGAGTGTGAGTGAACATGTCAGAGTCAGAATCACATGAACCTTAACCTGATGCTAACTCATTAAAGCTACCAGACTTGACCAACAGATGTGAACGAAGCACTGCAGTCCTGTCACATTCAGTCATAAATGGTGATGGACGATTAAACAAATGATTGGAGGAGAGGGCTCCACAAACATTCCCACACTAAATAATGGAACAGACCTGCACATCAGTGTAAAAGAGAAGGATGTTTTATCTTTTATCTGGCACCATCTTCTTCCAGAAGTGTTGAGTCGATGATTCACCTCACCCATATCATGATGCCCACAAAATCACAGATGCCAGTCTTCAACCAATTTGATTCGCTGCATGTGCCATGGAGAAGAGCTGAACACAGTAGATACGACAAAGGCAATGGGCCCTGACACAATTCCTTCTATAGAACTGAAGACTTGTGCTGCACAACAAGCTGTGTGCCTGGGGGAAGCTGTTTCATTCCAGCTCCAACTCTGATATCTCCCTGGCAATGTGGAAAATTACTAAACTAAGTTACGTCCCCAAAGACGGGGATAATTACAATCTGACCAATTACCACCCCCTCAGTCCCATCACGACAGTCAAATTGGTGGGAGTTCTTTTTGACAGAGCTGTCAAGCAGCACAGAAATAACCTGCTCAGTGTAGTTTTTGTAGGTCCCCATGTGGAGATGGTACTGCTGTGGAAATGTTACTGGATAACTAATCCAGATCAGGCTAATGATCTGGCAGCGGGTGGAAGTTAAAGACAATTAATAAAATATCGAGATCTCAAATCTGGGAACAGTAACAGTGACCTTGAAGCCAATATCGATTATAAACAGAATTTCTTTCTCCACTGTACTTTTAGGAAGTGAATCTCCCATGATTTCCTGGGCTGGCCTAAAAGTGACTTCACGGACCCTGACATATGATAAACATTTCAATGGTCTCTGAAATGGTCAATCAAGGGCACTCATTTGTATCAAACTACTCCGAGGTCTGAAAGGATGACACCGGACAGAACACCCGGCCTCAGCATCAGTGTCGGAAAAGGGAATGGGAACACAGTCCTGTCGACCCTGCAGAAACCTCCTTCCTAACATCTGGGAACTTTTGACAACATTTACAGAGCTTTCCCACAGACTGCACAGAAACAGCAGGAAAGGAGTAGATCATACAACACAGTGAGCCTCTCCCATTCTAGTTCATGGGAAAACTCTCCTCAATGCACTTACCCCACATGATATACATATCCGTTAATGTGAGTAACCATGGGAAGCTATAAAATAGGTAGTGCAGTAGTACTTTTGGTCCATCGAGTTTGCTACCCAATTCAACGTACTAATGCTTGGCCCTTCATTTCCGCACCGTACTCCTGCTCTCCCACCATCCATTTACTGTCTCGAAATCCTTATTTATAATCAGTGTCTCGGTTTCCAGGTGCGAGCTAATTCCCCAGGTTCACCAGTCTGTGAGTGCAGACATTTATTCTCATCTCAATGCAGAGTGACCTGCCTGTACCTAATACTATGGCCCCTGGTTTTAGACGTCCCAGCCAGGGGAATTATCATCCCTGCTTCCAATCTGTCTCACCCTGTCAGATTTTTGTATATTTCACTGACATCCCCATTCATTTTCCTAAACCCCTTGGAATACAGGTCCAGTCTCCCCAAAATCTGCTTCCACAACAAGCCTGTCATCCCAGAGATCAGTCTGGTCATCTTTCACTGCTCTCCCTCAATGTCAGGGTTGTCCTTTATTAGGTATGGAGATCAAAAATGCACATAATGCTGCACAATGTTTGAGATGAGGTCTCACCAAGGCCATGCACAGCTGCAGTAAGACACCCTTTCTCCTGGGCTCAAATCCTCCTGAAATGAAGGTCAGCACACCATTTATATTTTTAACTGCTTTTTGTCCTGCAATATTGGTGTTTTTTACAACCTCCTCACCCACTCACAATCCCACATCCGTTAGTGCTGTCAGCAGGCT
This sequence comes from Chiloscyllium punctatum, assembly GCF_047496795.1. Classification (NCBI taxonomy): domain Eukaryota; kingdom Metazoa; phylum Chordata; class Chondrichthyes; order Orectolobiformes; family Hemiscylliidae; genus Chiloscyllium; species Chiloscyllium punctatum. The sequence continues at coordinate 59,949,887 of NC_092751.1, read as the reverse complement.
GGGATATAGTGCATCTGAAACCAGCAACCAAATGTTTAAAGGGCATTGTGAACAGCTGGGCCCCAAGCATCGATCCCTGCCACACCTCAGCACCATTCCTCTGTTTATTTCTATTTAATTATTTCATGAATCTGGGTGTCACTGGCTGGGCCAGCATTTATTACCTGTCCCTAATTGCCCTTGAGAAGGTGGTGGTGAGCTGCCTTGTTGAACCGCTGCAGTCCACCTGGTGCAGTTGACCTCCAATGCCATTAGGAAGGGAATTCCAGGATTCTGACCCAGTGACTGTGAAGGAGCAGTGATATATTTCCAAGTCAGGATGGTGAATGGCTTGGAGGGGAACCTGAAGATGATGGTATCCCCATACATCTGTAGCCCTTGTCCTTCTAGATAGATGTGGTCGTGAGTTGGGAATGTGGTCTCTGAGGATCTTTGGTGAATCATTTCATTGCAGCATGTAGATAGGAAAACACTGCTGCTGCTGCTGAGCGTTGATGGTGGAGCCTTGTGGATGAAGGGACAGTCAGACTGGTTGTTTTGTCCTGGATGGTATAAAGCTTCTTGAGCGTTGTTGGGGCTGCACTCATCCAGGCAAATTGGGAGTCTTCGACCACACTTCTGACTTATGCATAGTAGATGATGGACAGACGTTTGGAAGTCAGGATGTGAGTTACTCGCTGCAGTATTCCTAGCTTCTGACCTGCTCTTATAGTTACTGTGTTCATGTGGCGAGACCAATGAGTTTCTGAGAAATGAGTACCCAACAGGACTTTGATCCTGGGAGATTCAGTGATAGTAACACCATTGAATGCCAAGGGGCAGGTTAGATTATATTTTATAGGTGATGGTCATGGTCTGGCATTTGTGGCCTGAATATTACTTGCCACATGTCAGCCTGGATACTCTCCAGATCTTCTCGCATTTGAACATGGACTACTTCCATATCTGAGGAGCCACAAATATTGCAGAACATTGTACAATCATTGGCGAACATCCCCACTGCTGACCTTAAAATGGAGGGAAGGTCATTACTAAAGCAGCCCTGAAGAGGTTTTCGGCCACTGCTCGAGGGACTCCTGCAGACTTGGAGCTGAGTTGACTGATCTTCAACAACCATGACCACCATCCTACGTGTCAGGTATGATTCTAACCAACAGGGAGTTTGCCTCTGATAACCATTGAATCCGGTTTTCCTATATCCCCTTGATACCACACAGGGTCGAATGCAGCCTTGACTTAAAGTGATGTGACTCTCACCCCACCTCTGGACTTCAGCTCTTTTGTCAATGTTTGACCAACGGTAATGAGGTCAGGAGCTGAGTGGCCCTGGTGGAGCCCAAACTGGGTGTCATTGACCAGGGTATTGTTGAGCAGGTGCTGCTTAAAAGCACTGAGACCTTCTACCACTTTACTGATGATCGAGAGGAGACTGATGGGGTGGTAATTGGCCGGATTGGATTTGTTCTGCTTTTCATATACAGGAGATACTTCGGGTAATTTTCCACATAATCGAGGAAAGCCATTGGAATTGTATTGAGACAGTTTGGCTAGGGGAACGGCAAGTTATGGAGCACAAGTTTTCAGTCCTGTTTCCAGAATGTTGTCAGAGTATGGACCCTTTGGAGTATGCAGTATCTCAGACCGTTTCTGGATATTGCGTGGACTGAATCGAATTGGTTGATGACTGGTAACTGAATTGCTGAGGACCACTGGAGGAGGCTGAGATGGATCATCCACGCAGCATTTCTGACTGAAGGTTGTTGCGAATGCATCAGCCTTATCTTATACACTGAAGTGCTGGGCTCTTCCATCATGGAGGAAGGGGTTACTTGTGGAATCTCTGCGTCCAGTGAATTGTTTAATTGTCCCCAACGTTTCTCGACTAGATGTGGAAGGACTGCAGAGCTTAGATCTGATCATTTGCTTGTGGGATCACTTTGCTCTGTGTATCACTTACTGCTTATGCTGGTTGGCGCACAAATAGTCCTGTTTGGTGGCTTCAACTGGCAGACACCTCATTGTCAGGTATGCCTGGTGCTGTTCCTGCCATCCTGCACACTCCATTGAACCAAGGCTGATCCTCTGGATTGATGGTAATTGTTGTGAGAGGGAGATATGCCATGCCATGAGGTTGTGTGGGTGTAAAATACTGCTCCTATAGATGACCCACAACTACTGATGGATACCCAGATTTGAGCTTTTAGATCTGTTCGAAGTTTGCCCTATTTAGCGCCGTGATATTACCACCCAAAATGCAAGGGGTTATTCTCAATATGCAGGTATGACTTTGTCACCACAATGACTATGCGGTGGTCACTCTTACCGATACTGTCATGGACAGATACTTCTGTAACTGGCAGGTTAGTAAGGCTGTGGTCAAGTATGTATTTTCCTCTTGTTGGTTCCTTCACCACCTGCCGCAGAACCAGTTTAGCAGTTATATCCTTTAGGAACCGGCCATCTCGATCAGTAATGCTGTAGCTGAGATACTCTTGGAGGTGGACATTGAAGTCCTCCACCCAGAGTACATCTTGCGTCCGTGCTACCCACAGCACTTCCTCCAAGTGTTGGTCAGCATGGAGGAGTACTGATTCATCAGTTGAAAGAGGCTGGTACATGGTAATCAGCAGGAGGTTTCCATTCCCATGTGTAAACTAATGCCATGAGTCTTCATGGGATACGGAGTCCAACTGTATCCCAATGTGCCGCCACTTCTGCTGTGTCCGTCCTGCTCTTGAGACAGGAGATATCCGGGGAAGGTGATTGGGAGTCTGGGACATAGTCTGAAATAGATCATCGACTCAGTACTTCTGACTGAAGATTGTTGCGAATAAATCAGCCTTATCTTATACACTGAAGTGCTAAGCTCTTCCATCATGGAGGAAGGGGTTGTTTGTGGAATCTCTTCCTCCAGTGAATTGATTAATTGTCCCCAAAGTTTCTTGACTAGATGTGGAAGGACTTATACCTTACAGAATCATACCTTACAGAAAATATCAGGCTGTTGCTTGACGAGTCTGATTATTTCTAATCACTGTTTCCTGTCAGCTGTCCCATTCTAGAAACATATCCATATATTAGCCCCAATTCACTCAGATTTGATTTTGCAAACTGGACTTGGAGCTTTACCAAAACTTTTCTAAAAATCAAAATGTTTTACATCCATTGCTTCTCTTTCATTTGTCTCCCACTCTGTTTCTCAAACATAATTCCCATTTCATAAATCTACGTTAGTGTTGTCTGTGACCATTACTTTCAACCACAATAATTTCTCCTAAACCATTTAGTTACTATATTCTATGTTCCATGTACTCGATCATTTTCCCACACCAGACTCGGTTTTCCTTGTATTGTTAGAAAGTTTTGTGAAGATAGAACTGAAGTAGTGGCTTCATAGTTCTTCCATTTCCGTGTTCCCCATTCTCCATTCTCTGGTTTCAAACTGTAAGGAAATTGCACTTGTTTTCTCATATCTCTCACATTGACATGATTTAACAAGCTAATAAAGTTCACTCTTATAACCCTTATGAATATACTCTTCAGAAATTCATCAATTCCTGCCTTAAGCTGTTCAATAATTGACCTTCCACACCATACACTCACAGGAGCATAACCTCTGTGCCAACAGAAGTACAGCACGATCTATATTCGTCCCACTTTCCTACAGCAGGTCCATAGCCTGGAATGTTATGACAATTCCAAGTGCTCGTCCAGTACTTTTTAATGATTGTGAGGTTACCCGTGATAATTCCCCTCTCAGGAAGTAATCCCAGAACCCAACACCCTCTAGGTGAAAAAAAGTTTAAATCCTCTCTGAACCTCAAACTCTTCACTTTAAAAGTGTGCACCTTTGTTCTTTACCTTCTGACTAAAAGGAACAGCTGCTGTCTATCCACCCTGTCCGTGTTGCTCATAATCTTATCCTTCTGAATCACTGACCCCTCAGCTTTCTCTGCTCCAAAGTAAACAACCCGAGCTTATCCAGCCTCTCTCCATAACTGATATGCTCCATTCCAGGGAACATCTGCACCCTCTCCAGTACAATCACATCCTTCCTGGAATGTGGCTCCCAGAACCACATACAGTACTCCATTTTGGCCGAACAAAAGCCCGGGATTGCTCTTGTAATCTACACCCTGATTAGGAAACACAACACCCAATGTCCAATTCTTAACTAGTCCATTAACCTGTCCAGTCACATTCAGGGATGTGTGGAGAAGCACAATCTGACCTTCCTAGTGTGCTGCCATTCATTGAATCCTCCCCTGTCTGGTTCCATCTCCCAAAGTGCATCACCTCATATTTATCAGGGTTACATTCTATCTGCCATTGATCTGCCCATCTGACCATTCCATCTGTATCTTCCTGGAACTTAAGGCCTTCCTCCTCACTGCTAACCACCCAGCCAATCTTTATGTCAAACATACACTTACTTATCACACATCCCACACTCTCCACCTAGTCCCCACCACATTCACATTTTTTTTTATGAATAACACAAACAATAAGGGACACAGCACTGATCCCTGTGGTACACCAGGGGACACTAGTCTCCAGTCACACAAACAGCCTTCTCTCACCACCCTCTGTCTCCTGCTACTCAGACAATTTTCGTTTTAACCTGTCAAGTTATCCTTCATATTGTGAGATTTTACTTTATTTTTCAGTTTCCCAGTTGGAAATTTGTCAGAGGCCTTCCTACAAAACTAAATAATCCACTTCCTCAAACTAATTCAATCAAATCCATTGGATGTGACTTCCTTCTGATAAAGTCATGATGAGTATCCCTGATCAAACCTTGTGACTCTATATTGTATTCAATATTCTCATTCCCTATTTTATCCAGTAGTTTCCTTAATAGTGATCTAATACTCGCTCGTCTATAGTTCCCTGGCCTATCTGTCCCACCCTTACTGTGAAGTGGAATTGTATTAGGTGTTCTCCAGTTCTCTGGCACCTCCCCTTTGGTCAGATTCTAATTAAAATATTCAGTCAGGGTCTTTCGTCCCTTGACCCCAACAGCCTCCTGTGATACAACTCATTCAGACATGGAGATTGGCCCACGTTTATACAGAACAAAGCCTCAAATCCCTGCTCATATTTTGAATCAATCTGTTCAAGAGCTTCCTAGTCCATCTTCTTGAAGTCTGTACCTGCATCCTCCTTCTCCCTCGTAAAGTAGATGTGAAGGTCTCATGTAACAATCCATCAATGTTCTCCAGCTTGACACACTGATTGCCCCTTTCGTTTCTAATGGACACTAACTGTTTGCTGATTATTCTGTTTGACTTGTCCGTGTAGAATATCGTGGGATTCTTCCTGATCTCGCGTACTTGTACTTCTCCATGCCCCTCTATTATTCAGTCCCCTTATGTTTCTAAGTTTCTCTGCAATCACCTCTCATGTTTTGAAATTCCAGATCACAGACTGAGTTTCCACATCAGACAATCTTGCCATTTTAGGGATTAATCTGCATAATACCTTTTGCAGTTCCTCTGTAGTCAATATATCCTTTCGTAGATTGGGACGCCAAATGATACAAAATACTTTAATTATAGTCTCATGATCACTTGATGCAACTGATGCACGACATCCTCTATATTCCAACTACATTCACGTGAATGTAAACCTAATTTTTACTATCCCATTTGCATATATTCTCCCCAATACCTCTCGCTTTAACTTTTCTGATGAATTTACTGTGTGAGTTCTTTGAAAAAAAAACTCATGAATATCCAACTATACGTTATACATTGGTTCTTCATTGCCTATGTTCACAAGAACCACCTTCAAACCATTCTAAAAAAATGTTTGCCACTTCTGGTTTTCCTTTCATCGGTACATTCTCACACTCCCCAGTTATGTTATTCCTTTCTATATATCTAGTAGCATGTTCTTTGTTATGCAGTCCAACAGATACCTGACTGTGGATGACAAGATAACTGGTCTGTAGTTCACCATTCCCAAATTCATCCTTTCTTGAACTGTTGGATATTTTTTTAATAACCTTTGCCTTATCCAGATTGGCTAAATGACTTTCGGGAATGTGTCAGAAAATAAAGTGAAAATCCGCGATGCTTTCAACATGTCTATTGCTGCTTCTTCTGAAATTCTTGTATGCAGTACATCTAGTCTGTCAGATTTATAAATACTCAATCCAGCTTTCTTTTCAAAGATAACCCCAACACTGATAAGAATGGTCTTAGACGTTACTTACACAAGTCCCATGGTCATTTGGTATTTCTGGGAGAATTTGTGGACATTCTTCCATGAAGATAGACACAAAGAAACTGTTTCTTTTCCGTGCGATTTCTCTATTCTCTGCAATAAATTATCCTTAACACACACCAACTGTTCCACATTTGACCTTGTTTTTAATTTTTTTTCATATATTGATAGACGCTTTTTAGCAGTCTTCATGTTTTTCTTTCGTTTGCCCGCTTTTTCTCTTTTTAATTTTCTTCTCAGTTTCTTGGTCATCCTTTGCTGGGTCCTACATTTCTCTGAATCCTCCGGCTTACAACAACACTTGGCATTTTTCTAAGCTGCCTCCTTTCATCTAATAGTTAGATGAAGGTGGAGTTGAAAGTGATAGTCGGAGAGGAGGGTGGACCAGATTGATACGAAGGAAGGTGGACATTTAGGAACATTTAAAAGGGAGGTGCTGACTTGGAAGGTTGGAGCGAGATAAGGTGGGATTAGGGGAAATTGGGAAATGGTGAAATACACTATGATCCCCTGTGGTTGAAGGGTCCCAAGGCAGAAGAGGAGGTTTTTTTTTCCTCCAGGCTTCTCGTAGCTCGGGTTTGGTGATGGATCTGGCCTATGGGCCGTGATGTCCTTGGCAGAGTGGGAAGGGGAGTTAAAATGCCTAGCCACAAGGCGATGGAGATGTTCAATGTGGCTGTCCAGAGATGTTCTCTGAAATGATCCACAAGTTGACCTCCTGCCTCGCCAATGTAAAGAAAACCACATTGAGTTTAATGAATGCAGTCGGTGAGGCGTTCTGTCTTCCTTCATTACCTGTTACTTTCAACCCCACCTTCATCTCCCTATCACAATCCCTGTTAACCTCTCCCCTGCCGCACCCTCTTCTCATTTATCTCTCAGCCCCCTTAGCCCAGAAGCTTCATTCCTGATGACGGGCTTATGCCCAAAGCATCGATTTTTCTGCTCTTTGTATGCTGCCTGACTGTGCTTTTCCAGCACCACACTCTTCAACTCTGATCTCCAGCATCTGTAGTCCCCACTTTCTCCTCACACCTTCATGGCTGGCATGAATCAGATTTATAACGGTTACTTCAAATAAAACAAAAACTGTCATGTACTCAGACAGAATAAAAGAAAACCAATACATTGTGGCCACTGTTCCCAAAAGGTCATTTCCAGCAAAGTTTCAATTAGCTCTTCTGATCACTCAACACAATTCCTAAATAACCAGATCTCGAACTCAGTGGTCGACATAATGTTCATGCAAACCATCTCACGCATGGTCATTAAATCCATTTTTCCCAGCATTGGCATTCAATTGAGTGAACACAGTTTAGATATAATTTAAACAGTACATTATTACTGAAGTATCTACAAACGTGAATATCTCATTTCCTGTTTTATAACATGTGCAGTATTTCAATTGCAGCTTTCACTTTGATATATAACTCCCATCAATGTTTACTCCTCCTTGCTATTTTTGTGCTCCACCTTACTAGATACTGTGGAATCTGAGCGACGTGGGCTCTGGGGAGATTAATGGTAGAGATCATCTCACCACATCATTTATGATCTTCTCAAACTTTAATTTCTCCAGATCTCCCGTGATGCTGTGGAATGGAGAAGGACAATGATCTTCCAACAATGCTCTGTATTCCCCCAGAGAGCTGAGACAGCTCTAAGCTGGGTGGGAATGTTACAGCAGGGTGGTAAAGTGTTGCTGCTGCTGTACAGGGTCTTAGTGAGATCACATCTGGAGTAGTGTGTACAGATTTAATCTCTTCAATGAAGAAAGCATGTTGTTTTATTGGAAGCAGCTCATTCCTGCAATGAAGGTGCTAACTTATAACGAAAGGATGATCAGGTTGACCCAGTAGCCATTGGAGTATACATAAATTAAGGATGATCTTATTTCAACATAGATGACAGAAGGAGTCAACAAGTGAAGCGAATTACACAGATAATGGAGGAATCCATTCCGTTCTCCAGCCTGTTACACAGGAACAACAGAAGGATATTCAGGCCTTCGAACCTGTTTCTTTTATTTCCAGTTTTCATCATAATTCAAACTGTTTCAATTCCTTCACATGCTCAAAGTGCCTCATTTGAAATTGAATTGCAGCCATTTCCAAAGAGTCTGATGGCAGTTCTACCAAACGTAATTGCCGTGCTATGGCTGAAATTATCTATCATTTTCTCACAGACAAACGCAACCCCACCTCCAGCTTGTCTGTCAATTCCTAGAGCTTTGCCTTCATTACCTTTTGTAAAACCGCCAACTTCACTTCCTCCACACCCAGAGAACTCTAAATGACTGAAAGAATCTTTATACACAAAACACTGTTTAAACCAACCGAATTCAACATCGGAACCAAAGACAGAACAACTACCATACGCGACCTTTGAACCCAATAGTCTCCCGGTGCATACTCTCCATTGTCTGCATGAGCTTAGTCTGGATGCTCTGGTTTCCTCCCACAATCCAAAGATGTGCATGTCAGGTGAATTGGCCATGCTAAATTGTTCATTGTTTTCAGGGATATGTGGGTTAGGACCCTTAGTCGGGGTAAATGTGTAATAATAGGGTAAAGGAATGGGCCTGGGTAGGTTACTCCTCGGCGGGGCAGGTGTGGACTTCTTGGGTCGAATGGCCTGTCTGCACACTGTAGGGATTGTTATTCTAAACCCAATTTGGTATTATCGGTTTAGAACAAGACAAGAGTCCCCAGTTTGCTATAGACCAACCAGACTGCCTCAAACTAGTTTAAGAGGGTAGCTTGGATGCCAAACCTTTCTAATTATAAAGGTAGATGTGAAGTGGGTGTTCAAGATGTGATGCAACTAGTGAAACCACTCACCATTAAGCAAAACACAATATATTTAAATACTCTAATGAAAATCCATTCAAAATGAAGAAGAATTTAGAATAATTTAACTATTGGAAACCTTAACCGAATAATGGATACAGTACCTTCTACAGATGAACTGTTCCAATATACTAACATGCCATAAACACACCCCTTGTCAAAAAGGAACATTCAGTCATACATTCTTGCATACAGTTCTCCAATCCTGGAGGAATCAGCATCAAGTCAGGTTTTAGAGAGAGTAGCAGCTGGGGATAAGTTACTAGGCCGTTGTTACTACTATTGATTCAAAACCCTAAAAGTGTCGTAAGTTATTTACTTGAGCCGTTTTCAGCAGGCAGTTTGGATTTTACGATCTCTTATTTAAAAAAAGGAGAAAATAACTTTTTTTAAGTGACAGCATTGTCACACAATTGAGATGCCTGGTCCTTTACTCTCGGGGCTTCCTCGTGCTAGCGAATGTTGTGCCCCTGTTCAAAAAAGGGAATAGGGATAACCCCGGGAATTACAGGCCAGTTAGTCTTACTTCTGTGGTAGGCAAAGTAATGGAAAGGGTACTGAGGGATAGGATTTACGAGTATCTGGAAAGACACTGCATGATTAGGGACAGCCAGCACGGATTTGTGAAGGGTAGGTCTTGCCTTACAAGTCTTATTGAATTCTTCGAGGAGGTGACCAAGCATGTGGATGAGGGTAGAGCAGTGGATGTAGTGTACATGGATTTTAGTAAGGCATTTGATAAGGTTACCCATGGTAGGCTTATGCAGAAAGTCAGGAGGCATGGGATAGAGGAAAATTTGGCCAATTGGATAGAAAACTGGCTAACCGGTCGAAATCAGAGAGTGGTGGTAGATGGTAAATATTCAGCATGGAGTCCAGTTACAAGTGGAGTTCCGCAGGGATCAGTTCTGGGTCCTCTGCTGTTTGTAATTTTTATTAATGACTTAGAGGAGGGAGTCGAAGGGTGGGTCAGTAAATTTGCAGATGATACAAAGATAGGTGGAGTTGTGGACAGTGAGGAGGGCTGTTGTCGGCTGCAGAGGGACTTAGATATGATGCAGAGCTGGGCTGAGGAGTGGCAGATGGAGTTCAACCCTGCCAAGTGTGAGGTTGTCCATTTTGGAAGAACAAATAAGAATGCGGAATGCAGGGTTAATGGTAGGGTTCTTGGTCAGGTGGAGGAACAGAGGGATCTTGGGGTCTATGTACATAGATCTTTGAAGGTTGCCACTCAGGTGGATAGAGTTTGTAAGAAGGCCTATGGAGTATTATCGTTCATTAGCAGAGGGATTGAATTCAAGAGTCGTGAGGTGATGTTGCAGCTGTACAGGACTTTGGTTAGGCCACATTTGGAGTACTGTGTGCAGTTCTGGTCGCCTCACTTTAGGAAAGATGTGGAAGCTTTGGAGAGGGTGCAGAGAAGATTTACCAGGATGTTGCCTGGAATGGAGAGTAGGTCGTACGAGGATAGGTTGAGAGTTCTCGGCCTTTTCTCGTTGGAACGGCGAAGGATGAGGGGTGACTTGATAGAGGTTTATAAGATGATCAGAGGAATAGATAGAGTAGACAGTCAGAAACTTTTTCCCCGGGTACAACAGAGTGTTACAAGGGGACACAAATTTAAGGTGAAGGGTGGAAGGTATAGGGGAGATGTCAGGGGTGGGTTCTTTACCCAGAGAGTGGTGGGGGCATGGAATGCGCTGCCCGAGGGAGTGGTAGAGTCAGATTCATTGGCGACGTTTAAGCGGCATTTGGATAGGTACATGGATGGGTGCTTAATCTAGGATAGAAGTTCGGCACAACATCGTGGGCCGAAGGGCCTGTACTATTCTGTATTGTTCTATGTTCTATGTTCTATGTTCTATGATCGCAAGGTACCTGAGAGGGACAAATTCAGGTACAGACCAAGTTACAAGGATGTGTCTCATAACTTCTGAAACACACCTGTCCATGGACCACGCATAGGACATACCAGGAAGTGAACAACAGCCTGACACACACCATTTCACTGTTTCTCAGCTTCACAATGATTGCACTCGATACACTAGGGAGCCAAAAGCAAAGGCCAGGGAAAGATACAGAGGGACAGAAAGATTCACATTAAAGACAGAAACAGACAGTTAATTAACTGAAAAGATGTTGTGGAAATATGGGGAAAAGGACAGGGCAGTGGGACTAACTGGAGAAGTGAGATCTTCGACAGAAAACTTACAAGAATGAGAACATTGAATAAAGGCATTGTCAGATCAGCTGAAATGGTTTGTTACATCAAATTCTGAATCTGCTTCACAGAACACCACAAACAACATAAACTGGGACAAGATGACAGCCCAGGATGGAGAGCTGTGCAGAGCATGCTCGTGTGTTGCTCAGTAAACTGCACTATCTGCCTAGCATAGAGAGCATTGCAAACTTTACTATCATATGGTAACTATACTCGCATCAGATTACTGCCTACAATGGGAAGATTTGCTGCGTGTGTGTGTTCATCAGAAACTGAGGGAGACTGTGTGTGTATGATAGGCGTGTTTGAATGTGAAACTCATTGTTTGAGAAGCAACGCACATGGAGGAAATTATTTTAAATAAGAAAAACTGGCAGGCTTTTTGTAAATCGACAGAGAGAGAACGGGGTAAGTTTCATGGACTGATAAGGTAAAGTGTTTGACAATGTCAAAATAAAGGCAAAATGAAGGCATTGCCAGACACAATAGCAATATACATCGGCGTGCACATGAATGACAGATGGATGGGTGTTTGGTGTGAGTTCGAATCAGATTTGCTTCAGCAGATTTTTGGCTTCCTTAAGCCTGTATTTCATAGCTCAAGTATCAAACCGGAGATGGAATAAGCCAGCGCGATATATTCTGGAGTGGTGAGTATTTCAAGTTAGAAATGGTCAGGGTATGGTGTCAGGAATCAGCTCATGTTCAAAGGGATCACCCACAGTTGTGACTTGTCTGCTTCAGACGCATATATTGGCCAAGGGTGTGAGGGAAACAGTGGAAGGAAGTGGAGTTTGTAACCAGAACAGTAGAAAATGATCTCCATGCTGTTAATACTTCACTAAAAAGAGCAATGATACAATAAATTGTAGTTCTCCGCTGAAACTGAGTAGGCCAACATAGAGACCCATGAGTAATACTGCCAGCGCAGAGAGGGAGACAGGAATGGGACACATTCCTTGATGTAGTTACTAGTGGTCTGGAGAGTGAATCTATGGATTGAGAGTTTCAACAGGAAGATAATTGGGACAAGAAGTGTAGATGATATAAAAGAACAGTAATACAATCATAACTGGTTTATAGAAAGAAAAATCTGGACAGTGACACTCACCAGGAACACCGACGATAGCCAGGAAAGGATAATAAAAATATTGAATAATGAGAAGAGCATAATAGATCCGCAATGATAATGACAACCAATTAAATGCAGAAAGATACTAAACATAATTGGATAAACTCCTGTCTATTGTTGAAACATGCCAGTCTAATGTTCCCAGATTCTGATATATTTTTGTAACATTCCAGTCTAATGTTCCCAGATTCTGATCCATTGTTGGAACATTCCGGTCTAATGTTCGCAGATTCTGATCTCTCCTCGCCCTCTCTCCAAATCTGCAGATCCCTGTCAGTGCTGTCGGTGATGGTCCCGCCCATGTTATGGGATAACACATTAAATGGCGCCTATTAATCATTTAAAGATGGAAACCCTCCACTGGAATAATTAGAATCCATGGAGATTGGCATAAATCACAGTCACTGAACAAACACTGGGTAACCGAGCAAAGGCTACGGAGAACAGATGAATCAACAGACAGGAGTGTTCCCTCCCAGTTCGGGAACACTTCTGGTGACCATCCTCCAAGGCGGACTTCAGGACAGGCAGCAGCGAAAAGTGGCTGAGCAGAGGCTGATAGCTAATTTCGATACACATCGGGAGGGCCTCAACCGGGACCTTGAGTTCATGTCACAGACACATAAACCAACAAAGACCCACATGCACACATATATTTTGTGGGATGAATTTGCACTTGCAGAGTTACATTGTAGTTTGCTCAAAAACTGCATGGATTCATGGAAAACTCTGTTATCTCACTTTTCAGATGAGAATCAATCTAAACATCATGGCATAGACAGAGAACACAGGGGGCTAACACCTTCAACATATTGTATAGCTAAAACTCACTGTTACAGCTAACCTGAGAATGCAACATTTTTTTAAACAAAGGTTTTGTGATTTACACAAGAAGGAAGTGTAACTATCATGGTATACGAACAGATGAAAGACCCAACAGACAATCAATGTATTTTTCAATGTATAATTTCAGTTACATCACACTGTAAATTTTTGCGATATATTCTGTGCCTTCGAAGTGTGTCCTGCACTATGACCTGATGAAGGAGCGGCGCTCCGAAAGCTGGTGTGCTTCCAATTAATCCTGTTGGACTATAACCTGGTGTTGTGTGATTTTTAACTTTGTACATCCCAGTCCAACACCGGCATCTCCAAATCATGACTGAGAAAACAGGTTCAATTAACCAGTTCCACACATCACTTTTCATATAATTACAAAAGAGAACATTCACTGGGTTTGGATGTAATGGATAATAAAAAATGGAATGGGCCATAAATCTTTAGATCTTTTTTTAAACTTGGAAATGAGAGTATTAACAGAACACTGCAGGGGTTTATATATGTTCCACTCTGTTTACGAAAGAAGCAGTTAGAAAATATCAGATCGGTTGCATAAAGAAAGGTAGGATGAGCAAGTTTCTAGATTCCTTATTGACCAGTGTGAGGCTGCTCCTGGTTTTATGTGCCCTGCGACCAAATCCTTTCATAATCTTGAGACAGAGCATTGAGACTGCTGCTCAATAACAGGCCGAAGCAATTCTGTCCCTATGGACCTCTTACAGAGGGATAATAGAAGGCCATTCAGCCCATATTACCCTGTTGCTACTTGAAAAGGTGGAAATCTAGAACATTGACACATTTTGCCAACAAGGAGAAAGTGAGGACTGCAGACGCTGCAGATCAGAGCTGAAACATGTGTTGCTAGAAAAGCGCAGCAGGTCAGGCAGCATCCAAGGAGCAGGAGAATCGACGTTTCGTGCTTTTCCAACAACACATTTTTCAGCACATTTTGCCAACAGAATCATTCAAAACAAAGAGATGTGTCAGTGCAGCTATATAAGGTGTTACTGAGTGGGCACTGGGAATATATTGTGTTGGTTGTGATACTGTAACTGAGAAGGGATGGACCTCCATCAGATACAGTTTAACACCCGATCGTAATCTACGGGCGGCTGTGGCATTTAATGTCTCAGTTCTGTTACACAAGGACAGGAGGAGGCCATTCAGCCTTTCCAATCTATTACAGAGGGTCACGAGGAGCCCATTCAGCCTCTCCAGCCTTTTACAGAAGGGCAAGAAGTGTTTCTTTAACTTTCTGTTACGCATAAATATTAGTTTTTAATTAGTTGTTGAATAGGAAAGACCTGATGTAAACATTAAAGTTCTAACTTTGACCAAGGCCAATTTTGAAAGTGTTAGGCGGGCCCTGAGAAAGGCTGATTGGAATACCCTATTCACAGGTAAAGGGATGGTTGGAAAATGCAAGGTCATCAAAACGTGGTTTCAGAGAGTCCAGAGCCAACGTGTTCCTATTAGTGAGAGGAGCAAGGCTGGTGGGTGCAGGGAGTGCTGGATGGTTAGATATATTGATGCTCTGGTCAAGGTAAGGAAGGAGGCATATGTCAAGTAAACAGAGCTGAGATCAAGTGAATCCCGAGAGGAGTATAAGGGCAATGAGTGCATAGTCAATGGGGAATTAGGGCCAGAAAAATGTGGACATGAGATGGCTTGAGAAATAGGGTTAACGAGGCATTGAAGAAATTCTACAAATCCTTTAATGGTAAAAGATTAACTAGGGGGAGAACAGGGACCCTTAAAGGTTAGTAAAGTTACCTATGTGGAGATTGGAGGGATACGAAACAAAAATTTCTCCTCAGTATTTAATGAGGAGGAGATTACAAGGGCGAGAGAATGAATAAATATATAGTGATACATTGAAAAGTGTCTATATTACAAGGAGGTGTTGGACATTTTAAAACACATAAAGGTAAACAAATCCCTGGGACCCGATCAATTGTATCCCAAATGTTTGTGGGAAGCCAAGAAGGAGATTGTTCAGCATTTTGCTGATATATTTGTAACATTGATTTCCACAGATGAGATGTCAAAAGACTGAAGGGCTGCTGACAGAGTGTCATTATTTAAGAAAGTAAGGAAAAAAAACAGGTAACTATAGATCGCTGAGCCTGACGTCAATGGTGACTAAATTGTTGGAGGGGACTTTGTTGGAAAGGATATATATGCATTGGGAAAGACAAGGACTGAAGAGGGCTTTGTACATTGGAGATCACGTCTCACTGACTCGGTGTCATCTTTTGTCGAAGTGATGAAGATGATTGATGAAGGCAGGAGAGTGGATGTTGTCTTTATGGAATTCAGTCAGAAAACTGAAATGTTCTACGTGGTAGACTGGTTATCAAGGTTAGGCTGCCTGGGAACCAGGGAGAGCTCACCTGTCTGATTAAAATTTTCTTGAATATTGTAGACTGGGCGTGACAGTGGACATTTGTCCATTAAACTTGGAGACCTGTGACGAGTGGCGTGCCCCAAAGATCAATAGGGGGTCCACTGTATTTTGTCACTTATACAAATCATTTGTATTTGAGTATATGAAGTATGGTCTGTAAGATAATTACAAATTTCATAACCATGAAGAATGATCTCTCAGACTTTAATGGGACCTTGTTTAGGTGAGCCGAGGAGTGGCAGATAGAGTATATTTTAGTTTCATGTGAGGTGTTGCATTTTGGCAAGACAAATCAAGGCAAGACATGATAGAATTCCATAGAAATTATCGAATCCCTACAGTTAGAAAACAGGCTTTTCGGCCCATCGAGGCCACACCGACCCTCTAAACAGTATCCCACTGGACAGCCTATCCCTCTGAGCCTGCATTTCCCATGGCTAATCCACCTTCCCTGAACATCCCTGGATACGGTGCGCAATTTAGCATGGCCAATCGACCCGTACCTGTATATCCTTATACTGTCAGAGTAAAACATAGCACCCGCAGGAAACTCACGCAGACACGGGGAGAATGTACAAACTCCAGAGAGCCAGTCATTCAAGGATGGAATTAAACCCAGATCGCTGCCCTGTGAGGCAGCAAAGCTAGCCTCGTGGTGCAGGTTCACCGTTCCTTGACAGTGCTGTCACAGGTAGACAGCGCAGTGATGAAGGCATTTGGTGATCTTCCCTTTATTGGTGCGTGCTTTGAGTTGAAACATTTGCATGACAAAATCTGTACAGGACATTGGTTTGCCCACTTTTGTAATATTGCCTTTAATTCTGGTCTCCCTGCTATCGGAATGATGTTGTCAAACTTGAAAGGATGCAGAAGAGATGGAAAAGAATGTTGCAGCTGTTGGAGAGTTAGAGTTACAGCGAGAGTTTGAATAGTCTGGGGCTATTTTCAAGTGTTGAGGCTGAGGAGGGACCTTAAAGGGCTTTATAAAATCATGAGGGGCATAGATAAGGTAAACAGTCAATGTCTTTTCCCAGGATCGACGAGTCCAAAATTAGAAGACAAAAGTTTAAGGTGAGAGGAGAATGATTTAAAAAGGGACATGAGGGACAACATTTCCACACAGAGACCGCTGTCTGTATGGATTGAACAGACAAAAGAGATGGTGGAGGCAGGTACAGTTACACCATTTAAAAAACATTTGGATGGATATACGCATGGGAAGTGTTTAGAGGGAGATGGGCCACCTGCTGGCAAGGGGGACGAGATTAATTTAGGATATTTGGCGGTATGGATGAACAGACCGAACGATCTTTTTCCTTGCTGTACATCTCTGAGAGTCTATTGACTCTTCAGTGTATAACACGGGAACAGGAGGAGGCTATTCAGCATCTGAATTCTGCCAACCGGCTTGTTTGCTCAATTACTGAGAGTCAAATACAAAACTACATCATTCAGAATTTGATGGTGTTTTACAGAAACAGGAGAAAGGTTTTTCGTCAAGAAAAGCTGCAAAGAACGTGAAGAGGCCATTCAGTCCCTCACCTCCATTCCACAGGAGCAGCAGGTGAGCACAGAGCTATTGGAGCCTGTTACTCAGGAGCAGGAGGAGGACATCTACTTTCACAAACTTGGGATCAGGAGGGAGTCACTCAACTGCTCAAAACTGGGGCACAGGCAAATATGGAGGCGACTGAGGCCCGAGGATCCTGTTACACAGGAACAGGAGGAGATGACTCACTCCCCACCAGTATGGGACATTGGGAGAGAAGGGGAGTTTGCTTGGAACAAACAGAAATATATGATAAATTGCATCAGTGGTCCATTCAATCCTGCCCCACCATTCACTAAGACCACGTCTGATCTGATGGTGATTCCCTCATTCCATTTCACGGAGACTCCGTCTCTGCAGCCTGTGCTCCATTTGTTGGTCATGTTGCAGACTCAGATGCCTCAACAACCGTCACCATGATTCATCCAGAGGGTTGGGTCTAACTGGATGAGTCTGGATTTGAAGTGTCTAATAACAAGAATTGAAACACAAAATAAAGGCATTGCCAGATGTTTTGTTCTCTCACATTCGCAATTTAACTCACATAACCAGCCCATCCATTACATATTCAGAATGGAGCACTGCGTAGATCCGGCTAGTGTACAGCTGTATGTAACCCAGCAAGGTCCAGAGTGAAACTCTGTGCAGCCCACACCAATGCTTGATCTATAATCCTGGGCGAAGTGTCCAGCATGGGGAGCTGTGCAGCCCACACTGGCTCATTCATACATAAACCCAGGCTGTTGAATTTTTCGGTAACACTGTGTTAGATCACAGTCCAGTGTGGGGAAACTTGCAACCAATGTTGGAACTGACAGGATGTGCAGCTCCCATCCATTTACAGCTCCATATCTCCACTGTGCCTTGACAAGGGATGTTGCGAATGTGAAAGTCACTGTGAGGAAGAGATGTAAATGGAAACAATTTAAATACCAATAGTTCTGATTAAGGCGCGTATCACTCTAATATTTAAAGATGAAATAACTGAGATAATATCCAATGAGATTTTGTAAATGATGCAAACAAGTAAGAGGGGGATGGTGATGTTTTAGTGGTTGTACTACACGCCTTCAAATAATCAATCGGAATTACAAGAACTAATATGCAGGGAGACTGGAGAGACTTGCAGGAGCAATAGGGTTGTCATAATAGGTGATTTTAATTATCCGAACATAGACTGGGACTTCCAGAGGGTTAAGAACTTAGATGGAACGTAATTTGTTAAGTGTGTTCAGGAACGTTTCCACAAGCAATATATAGAGTATCCTACTCGGGAAGGGACAAACTCAACCTACTGTTGGGAAATAGGAATGGATAGGTGATGGAGGTAAAGTGGGGGAGCATTTTGGGAAAAGTGACCAGAGCTGTATTAATGTTAAAATAGGTATGGTAGGGACAAAATTGGTCCACAGATTCAAGTTCTAAATTGGGGCAAGGCGAATTTTGTTGGAATTAGACAGGGGATTGCAGGGCTTGATTGGAGTAGTGTGATTCCAGGTAAAAGGATCCCGGGCAAGTGGGAGTGCTTCAAAAGTGAGATAGCTCGAGTTCAAGGTCTGCATGTTCCTGTGAGGGTGAAGGGAAAGTGAGGCTGGAAGAGAGAACCCTGGATGACAAGAGATATTGAGGCTCTGACCAGAGAATAAGGAGGCGTCGCTCAGGTACAGGCAGCTGGTTCCAAGGGAATCTCTGGAGGTGCACAGGGGATACAGGAGTTTACTGAAGAAGGAAATCAGCAAGGTGAAAAAGGGGGTATGAGATAGCCTTGGCTGAGCAGATTAGAGTGAATTCAGATTCTGTAGAGTAAAGAAAAAGATCAACTAGAGAGCGAATACGAAGCCTGAAAATCCAAAATGGGCACGCATGTGTAAAACTTCAAGAGATGGGTGAGGTCCTCAATTTCCCCTCTGTGTTTATCATGAAGAAAGACATGAACACCTGTGACCTTTGGGAGGTTAGTTGCGATATCTTGGTCCAGTCCATTTCACAGTAGAGGTGCTGATGGACATATTAGAATGCACAAAGTCAGATAAATCTCTTGGTCCTGACCAGATATATCTAAGAGCACTGCACGAGGCGAGAGAAGATAGTTCAGGGGTAAGGTCCCGGAAACTGGGCAGTAGCAAATGTTGTGCCCTTATTCAGAAGGGCTGCAAAGAAAAGCCTGGGAAATATAGACCAGTAAGCTTCACATCTGTTTTCGATAAACCACTTGAGAAGGTTCTGAGAGATATGATGTGCATGCATTTGGAAAGACAGAGTTTGACTTGGAGCAGTCAGCATAGCTTTGTGCGTGGCAGATCATACCTAACAAATTTTAATAGAGTTTTTGAGGAAGTGACCAGGAAGGTTGACGAGGGCAGGGTGGTAGACATATTCTATATGGATTTCAGTAAGGCCTTTGATAAGGTTCCACATGGTAGGCCGCTCTGGAAGGTTAGATCGCATGGACTCCAAAGTAATCTGGCAAATTGGCGACACAGTTGGCTTGACGTTATGAAGCAAATGGCTATGGTGGAGGGATGCTTGTCGGACTGGAGGCCTGTGACTAGTGGAGTGCCTCAGTGATCGGTCCTGGGCCCATTGCTGTTTGTTATCTATATCAATAATTTGGACCAGAGTGCACAACGCAACGTTAGTAAGTTTGCACATGACTCAAAATTAGGAGACATCATTTACAGTGAGGAACATTATCAGAAATTGCAGAAGTATCTTGATCAGCTGAGGAAGTGGGCTGAGAAATAGTAAATGGAGTTGAATATAGATAAGTGTCTTGCATTTAGGAAAGTCAAATCCAGGTCGGAATTTAATGACGAATGATAGTGCCTTCAGACGTGTAGTGGAACAAAAGGACGTTGGAGATCAGGTGCACGGTTGTCTGAAATTTGAGTCACAGATACACAGGACAGTGATGAAGGCTGTTGGCACATTGGCCTTCATCAGGGCATTGAGTATAGAAGTTGGGACATTATGTTGCAGTTGTACAGGATGTTGGTAAGGCTGCAGTTGGAGTATTGTGTTCAGTTTTGTTCAGCTTGCTCGAGAAAGGATATTATTGAACAAGAAAGTACGTAGAACAAATTTCCAAAGATGTTTCCTGAGCTCAAGGCTCTAAGTTATAGGCAGAGGTTGGACAGGTTAGAAATTATTTCTTTACAGCGTCGGAAACCGAGGGGGTTCTTATAGATGTGTCGCCCTTATAAAATCATGGGAGGGATGCATGTGGTGAATACTTCAAACTTTGTTCACAAGGTTGTGGAATCGAGGACTAGAGGACATCCATCAATGTTTAGAAAGGATTAAAAAAAAGGAAACTGAGGTGTAACCTTTTTACATAGAGTGTGGTACGCATATGGACTGAGCTGTCAGTGGAAGTGATTGAGGTGGGTACAATAACAACATTGAAAAGGCATTTGGACAAATACACAGATAGGAAAGGATTAGAGGGATACAGAACAAGGACAGTGGAATGGGGTGAGTCTGGAAGGACATTTTGGTTGGCATGGACCAGCTGGGCAAAATGGCCAGTCATACTGGCAGTCTCATGCATTATGACTGTAAATGAGTGTGTTTTGGGGTGGAGACGTGGTGGTGGTGTGGGGGGGGGGGGGGGGGAGTCTACACCGAGATAAAATGTCATGGAAGGATGTGTTCACAGGTTCAGAATGCTGAAATGAAGACATTTCGATAGTATCATGCAACACGGGTCAGTATTTCGAATAATTATGAGTGAAAGGGATATTGCTGTAAGTTCAGGCGATGGAGAGTTTTGGATGAGCATTTGTTCTGCAGCTTTGTAACTAGGAGTGAGGACAGCAGAGTCTTCGCCTCACTGGGCTGAATCTAACAAAAAACTGTCGCAGTGACATTTTCATTGAGTGTGACAGAGGGGTTGTCTGCACGAGGCCAAGCTAGTTTCCTGGTGCTATCTTACCAAACTGATCGAATTAACTACACATCCCACTCCATAGTGTCCCTCTCATACAATGCCAGCCCGATTCTCCCACCCATCATGACTGGAGGTACTCACAGTCGCCCGGATGCCCCTGGATATTCCGTAATCCCTGACACTGGTGCCATCTTTAAAAGATCAATGGGCACATGGGTGCGCTTTCTCAGTTTGGAGCTTCCCTGCACATTTCCCCCAGCATGGCAGCAAAGGGGAAGTTACACTACGGTTTGTCAACAGCAGCACGGAAGTCCTGGTGGATGCGCTCGTACAAAAGGGGTCCATTCTCTTCCCAGAGGGGGTCACACTACCAGATTCCCCGAGCATGGGCTGAGCTCTCCACCCAGCTCAGTGCAGTTTCTGGGGTCTGAAGAAATGTCTAGCAATACAGGACAAGCATCAATAACTTTCCCCACTCTGTCAGGATAAGGGTCACCATATTTTCTCTGCTCCCTCACACTCACTGTATATCTGTTATAGCACCGACCCCCGAACAAGGCTCATGCTCCACCACTCTCACTACTGCATGCAGCACGTTCCCTCTCTTTCTATCTTGCCTTTCTAATGCCCCCCACATAGTTAGAGAATATTCTGCAGAATGTCAATTATGGAATGTTCCAGGTATTGATCCAACTTCTTCCCAGTTTCAGGAAAACGGCTGTGCCCGAGTGTGTAACATGTAAGAGGATGGAGTAGAGATGTACGTTTTTCAAATCACACACAATTAAAATCCATCATGAGGCCATTCAGTACTCCTAATATGCTCCAACGTTCGATTCATTTAGTGATCTGATGGTTTTCTCAGCTCCACGTTACTGTAACTTCCAGTCATTCAACCCCCAGGTTCCTGTTACTGAGCAGACGATTCTCAGACACTTCATACCACGGGTTTCTTCTAGCATGTGTTCAGAAGGCATTTCCCATGGGGACGGACTCTACTTGCACGATATTTTATCTGATTTATAAATTCATGCAACAGTCAGCATGCTTTCCACAGACCAATCAAAAACATGCACTTATTTTATTGTTATCAATATCCAATCACAATTCGTCATTCTGGTTATTTCACTTGTCTCACCTTATTGTATTCAACCAAAGACAGCTTCCAAACACTTGTCTCATTATAAAATACAATTTCTAACAGAGAACATTTTTATCTCAAATATACCTTTTTCCTTGTCATTAAAATTTCTCTTGCCTTTTTTTGTGACTGATTCTGTGTGCAATATTACACAGTCTCCTCCTCAGTTGGCAGGATGGTTGGTTTGTGATGCAGAGGAAGGCCACCAGCGCAGGTTCAATTCCCCACACTGACAGAGGTTGCCATGAAGGGGATGTTTTCTCAACCTCACCCCATCACCCTAAGTGGTGACGTTCAATGTAAACCACCATGAGTGGTGTCTCTAATGAGAGTTATTTGGGACTCTAATCTATCAATGTTAGCATTTTAATTTCTTAACAAAATATTTTATTGAAAAAGATATTTTATTATTTATATTAAACCAATAACAAAACATCTCTAGTAACTGAACAAAATTACACCCACGTGCATGTATATACAAAATAAGTTAAAGTCTCTAAACGGACAGAAGAAAAACAAAAATAAACAATAAATCATAAATAAATAATACGGCTCAGCATAACAAAATGATAGCTCTCGTTCTTTGAGAGCATGAACTGATACGCATTCATACATTCATAATTCTTAATATGTGATTCATTAGACAATATCGTCATGGCGATATAAAAACCCTTTTTAGAGTGGCAGATAAGCCTGTATCGCGGTAATCCAAAAAGGGTTGCCATATCTTATACAAATCTCTGCTTTTCGGTGCACCATACTGGTGAGAATGTCCAAAGGGATATTCTCCATGACGAGCTTGCAACCACCCAACAGACCCGGAGGTTTTTCAGACATCCAACACAACAGAATATTTTTACTAGCACAGGAAGTATGGGGGAGATACTAAAGGAATATTGTGAATCAGTATTTACTGTGGAAAAGAATATGGAAGATATAAAATGTAGGGGACGAGATGGTGACACCTTGCAAAATGTCGATATTACAGAGGAGGATGTGCTGGATGTCTTGAAACGGGTAAAGGTGGATAAATCCCCAGGACCTGATCAGGTGTTCCCGGGAACTCTGTGGGAAGCTAGAGAAGTGATTGATGGGCCTCTTCCTGAGATATTGTAGTATGGATAGTCACAGGTGAGGTGCCGGAAGACGGGAGGTTGTATAAGAAGGGTGTTAAGGCCAAGCCCGGGAACTATAAACCAGTGACCGTGACGTTGGTGGTGGGCAAGTTCTTGGAGGGAATCCTGAGGGACAGGCTGTGCATGTATTTGGAAAGTCAAGGACTGATAAGGGATAGTCAACATGGCTTTGTGCGTGAGAAAACGTGTCACAAACTTGATTGAGTTTTTTGAGAAAGTTAAAAAGAGGATTGATGAGGGCAGAGGGGTAGATGTGATCTATATGGATTTCAGTAAGGGTTTTGATGAGGTTCCTAATGGGAAACTGAATGGCATGGTTAGATCTCATGGAATACTGGGAGAACTAGCCATTTGGATTCAGAACTGGCTCAAAGGTAGAAGACAGAGGGTGGTGGTGGAGGGTTGTTTTTCAGACTGGAGGCATGTGACAAGTGCAGCGCCACAAGGATCGGTGCTGGATTCACTACTTTTTGTCATTGACATAAATGATTTGGATGCGAGCATGAGAGGTATAATTAGTAAGTTTGCAGATGACTCCAAAATTGGAGGTGTAGTGGAGAGCGAAGTGGGTCACCTCAGATTGACCAAATGACTGAGAAGTGGCAGATGGAGTTTAATTTGGATAAATGCGAGGTTCTGCATTTTGGGAAAGAAAATCTTAGCAGGACTTGTACACTTAATGGTAAGGTCACAGGGAGTGCTGCTGAACAAAGAGACCTTGGAATGCAGGTTCCTAGCTCCTTGAAAGTGGAGTCGCAGGTAGATAGGATAGTGAAGAAGGCGTTTCCTTTATTGGTCAGAGTGTTGAGTACAGGAGTTGTAAGATCATGTTGCGGCTGTACAGGACACTGGTTCGGCCAGTGTTGAAATATTGCGTGCAATTCTGGTCTCCTTCCTATCCGAAAAATATTGTGAAACTTGAAAGGGTTCAGAAAATATTTCATGGATGTTGCCAGCGTTGGAGGATTTGAGCTAAAGAGAGAGGCTGAATAGACTGGGGCTCTTTTTCCTGGAGCGTCGGAGGCTGAGGTGTGATCTTATCAAGGTTTACAAAATTATGAGGGGCATGGATAGGGTAAATAGGTCTCAAGTCTTTTCCCTGGGGTCCGGGAGTCAGAACGAGACGGAATGGGTTTAGGGTGAGAGGGGAAAGATAGAATAGAGAACTACGGGGCAACTATTTCACACAGAGAGTGGTACATGTATGGAATGAACTGCCAGGTGATGACGGGGAGGCTGATACAAGTGCAACATTTAAGAGGCATTTGGATGAGGAAATGAATAAGAAGGGTTTGGAGGGTTATGGGCCAGGTGCTGGCAGGTGGGACTAGATTGGTTTGGGATATGTGGTCGGCATGGATCGGTTGGACCAAAGGGACTGTTTCAATGCTGTACGTCTCCATGACTCTATGACTCTATGACTTATAATAATCTCTGTTTTTTGGTGCACCATGCTGGTGAGAAAGTTCAAAGGGATATTCTCCATGATGAGCTTACAAAGACCCAACAGACCCGGGGAGTTTTCAGACATACAACACAACATAATATTTTTCCTAGCATAGAAAGTAAGGATATTTTTTTTTTCCAATGTGCATCTGTGTAAGATACTCTGGGCAGGTCCAGGAAAAGAGAAGCCGGGTCCATCTCCAATTCGTTCCCCAAGACCCACTCTACCACACCTAACGCAGTGCTCCAATATATACGAAGCCTGCAGCAGGACCACGTGCAATGAGTAAGGGTGTCTGTAGTCATTCTGCATTGAGGACATGCTGAAGATAATTCCACTTTGACTTTTGAGAGAAAATCTGGGGTCAGATAGAACCTATGAAGATTTTTCAACTGCATGGAATGGGTTCTATTACAGATCAAAATCCTTCGAGCAATTTCACAAATATCCTCCCATGTCTCCGAAAAGATCTCAACCCCCAACTCTCTCCCACAGACGTCACGAAGCTGCACAGTCTTGTCTGCAGGGACACTCTCCCACAAATGGTAAAGGGTACTGACCGAGAGTGTATTCTTTACCATAATCACCTGCTTCTCTGTATCGGATCTATAAGTGTCTGTTAAAATTGAGTTTTTTAATCAAATCTCTAATCTGGAAAATAAACAGAAGACGTCTCTACTCGGTAGTCCATACTTACGAGTTATTTGATCAAACGGTATCATTGTTTCTTCTTCCAGTAACACGTGGTGGCTCGGTGGTTTGTTCTGCTGACTCACCGCACCAGGGTCACAGATTTGGTTCCAGCCTTGGGTGACAGGCTGTGTGGAGTTAGTATATTTTCAATTGTGACTGCGTAGGTTTCCTCCCACACTCACGAGGATGTGCAGGTTAGATGACTTGGCCATTGCTCAATCGCTCATAATGTTCCAGGATCTGTAAGTTGGGCATTAATCAGGGTTAATATAGGATGGTAGGGGAATGGGTGTGGGTGGGTGGGTGTATTGAAGTGGACTTGCTGGGCCCAAGGACCTGTTTCCACACTGTAGGGATACTACTAATTCTAAATCATCCAAACAAGGTATCCCCCTCGCTGCCCACAGTTTACACCTGGAATCCATTATCCCCGGTATACCAATTATAGGGGTAAGAAACATGGTTTTGGCTGTATGGCCTCAATCTGACGCATTATCCTTCAAGTTTTAACCGTATTGATAATCATTATTTTATGACAATATTCCATAAATGTTGTCATTTTATCTAAGAACAACAGACTAATAAGGGTTCACTTTGTCTGAGAGGGCTCAATATCTAGCCATATTGATGCCGAGACCACAGCAGCCCAGGAACTAACATACGATGAAAATAAACTTAATTAATTGCTTTTAATCGGGGAGATCTACTCCTTAAAATCGGTCGGGCAGCTGCAATTTTGTTAGCTTGAAAAAGAATCGCTTATGGTGTCAAATAAAATAGCGAAACCAGTCATTATGTTTCCAAAATATCTGTCTGGGAAACATCAAAGAAAACATTTGAACTGTGTTTGGAAATGAGGAAGGACATTCATTTTAATAACAGCTATCTGACCGAGCCAGAATATTGGAAATGCCTCCCATCTTTGAAGGTCTTGTTTAATTTTGTCAACCAAATGGACATAGTTTGCGTTAAATAAATGATCAAAGACAGATGTAATGAATATACTGAAATAGGGAAACCACCCCCGTGACCATTTAAAAGGAAACGAGGATTTAGCCTCAGTATCAGGTATTTCCCTAAGACCTCCCATAGGCATGGCCTCCAACTTTGTAAAATTAATCTTATTGCCCGGAAAGGCAACAAGCGAATTAATGAATTGCATCACATGAACGACCGAAATTGCGGGATTTCACAAAAACATAAGACCCTCATCTGCATACAATATAATCTTACGTGACTTCTATCCCACTTCTGGGGCAGATATGTTGGCATCCTTACGGATGGCCTCCGCCAGTGGCTCAATCCCCAATGTAAACAACAATGGTGAAAGGTGTCAACCTTGTCGGCTGCCTGGAGAAATATTAATATTACTGGTTGGCCACACCATTAGTGAGAACTGCAGCCAGAGAATCGCGGTAAAGGACCCTCACCAACTTGATAAAAACTTTGCATCGACCAAACCGTTCTAATGTACAGAAGAGATCCGGCCACTCAACCCAATCAAATGCCTTCCCTCATCTAAAGAGATCAATAATCCCTGGACAGATTGTTGTTGACACTCTTGGATCATATTGAGTAAATTCTTAACATTATAGGAAGATCTGCGGCCCTTTACACAGCCTGTTTGGTCCTCTTTGGTAATGGAAGGCAGCAAAAATTCCACCTTAATGCACGGATCTCAGACAGGATTTTGAGACCAACATTTTAAAGTGAGATTGGCGTGTAAGAAGCACAATCCTCCGGGGTCTTCCTTTCTTCAGCATCAGAGAGATATGAGCCTCCATTAAGGATGGAGGGAGGGGTCTGTGACTGTATGAGTGACGGAACACGTTAAACATCAACCCTGACAATAGCTTTATAAATTATTTATAAAACTCACTAGGAAATCTGTCAGAAACATGCACCCTTACATTCTGAAGCTGCTTCACACCCTCCCGTGCCGACAATGGTGCATTAAGGCACAACACTTATTCAGGGGTTACTCCTGGAAGACCCAGGTTCTTGAAAAATGACTCCATCTTAATCCATCTATCCTCAAAATGTTCAGTCTGAAATAATTCGGTGAAACATCTCCGACAGGAGTCAATAATCTTCATGGAATTGAAGATAAGGATCCCAATACCTTCCCTAATTGAGGTAATGGCTTAAGAGGGGCGATCGTTTTCCTGGCGAGATAGAATAAATACCTCCCTGGTTTATAACCATGTTCAAACAGCCTTTGTTTTGCAAAAGTAAGTTCCTGCTTGGCTGTCTGTGTGAGCGTGGAATTCACTGTAGACTGAAGCATTATGATGCTCTGCAGCTAAGCCACTGAGGGTCAATCACAGTATGTACTTTCGTCTGCCCTCAGCTTTGCTTCAAACCAGCGTTCCTGCTTCCACTTCTGCTACATCATAAGGAATAATTATTCCTTTGGCATAAGCCTTAGCAATTTCCCATAGAGTGGATGAGTTACTGGTTGAATCTGAATTAATGGTTAAGAAAGACCTGAATACATTGCAGTGGTCAGCACAGTGGCACAATGGTTCGCACTGCTGCCTCACAGCGCCAGAGACCCAGGTTTAATTCCTGCCTCAGGTGACTGTTTGTGTGGAGTTTACACGTTCTCCGTGTGTCTGCGTGGGTTTCCTCCCACAGTCCAAACATGTGCAGGTTCGGTAAATTGGCTATGCTTAATTGCCTGTCGTGTTAGGTGAAGGGGTAAATGTGGATGGGTGAGGACTTTTGGAGCCGAATGGCCTGTTTCTACACTGTAAGTAATCTAATCTAAATACTCAATTAACCAACTAATCTTAAGAATAAAGGGATACATTCGCGAGTGTCTCGAAACTATTATATTGCCCTTAATCTTAATCAATAAGTATACTGCTTCAGGGTCAGAAATAGTAACATTCCCAATTGTGCAGGATGCCACTGAATCTAAGATGGTTGCAGGAATGGGGAAGATATCAACCCTTGTGTGGCATTTATGCCGGTTAAAGAAGAAAATAAAATCCTTACTTGTGATGTGGATCTGCCAACAGACATCCAACAGCTCTCGTTCTACACACATATCCACTAATTGTTTACATTATAACGAGGGTATTGGGGCACCTTTGGACATTCTGTTCACCGTGTGGTCCATAAGACTTTGAAAACTTCTACAATAACGTGCCACGATGCAAGATAACTGAATTTGGAAAATGCATCTACCAGGAATTTAAGAGGGTTCGCTGGGAGTCGGGGGGGCGGGGGGGGGGGGGGAGGGGGGTGCAAAAAACATTCAAAATACTATATTCTTTCCTATAGTTCAAGCCTTTGGGTATTATGAACCTCCCGTGAATGTCAAATACAATCTGTTAGGTTAAATGGAAGATTCTTTTTATCCGTTATGGCTTCTCCCCTCCTCATAATATTAAAAGATGAGAAATAAACCCGATCAAGCCCGACCTGCTGTAATGTCAAATGTTCTTTGTCATCAAGGTGCATCTCCTGCAATAGGACAACATTCACCCTCTCTTTTTAAGACTAGAAAGCAATTTTTTCCTCTTTTCTGGCCAATGGCTCACCTTAATTGACCAGGTAGATCATTTAAGCACATCATTAGCCAGAACACACTGTAGCAACATTTAAACTCGAGAGAGGAAGAACTCGAATTACTGATCATTAATAAACAAAGTCTCATAGAGCTTAAAAACTACACAAACTAAGGCTACTACAACTGCCAACTCTCAAAACTTTCAAAAACTAAGCATTTTAAGTAAATGGCTGGGATGGAGTGGGTTAGGGAACCACTTTGCCCGTGCTGTGATGCAGAGCCCAACAAAGCAGACCTTCCAGATCGCCACCATCTTGGATTTCCCCTTAACATTTTATCGATATTATCATTTCATTTTGCATTATATTCCTGGATGTGCTGGAGCAGTGTGATTTTTTTTACCACTGTCACCATTTCCCCAACATGGCACATTCCTGCCATTCCTCGATAATCCTTGACTCCGTTATTCTTTATGAACTTTCTGTCTGTGACTCAAACATATTCAATATCTCTGCCTCCAATGTTCTGCAGGGGAAAGAGTTCCAAATACTCTCACCATTGAGAAAACAAAAAATAACTTCATCTGTGTGTGAGATAATTTTTGTCTCCTTACCTGAGAAAGGATTTAATTAAATTGAAAGCAGTGAGATGTTTCACTTCATGTATTCCAGGAATGATGGTCATATATTATGAAAGCTTTAACAAGTTACTCTTGGAATGAGAGGTGATCTTATTGAAACATACAAAACCAAGAGGACAGTGATCAGATAGATACCCACTGGGTGTTTGTATAGTGCAAACGTCTTGTTGTTTTTATAGAATCTCTACAGTGTGGAGGCAGGACATTCCGTCCATCAAGTCCACATTGACCTTCGGAACAGTATCCCCTCCGGACCTGCCCCCCTACTCTATCCATGTAATCCTGCATTTCCCATGACTAACCTATCTAACCTACACATCCCTGGGCACTATGGGCAATTTAGCATGGCCAATCCGCTCTGAGCTGCATATCTATGGATGATGGGATGAAACTAGAACACTGGGAGGAAATCCACACAGACATGGGGAGACTGTTCAAAATCCACAAAGAGGGTTGCCTGAGGTTGGAACTGAACGCAGCTACTTGGTGACGGGAGGTATCAGTGCTAACCACAGATCCACCGTTAGTTCTATTAGTTAGTTCCGTTAGTTCTATTAGTTACTTGTGGCTAACTAAAGAAATCTGCATGACTTGTTCCTGTCACTGAACTTGACTCAATCTGAGAACTTTATCATCGGCCATATCACCAACCTGGTTACATTTAAAATTTGGTGTCAGCAGTGGAGGAATGGGACGAGAAAAGGAAACAGTGACACCCTCCAACCTACGTCAGAGCAGGATTTAGGAAAACTGTACAAAGTTGGATTTCAGTCAAGTGGGAATTCTCTTTCCCAGAAGTTTGGGGTGGCTGGACCTTTATATTACATCGAAGCTGACTTTGTCTGATTTTCCATGGACAAGTGAATCAGGGATAATGGTGCGTGGAATGAAAAGTGCAGTTGGGATCACAATGTGATGAGCCATGACCTTATTTACTGGTTGAGTAGTGTGAAAGGGCCGAATGGCCTACTTGTGTCCATCAGCCCGATGTTCTGATGTTCCATTCAGCCCTCGGACATGCTAAACAGGGGCAGGTCGAGGCCACTCCGATGGTTAGGTGGAGTTTTGGAAATGTACTTGGGAAATCCAGGCTGGATCAGGAAGTGACCACCACCCCCACCCCTCAATCCCTGTTTCCAGGCTTCCCCTCTCTGTAACCTCTGCTCCAGATGTGGGTCATGATGCAGACCCAGATACGCTGGGAATACAGTCGAATACCCCACCCAGGGTTAAAACAACAAATCCTCTGCTCTCCCTGAATGCAACATTGTACAACACGATTTCCAGCAAAATAACCCGTTACTTTCCAAAAGCATAACATGTGAAATTAATAAATAGGAACAGGAGTAGGTCAATCGGCCCATCAAGCTAACCCTGTCATTTAATAAGAACATGGCTGATCTACTCCAGTGCTCAACTCCACTATCTTGCCGACTCCTTGTTTCCCTCCACACCTCTCTGGGTTAGGGAATTCCAGACATTCACTACCTTCGGAGAGAAGACATTACTCTGCATCTCAGATTGAAATCGATGTTCCTTATTCGGTATCTATATCATCGAGTTTGACACTTTGTTCAAGAATGGAAACAACTTCTCAACATCTACCTTCTCCACCCCCTTCTGTGTCTTGTAGGTTTCATCAGGATCACTCTTCATTCATTTAAACCCCAATGAATTATCGCCTCACTATTTTAGAGATGCTCAATAACACAACCCTTCCTTCCCAGGAAACCGCCTAATGTACCAACCGAGTTCCTTGCTGCATCATCATGCTGACTTTATGTTTCATACACAGGAAGACTCCAATGCCTTTACTGTTCCTTTTCTGGAAGTTCTCTCCATTAAGTAACAGCCTGCCTTTTGATTCTCAGTGTCATCCTCAAACTCGGATGGATATTGCACTCAGCTCCCTCCTTCAGGCTGTCAGTATAGATTGTAAATAACTGATGCCATCAGACTGATATTTGTGGTACTCCAGCAGATATACCTTTATCATAAAGATCCATTAATCCTGACTCTCCGATTTCTGTGTTAAACAATCATCATCCCATGTTAATACAGTATCCGACGTCCTAGAGTTTCTGTTTTGTGTATGAACTTTTGTTTTGTAATACCTTGTGGAAAATCTCTGGAAAGCCTGGTGTCCACCAGATCCCCTTAATCAAGTCCACTTGTTACATTTACAGGCATCTCCAGAAATACTTTGCATGATTTTACAGGGCAAAATATCATTTCCTTTTCACAAAACCACTCTGACTCTGCGAGAAGCTTTTCTAAATGTCCATGCTGGGCAGATCTTCCAAACTATACTAGTCCCATCTGTTTTCATTAGGTCCATGTGCCTCTAAATGTTTCCCATTCATATGTTAGTCCAAATGAGTTTTAAATGTTGTAGCTGTCCTTGCATCTCCCACTCTTCCTCTGGAAGCTCATTCCATACCCACACCGCCCTCTGTGTATAAAAGCTGCCCCTTAGTCCCTTTTAAATCTACCCTGTTTCACCTTAAACCTATTCCCTCTATGTTTGGATTCCCCTATCCTGTGGAGAAGACCTTGGCTATTCACCCTATCCATACCTCTCATGATTTTATATGTTTCTGTAATGTCACTCCTCAACATCCTACACTCCATCTGATGCTAACTTCAAGAAGAAGCGTTTAAAGATAAGCACTGCAAAATTGAAATAATATTAAAAACGACAGGTAACCAACACTCAGCCCAAATGTCATGCTGTGATTTGTTTTTCTCCATGTTACAATACTAAGGCAGCATGAAACGCTTACTAGTGCCAATAAGAAGGCAAGCACCTGAAGTCCTTTGTCTAAAGGGGGTGATGATCACGACAGTGAAAATCTGTGGCCAGATTTATATAATACCACATGGTCAACATTCTCCCTCCTGGCCTCTGTATGGCTTTGTCTGGTTGTGTCTTCTTTATCTTGCATTCAATAGAGAGAACCCCTTTCCCCCATTCACACGTTAAATTCGACCCGTTATACAGAATCTTTCCTTTCACCACTGCTAAAAGCCCGTTTTTCTTTTGCCACACACTCTTTTCCCTGCCACCCATCCTCCACTTCCGGCAAGGGATTAAAAGACCATTTTGCAATTTGAATAATTGTCACACTGGACTGGAAACGCTAACACTGTTTCTCTTTCTCTACAGATGGTGACAGACCTGCAGAGTTTCTCCAGACATGAATAGGCGCAGAACAATTTTTCCATTAAATAAATAAATATGGAATCCTGGAAATAAAAATAAAAAACCTTTATAGAAGATTAACTGGACCTGGAAATTTAACTCTGCATTCACTCCAGAAAAGTCTTCAATATCTTTCGCAATTTCTTCAGCAATTTCTGTTTTTGAACAATTTCCAATGACATTTTGTCAAAGATGCCCAAACATCCTGTCCAACATGGAGTGTCGTACACTGGGAACTGAACAGTAACGCATGGTGACAAGTTCCTTGACTCTGAAACTGCATAAGGCTGGCATCACTGATACTGCAGTGCTCTGATTCATGGTCAGGGAGAAAAACAGAAGGAAAATACATTCACTTCAAATACAGAAGATGGCATTACTGAAAGGAAACGTTTCAGATTAGTACCTTAAATGGATATTGTTTATGTAACAAATTGGAGGCGTGACACCAAGGAAAGACTTCCAGCAGAATGAGAAAATGAAACTGGAAGTATTTCCGCATCAGAAACCAGAGTAGGTCACTGAATACAGGGCTGATGGGTGAATGGGTCTCGGTGTGAACTGGGGGGCAGTCAGTAGCATTGAATTGTAGATATTGCAGCTAAAACTTGGTTATCATCTGATGCTGTAGATTTCAATGACAATCTGTAACTTTTCCCCCAGGATTGTCCATCAGTCTACCATTACCATCAAGCCGATCCATGGGTCAGTGACGAGTGTAGGTGAACATGGTCGGGTCGGAATCACGTGCACCTAAACCTGATGACAATCCATTAAAGCTACTGCACGTGACTGGTTACACTACAAACATCAGGACTAACATCTGATACAGAGAGAGAGATGATCCCAAGACCTACAAATCAGATCTAAGCTCTGTCGTCCTGTCAAATCCATGCATAAAAGTCGATGGACCATTTAACAACTTACTGGAGGAGAGGACTCCACAAATACCTCCATCCTAAATAATGCAACAGCCCGGTGCATCCATGTAAAAGATGCAGTATCTGCATCATCCTCAGCCAGAAGTGTTGAGTCGATTACCCACCTCACCCTCACTATGATACCCTCAGAATCACAGATGCCCGTCTTCAACCAATTCAATTCACTGCACGTGACATGAAGCAACAGCTGGACACTGTAGATACGACAAACGCATTTGGCCCTGACACCATTCCTGCAATAGGACTGAGGACTTTTGCTACACAACAAGCCGTGTACCTGAGGAAGCTGTTTCATTCCAGCTACAACTCTGACAACTCCCTGGCAATGTGGGTAATTAGTCAACTACGTCCCATCCCCTAAGAAGGGAATTATTACAATTAGACCAATGCCACGACCTCAGTCCCATCAGGATGGTCAAATTGGTTGGGGTTATTTTTGACAGGGCTATCAAACAGTACAGAAATAATCGGTTCAGTGTGGTTTCCGATAGGCCCCCATGTGGAGATGGTGCTGTTGTGTAATTGTCATTGGATTGCTAATCCAGACCAGGATAATTCTCTGGAAACTGGTGCAAGTTAAAAACAATTAATAAAATATCGTGACCTATTATCTGGTGTCAGTAATATTGATCTTGTGTTCAATGTCGATTATAGATGTCGATCTCATTCCCCAGTGTACTTTCAGGAAGTGAATCACCCGTGCTTTCCTGTCTGGCCTAAAAGTGACTCCAGACACACAGACATGTGATACACTCTTCAATGGTCTCTGAAACGGCCAAGCAAGGCACTCAATTGTATCAAACTGCTCCAAGGTCTTAAAGGACAAACCCGGAGAGAACAGCCGGTAACAGCCTCGTTATCAGAAAAGGGAACTGGAAACACAATCCTGTCGACCCTGCAGAGACCTCCTTCCTAACAGCTGAGAGCTTGTGACAACATTTACAGAGGTTTCCCACACACTGCACAGAAGCATCAGGAAAGGAATACGTCATACAACTCATTGAGCTTTCCCTATTCCAGTTAATGGCCAAACATCACCTCAACGCAGTTTTCCCCATACAATATACATATCTCTTAATATGTTTAAAAATTGTGAACCATAAAATGAGAACTGCTGTAGTCCATTCAGCCCACCAGTTTTGCCCCTCCATTCTATGTACAGGCAGTTCACCAAGAACACGTGTTGATTAAATACATTTCGGCTGCAATGCAATTCATGAACCTTTTTCTATAAAGTGAATTGGCGTTTACTGTGACGCGATTCCTTGTCGGGCACCAGCTGAACAGCAAATCCTGCCTCAGAAACCCTCTGTCTACAAAAGGTACAATCAATGTGTTCAGCAAAAACAGGAATGCAATCGACACTGCAGGCCTTGAAACTGAGTCTGAAACTGGGAATTGCAGTCTATGTTTCGAAAGAACTCTATTTCAAACTGTGGGGAGAATGTTGGAGAGAACTGGAATTCCCCATCGGCATCACATGGTCAGTCAGCCCCCGCGCGCTTTCTGGTGAAGATTGTAGTGAAAGATATCGTGCACCAGTGAGTGACTGTAGTGTGAATGCGTTGCATTTCCAGCACTGTTCCATTACAACATGTAATTTAAAGATTTATTTAGACTGTCCTATTGCTTGTTAGATCAAATTTAATTTTTGGTTTTTACTGATATTTTGGGGGGTTCGCCAATTACCCTCTTTTTTCCATAGACCCCATTATTAATATTGCACGATTTTGTACACCACAGTGTTACACAGGAACACAGTTATTGCGTTATTGGAGAACAACCTGGAATGAGAGCTGATTTTCTATCTTCACAACATACTCCTGCTCTCTCCCTATCCCTTTAGTTTCCAGAAATCCTTATTTATATTCAGCCCCTTGACTTCCACAGCCAGATCTTGGAGAGAGTACCCCTGGTTCGCCACTCTCCAAGTGCAGGCATTTATTCTCATCTCAATGCATAGTGGCCTGTCTGTACCTAATATTGTCGCCCCTTGTTTTAGACGTCCCAGCCACGGGAATTACCATCCCTGCTTCTAATCTGTCTCGCCCTGTCAGAGTGTTATATATTTCACTGAGATCTCCACTCATTTTCCTAAACCCCATTGAATCCAGGTCCAGTTACCCCAAACTCTGCTCCCATAACAAGTCTGTCACCCCAGAGATCAGTCTGGTCATCCTTTGCTGCTCTCTCTCAATGTCAGGTTTGTCATCTGTTAGGAAAAGAGACCAAAACTGCACACAATACTGCACAATGTTCGAGATGGGGTCTCACCAAGGCCCTGTACAGCTGCAGTGAGATACATTTACTCTTGTACTCAAATCCCCCTGAAATGAAGGTGAATACAGCATGTTTCTTCCTTCCTGCTTTCTGCTCCTGCAATATTGCTTTAAGTGATTGGTGTACAGGGAGATCCAGATTCCTTTCAAAGTTACAGTTCCCCATGTGCTGGGCCTACATACAATGGTCAGCGTGCCAATGTCATTCCCAGTATTGACTTCTGGCTTCAGAACTCACTGTCACACATGTACTCGGAGGGCTTCGCAGAAATAAACAAAAATGCAGCTTAAGTTCATTTATAGTGCAACATTTTTCAACCACTCCTTTTTCAAATGAGAAGCTGCCAATCCATTGTTCCCATCAAAGTACACAACATCTCATCTCTCCCATTGCTCTCCATCTGCCACGTACTTGCCCAGTCACTCCACTTGTTTCAGTCACCTTGGAGCTTTTTTATATCCTCCTCATCCACTCACAAGCTGACATTGTTTAGTGCTGTCAGCAGATTTGGGAATGTTGCATTTGCGCCCCATATCCATTGATATGATGTGTATTGGGAATAGCTGGAGCCCAAGACACGATCCGTACAATATCCTGTAAGCCTTGCATTTAAAAATAAAACATGGTTTTATTCCTACTCACTGTTTCCTGCCAGCTCTCCCATTCTAAATCTATGACCATATATTCGCCCAAGTCCCATAGGATTCGAATTTGCGCAATAGGCTTGGGGCTTTATCAAAAATCTTTCTCTTAATCCACTCGTATTGCATTGATACCTACTACATAAATTTCCTAAAAGCCACTTTCTCAAATATGATTCCCATTTCATAAATCTCTGTTGACTTTGTCTATGCCCATTAATTTCAGTCCAATACTTTCTCTAAACTGTTTAGTTGTTACTTACATTCTATTCCCCTTTTCTCACAAGACTGAAATTCCCTAGTATTGCTAGGAAGTTTTCTTTTTGGTTTTGTTTTCTTCTGTGAAGGCATAATTAAAGTATTTGCTCCATAGTTCTGCTATTTCCCGGTTCTCAATTATCTGGTATCAGACTGTAAGAAATCTGCAACTTTTTTCCCTTAATTTTGCTATTGACATATTTCCAGAAAATATTACAAGTTCTCTCTTATCAACTTTGTTAAGATAATCTTCAGAAACCCATCAATTCCTACCTTAAGCTTCTCAATGATTGACGTTCCACAGCCATACAATCACAGAAGCACAGACTCTGTACTACCAGAAATACAGCACAGGCTTCATTCGGCCCACTTTCCAACACAAGACCTTAGCCGTGAATCTTAAAGCATTTGAAGTGCACAACAGTGTCGTTTCTCATGGTTTGAGGTTAGCATGACAACCCCACGCTCAAGAAGTGCATTACAGACCCCAACACTTTCTGGTTGAAAAACAATTCTCAATTCTTCACTGAACCATAAATCCTTCACTTTTAAAGTCTGGTCCTTTGAGTAACAGCAACAGCTGCTGTCTATCCACCCTGTCCATGTACCTCGTAATCCTATACCTCTGAATCACAGACCTCACAGCCTTCTCTCCTCCAAACTAAGCAACCTGAGGTTATCCAGCCTCTCTCCATAGCTGATATGCTCCATCCAAGGGAACATCTCTGCACCCCCTCTACGACAATCACATCCTTCCTGTAATGTTGTTCCCAGACCTACACACAGTATTCCATCTTGCCCTCACCAAAGTTCCGCATAGTTCTTATAATCTATGCCTCGATTAATAAAGGCTATGTTTACATTCCCCCAGCCTTTCCCAGATTGTGTATTAACCTGTGCAGACACATTCAGCGATGTCTGGAGAAGCACCCTCTGAACATTCTAGTGTGCTGCCATACATTGAGTACTCCCCTGACTGGTTCCTTCTTCCAAAGTGCATCACCTCATAGTTATCAGGGTTACATTCCATCTGCCATTGATCCACCCATCTGACCATTCCATCAGTATCTACCTGTAACAAGAGGCCTTCCTCCTCACTGCCAACCACCCGGCCAATCTTTGTATAAAATCCAAACTTATTTATTACACACCCCACCCCTCGTCCACATTCACAGCTGCATCATTTATGAATAACACAAATAATAAGGATAAAAATCTCTCAACATCAGTTGCATCACGTGGTGGTGAACGTTGATGAAGAAGCAGCGTTTCGAAAGCTAGTGCTGCCGAATAAACCTGTTAGACTATGGTCTGCTGTTATGCTGTTTTTAGATTTGTCCAACGCAGCCCAACACTAGCACCTCCGAATCACAAATAATAAGGGACGCAGCACTGATGCCCATTGGTACAACATTGGACACTAGCCTCCAGTCACACAAACAGCCTTCTACCACTCCCCTCTTTCTCCGACTACTAAAGTTGATTTAGATGCAACTTGGCAAGTTACTAATGAGTCCCACGAGTTCACTGGTTATTCTGTTCCGCTTGACACACTTGTAGATTATCTGGGGATTCTCTGTAATCTTGTCCATAAGGCCATAAGACATAGGAGCGGAAGTAAGGCCATTCGGTCCATCGAGTCCACTCCGCCATTCAATCATGGCTGATGGGCATTTCAACTCCACTTACCCGCATTCTCCCTGTAGCCCTTAATTCCTTGTGACATCAAGAATTTATCAATCTCTGCCTTGAAGACATTTAGCATCCCAGCTTCCATTGCACTCTGTGGCAATGAATTCCACAGGCCCACCACTCTTTGGATGAAGAAATGTCTCCGCATT
Organism: Chiloscyllium punctatum; assembly: GCF_047496795.1. Taxonomy (NCBI): domain Eukaryota; kingdom Metazoa; phylum Chordata; class Chondrichthyes; order Orectolobiformes; family Hemiscylliidae; genus Chiloscyllium; species Chiloscyllium punctatum. Next base: position 59,911,032 of record NC_092751.1, on the reverse strand, counting down.
TCTGTTCTGAATTTACCCCTTCTCGTTCGAAGGCTGTGTCCACGGGTCCTAGTCTCCTCGTCTAACAGAAACAATTTCATAGCGTCCACCCTTTCCAATCCATCTATTATCTAGTAAGTTTCTATTAGATCTCCCATTAATCTTCTAGATTCCAATGAATACAATCCCAGGATCCTCAGTCGTTCCTCGTATGTTAGACCTACCATTCCTGGGATCACGCTCCAGTGCCAGTATGTCCTTCCTGAGGAGTGGGGCCCAAAACTGAACACAGTCCTCCAAATGAGGCCTAACTAGAGCTTTATAAAGTCTCAGGAGTACAACGGTGCTTTTATATTCCAACCCTCTTGAGATAATTGAAAACATTGCATTCGCTTTCTTAATCACGGACTCAAACTGCATGGTTACCTTTGGAGAATCCACAACTAGCACTCCCAGATCCCTTTGTACTTTGGCTTTATGAATTTTCTCACCGTTTAGAAAGTAGTCCATGTTTGTATTCTTTTTACTTTATTTCTTTTGTCCTGCCTTACCCCTGTGTTAGTCAGTCCCCTCCACGCGCAGACTTTGCTCCTTATTACAGTCTTCAATGGTCTGTCCCTTATCCTGTCATTATTTGCCTTGAATGTAGATTAGACAGCCTGATAAATTTTCTGTTAATTTCCAACTTGCCGTATGTTTTGTGAGTTTTATAAGTTCACAGTGACCCACCGCTGATTCATTGAAACTGTAGAGAACATAGGCCGAGCTTCCTCATCACACAATCTCGCCACCTGAGGGATTTATCTGGATAATGTCCATTACACTTCCTCTGTGGTCAGTATATTCTTTCTTAGATTTGGTCACCAAAACTGTTCTCAATACTCTAGGTACAGTCTCACCAACATTCTGTGAAACTGCTTCAACGTGTCTTACATCAATATTCTGACTCCCTTAAAGGAAGGCAAACCAAACTTTAAGTCTCCACTTACATATATTCCTCCAAATACCCTTCACATCATTGTATTTTCGAACTCACTGTGTGAGTTCTTATAAAAAGCCTTCTGATAACCTGAAATATGCCAATTCTACTGGATCCTCATTGTCTATGCTGTAAGAATCAACTTCAAACAATTCCAAAGTTTGTCAAGTATGATTTCCCTTTCAGAAATGCATACTGAGTCTCTCAAAGTTTGCTGTTAATGTCTAAATATCCAATATCACATCCTATATAATATATTCTAACAGTTTCCCAACATTTGAGTGGGAGCAGCGGCCGAGGAAAAACGAACCCGGGAGACTACAGCTAAGGTAAGACAGTTTGTTTCAAAATTACTTACCTGTAGCGGGCAGCGGAAGTGAGGTTGGAGCGCATAGCTGGGCGGGAAGGTAAGTCATTAGTATTTGAGTGGCACCAACGACATAGGTAGGAAGAGGGGTGGGGAGGTCATTCAAGAGCTGAAGGAGTTCGGCTGGAAGCTAAAAGCTAGGACAGACAGACAGAGTCGTCATCTCTGGGTTGTTGCCGGTGCCACGTGACAGAGAGGCAAAGAATAGGGAGAGAGTGCAGTTGAACACGTGGCTGCAAGGATGGTGTAGGAGGGAGGGCTTCAGATATTTGGACAATTGGACTGCATTCTGGGGAAGGTGGGACCTGTATAAACAGGACGGGTTGCACCTGAACCAGAAGGGCACCAATATCCTGGGGGGTAGGTTTGCGAGCACTCTTTGGGGGGGTTTAAACTAATTTGGCAGGGGGATGGGATCCGGACTTGTAGTCCAGCAAGTAAGCTAGCTGTGTGTCAGGATGTCCAAGACTGTAGGGAGGCTGTGGAGAAGGTAGCACTGACAGGGACTACTTGCGGACACAGAGATGGGCTCAAGTGCGTATGCTTCAATGCAAGGAGTATCAGAAATAAGGTGGGTGAATTTAAGGCATGAATCGGTACCTGGGACTACGATGTTGTGGCCATCACGGAAACATGGATAGATGAGGGACAGGAATGGCTGTTGGAGGTTCCTGGTTACAGATGTTTCAGTAAGATTAGGGAGGGTGGTAAAAAAGGAGGGAGGGTGGCATTGCTAATTAGAAATGGTATAACGGCTGCAGAAAGGAAATTTGAGGGGGATCTGCCTCTGGAGGTAGTATGGGCTGAAGTCAGAAATAGGAAAGGTGCAGTCACCTTGTTGGGTGTTTATTATAGGCCCCCCAATAGCAGCAGAGATGTGGAGAAACAGATTGGGAAACAGATTTTGGAAAGGTGCAGAAGCCACAGGGTCGTAGTCATGGGCGACTTCAACTTCCCAAATATTGATTGGAAGCTCTTTAGATCAAGTAGATTGGACCGGGCGGTGTTTGTGCAGTGTGTCCAGGAAGCTTTTCTAACGCAGTATGTAGATTGTCCAACCAGAGGGGAGGCCATATTGGATTTGGTACTCGGTAACGAACCGGGACAAGTGGTGGGCTTGTTAGTGGGTGAACATTTTGGTGATGGCGACCACAATTCTGTGACTTTCACCTTGGTTATGGAGAGAGATAGGTGCGCACAACAAGGAAGTTTTTACAATTGGGGGAAGGGAAATTACGATGCTGTAAGACAGGATTTGAGGAGCATACGTTGGGAGCATAGGCTGTCAGGGAAGGATGTGGTGGAAATGTGGGACTTTTTCAAGGAGCAGATACGACGTGTCCTTGATATGTATGTACCGATCAGGCAGGAAAGAAATGGTCGTGTGAGGGAGCCTTGGTTGACGAGGGAGGTTGAATGTCTAGTAAAGAGGAAGAAGGAGGCTTACATAAGGTTGAGGAAACAAGGTTCAGACAGAGCAGTGGAGGGATACAGGATAGCCAGAAGGGACCTGAAGAAAGGGATTAGGAGAGCTAAGAGAGGGCATGAAAAATCCCTGGCGGATAGGATCAAGGATAACCCCAAGGCATTCTATGCGTATGTGAGAAACCTGAGAATGACGAGAACGAGGGTAGGTCCGATCAAGGACAGTGGTGGGAGACTGTGTATTGAGTCGGAAGAGATAGGAGAGGTCTTGAACAAGTACTTCTCTTCAGTATTTACGAACGAGAGGGACCGTATTGTTGAAGAGGAGAGTGTGAAATGGACTGATAAGCTAGAAGAGATACCTGTTAGGAAGGAAGATGTGTTGGACATTTTGAACAACTTGAGGATAGACAAGTCCACCGGGCCTGACGGGATATATCCTAGGATTATGTGGGAAGCAAGTGAGGAAATTGCAGTACCGTTGGCAATGATCTTCTCGTCTTCACTGGCAACTGGGGTGGTACCAGGGGACTGGAGAGTAGCGAATGTTGTGCCCCTGTTCAAAAAAGGGAATAGGGATAACCCCGGGAATTACAGGCCAGTTAGTCTTACTTCTGTGGTAGGCAAAGTAATGGAAAGGGAAATGAGGGATAGGATTTACGAGTATCTGGAAAGACACTGCTTGATTAGGGACAGCCAGCACGGATTTGTGAAGGGTAGGTCTTGCCTTACAAGTCTTATTGAATTCGTCGAGGAGGTGACCAAGCATGTGGATGAGGGTAGAGCAGTGGATGTAGTGTACATGGATTTTAGTAAGGCATTTGATAAGGTTCCCCATGGTAGGCTTATGCGGAAAGTCAGGAGGCATGGGATAGAGGGAAATTTGGCCAATTGGATAGAAAACTGGCTAACCGGTCGAAGTCAGAGTGGTGGTAGATGGTAAATATTCAGAATGGAGTCCAGTTACAAGTGGAGTTCCGCAGGGATCAGTTCTGGGTCCTCTGCTGTTTGTAATTTTTATTAATGACTTAGAGGAGGGAGTCGAAGGGTGGGTCAGTAAATTTGCAGATGATACAAAGATAGGTGGAGTTGTGGACAGTGAGGAGGGCTGTTGTCGGCTGCAGAGGGACTTAGATATGATGCAGAGCTGGGCTGAGGAGTGGCAGATGGAGTTCAACCCTGCCAAGTGTGAGTTTGTCCATTTTGGAAGAACAAATAAGAATGCGGAATACAGGATTAATGGTAGGGTTCTTGGTCAGGTGGAGGAACAGAGGGATCTTGGGGTCTATGTACATAGATCTTTGAAGGTTGCCACTCAGGTGGACAGAGTTTGTAAGAAGGCCTATGGAGTATTATCGTTCATTAGCAGAGGGATTGAATTCAAGAGTCGTGAGGTGATGTTGCAGCTGTACAGGACTTTGGTTAGGCCACATTTGGAGTACTGTGTGCAGTTCTGGTCGCCTCACTTTAGGAAAGATGTGGAAGCTTTGGAGAGGGTGCAGAGAAGATTTACCAGGATGTTGCCTGGAATGGAGAGTAGGTTGTAAGAGGATAGGTTGAGAGTTCTCGGCCTTTTCTCGTTGGAACGGCGAAGGATGAGGGGTGACTTGATAGAGGTTTATAAGATGATCAGAGGAATAGATAGAGTAGACAGTCAGAAACTTTTTCCCCGGGTACAACAGTGTTACAAGGGGACATAAATTTAAGGTGAAGAGTGGAAGGTACAGGGGAGATGTCAGGGGTGGGTTCTTTACCCAGAGAGTGGTGGGGGCATGGAATGCGCTGCCCGAGGGAGTGGTAGTCAGATTCATTGGCGACCTTTAAGCGACATTTGGATAGGTACATGGATGGGTGCTTAATCTAGGATAGAAGTTCGGCACAACATCGTGGGCCGAAGGGCCTGTTCTGTGCTGTATTGTTCTATGTTCTATGTTCTAAATGTCAAGTTAATTAGTCTGCAGTTCTCCACACTTTCTTCTCTTTGTAGATGCTTCGATCATTCATCTATAGTGTTTGGATCATGTTTATGAATGTACATTTATCTACATCAGCTTCTGGACTCTGCAGAATGTGCAGAAAAATAGAACGCAGTCATCGACAATGCAATCAATACTTCTATTTGTGATTTATTTCTGAAGATTTTGGTATGAAGTGCATCTGGATTGTCAAGGTTAGCAATGCTCAATCCAGCTGCATATTCAATATTGCCTTGTTACTGATATGAATAGACTTTATGTCTTTACTTCCACAAGTCCTATACAATCACTTCGTATTTCTGTGTGATTTTCTGGATCTGACTCCATTAAGACAGATGTAAAGTAACTGGTCATTTGTTTTGCCATTTCCCTGTTATTCACCATAAACATGTCTCTCCCGATTGCAAATTTCCACAATTGACAATTTTTTTTTCTTTTGAATTATTGATCATCGATTTTTGCAGTCCTTGTGTTCCTGTTTGTTTGCATGCATGTTCGCTTTTTGATTTCCTGATCAGTTTCATGACCCTCCTTTTCTGGATTGCAATTTTCTGAGAATTCTTTGGATTCCACAATGACTGGAATTCTTCTGAAGTCGCTTCCTGTGATTAATATATTCTTTAATTTGTTATGTTAATCATCGAGTCACTTACTCACTCTTTGGTATTGTCACCTGAAATAGGTCGACATATCTTTCAGACTATGCAGTATTTCTATAAATCTCCTGGTCCTGACCAGATAAATTCAGGAGCACTGCAGGAGGACAGAGAAGTAATAGTGGGGGCCCTGGTTGGTACTTTTGTATCATCAGTCGCCAACGGGTGAGGTCCCGGAGGATTGGAGGGTAGCGAATGCTTTGCCCTTATTCAAGAAGAGCTACAAAGAAAAACCTGGGAATTAGAGACCAGTAAACCTAATCTCTAGTAGGTAAGTTTCTTGAGAAGACTCTGAGAGAGACGATATACATGCATTTGGCAAGGCAGGGTGTGATTATGAGCAGTCAGCACGTCTTTGCGCATGGGGGATCATGGCTCAAAAATTTGTGAGAGTGCTTTGGTGAAATGACCAGTAACTTTGAAAAGGGCATGGTCGTATACATAGTTTATATGGATTTCAGTAAGGCCTTCAGTAAGGTTCTACATGGTAGGCTGCTCTGGAAGTTTAGATCATATGGAATTGAGGGGGAGCTTGCAAATCAGATCCAAAATTTGCTTGATGGTAGGAAACATACAGTTAAAGTGGAAGGATGCTTGTAAGACTGAATGCCTGTGATGAGTGGAATGCCTCAGGGGTCGGTTCTGGGGCAATTACTGTTAGTTTTATCCATGTATATTGTATGTGTGTGTATATATATATATATGATTTCGATCAGAATGTACAGGCATGAATTATAAGTTTCAAGGTGACACAAAAATAGGTGGAATCGTGGACAGTGAGGAAGATTATCAGAAATTTCAGAAATTACAGCAGTGCCTTAATCAGGTGAGGAAGTGGGCGGAGAAATGGCAAATGGAGATTCATACGGATAAGTGTCAGTTCTTGCATTTTAGAAAGTCAAATCAAGGTAGGAGTTTCATGGTGAATGATAGGGTCTTAAGGAGTGTATTGAGACAAAGGGACCTTGGAATTCAGGTTCATGGGTCTCTGAAAGTGGAGTCGCAGGTAGATAGGGCAGTGAAAAATGGCATTTGGCAAACTGACCTTCATAAGTCAGAGTAATGAGTATCGAAATTAGGGAGTTATGTTGCAGTTATACAGGATGGAGTTGAGGCAATACTGGTACTGTTATGTTCAGTGTTGTTCACTTTGCTATAGGATAGATGTTATTAAACTGGAAATAGTGCAGAAGAAATTTACAAGGATGTTGCCCGTACTCAATGGTCTGAGATATAGTGAGAGGTTGGGCAAGGTAGAAGTTTTTACTTTAGAGTGTATGAGACTGAGGGGGGATCTGATAGAAGTGTATAGGATCATGGGAAGCATGGATAGAGTGAATGCACTCAGTCTTTTTTTCCACATGATTGAACAACCCACGAACTAGAGGGCATCAATTTAAGATTCGAGGGGAAAGAGTAAAAGGGAACCTGAGGGGCAATTTCTTTTACACACAGGGTAGTGTGCAAATGGAATGAACTGCCAGCAGAAGTGGTTGAGGGCGGTACATTCAAAAAATTTAAAAAGCATTTGGACAAATACACGGATAGGAAAGATGAAGGATATGGGGCAGGGCAGGGAAATGGGGTTAATGTGAATGGACATTTTGTTTGGAATGGACCAATTTGGGCTGAAGGGCCTTTCTGCATGCTGTCGGACTCTATGACTCTCACAATCATTGCTTCTCCCATTGAATTTTATATTATACTTCCCCAATTCATTGAAGCGTGCTTGACCCTCTAGCCTCCGGGCTTCCATGATGCCTAACCAGAATGTCCAAACATTCGATACTGTATACAGACGCCGTGTAAAAATGTAACATATTGATGTCACTATTCCTCCAAAGCTGCTTCAAAGCAAGGTTATTTATTAGTCCTCCTGACAACACAACACCAAATCTGAAATAACCTGCTCTCTAGTTTGGTTCAAAACACACTGTTCAACTTACCTAATACACACTTACGGAAGTTTATCTTCACAGTATTAGTCGTCACTGCAGTCTCGGTGCAATTTGAGACCATCCATTATTACTGCAGCACACACGATTATTTGTTACTCATTCACAGGATGAGGAGGTGGGCGTCCCTGGATAACCAGTATTTATTGCCCATGCCAGAGGGCAGATAAGAGTCAGCAGCGTTGTCTTGAGTCTGGAGTCATTTGCAGGCCACAACAGGTAATGACTGCATTAATCCTTCCCTCAAGAGCATCAGCGAACCAGATGAGTTTTTCCAACAATCGACAATGGATTTCTGGTCATCATAAACCCTTGATTCCAGATACATATTGAATTCAAATTCCACCATCTGCCTTGTCAGGATTTGAATTTATGTCCCCAGAATATTACCTGGGTCTCTGGGTTAAGACCCCAGTGATAATATCACTGTGTCATTGCTTCCCCCTTGAATATACTTGCATTACTAATTTCCAGAGCATATGTTCTAAAGTATTTACGTGACAGATTTGGTTTTGATATATTTTACACTAATGTTTGCTTCCCCTTGCTATTTGTAAGCTCCACCCAAACTGATTATGTGGGAAGCGAGGGAAAAGGTCTGAGGCGTTATTCCTGATAGACTTGGACAAGACGTTCAGGGAGACTCAACTCAACGCTGAGATGATCTGAAGAATTGGTCAGCAATACAGGACAAGCATCAATATTCTTTCCCCCCACTTTGCCAGGATGAGTGTCACCATATTCTTCTGCTCCCTCGCACTCACTGTATATCTGTTATAAGACCTACCCCCGAAAAAGGCTCACACTCTATCTCCAAATAAGGCTCTAGCACGACCTCACTCACTGTTGAATTCAGCACCTTCCTTCCCTCACTTTTTCTGTCACTGACGCAATATCTCCGCACACTAATACCACTGCATGGATACAACACTGTGGTCAGACTCCCTCCGGACATCTCACTCTTCCCCCTTCCCCTATAAAAGCAATAACAGCAGGGACACACACTCCCACCCTCACTCCGTCCCTCCTCTTCTCCCATTCCAGGAGAAACATCCTGGAATAGGACATAAAAGGCCAAAGCGGATGTGAGAGTGCCCGATATCCGTTCCCTCGCCCTCTACCTCGACATGTGGGGCGGATCCTGGAAAGAGCCAGAGAGGACCAGGACACCTTATGTGGAGATTCTGAAACATCGATGTCCCACCAGCCAAGTAAGCGGCAATGTTCAGTAAAGAGCAATTCTCAATTTAAACTCGCTGGCAGTTCCAATCTCATCTCTCTCACTTTTCAGGCTTAGTTAAAAGATGTCAGATTGAGACAGAGCGTCTGCAATGGGATACAGACAGGGGGAGGGCAGGGCATCTGCAACGGCATACAGACAGGGGGAGGGCAGAGCGTCTGCAATGGGATACAGACAGGGGAGGCAGAGCGTCTGCAATGGGATACAGACAGGGCATCTGCAATGGAATACAGACAGGGGAAGGACAGATCACCTGCAATTGGATACAGACGGGGGGAGGGCAAAACGTCTGCAATGGGATACAGACAGTGGAGGGAACACTGTCTGCAGTGGGATACAGACGGGGGAGGGCAGAGCGTCTGCAATGGAATACAGACGGGGGAGTTAAAAGCGCCTGCAATGAGATACAGACAATGGAGGGCAAAGCGAGGGCAGTGCGTCTGCAATGGGATACAGACAGGGGAAGGGGCAGTGTGTCTGCAATGGGAGACAGACTGGCGGAGGGATGCACCTCTGCAATGGGATACAGACAGGGGGAGGGCAGAGCGTCTGCAATGAGATACAGACAGGGGAAGGGCAGGTGTCTGCAGTGGGATACAGCCAGGGGGAGGGAAGAGCGCCTGCAATGGAACACTGATGGGTGAGGGCAGAGAGTCTGCAGTGGGATACAGACAGGGGAGGCATAGCGTCTGCAGTGGGATACAGACGGGGAGGGCAGAGAGTCTGCAATGGGATAAAGACAGGGGAGGGGAGAGAATCTACAAAGCGATATAGACAGCTGAAGGCAGTGCGTCTGTAATGGGATACAGAGGGGGAAGGGTAGCTCGTCTGCAATGGGATACAGACAGGGGGAGGGCAGAGCGTCTGCAATGGTATACTGATGGGTGAGGGCAGAGGGTCTGCTATTGGATCCAGACGGGGAGGCAGAGCATCAGCAATGGGATACAGACGGAGGAGGGCAGTGCTTCTGCAATGGGATACAGACAGTGGGAGTGCAGAACATCTGCAGTGGGACACAGACTGGGGGAGGGAATAGCAACAAGCAATGGCATACAGACAGAGAATGGCTGTGAGCACATCTTCAGCAGAAAAAAACCAGTACAATATATATGTGATGGAAATTTTCTGTTTTGGGGAAAAGACGAAACAGCAGAAATTTATTTAAATGCAAGGAGAATGCAGAACTCAGTGTTACGAGAGGGATTTGTGTGTCTTAGTACATAGATCACATAAAATTAACCTGAAGATGTAGCAAGTGATTTGGAAGGTAAATGTCGTGATCCTGTTTCGTGCAAGTGGTGTTGGGTATGATCTTAGCGATGTTTTCTGCATCAGTACAGGGCATTGCTGAGATTACATCTGTTGCATTATGTGTAGTTATAACAGCCTAAACTGAAAAAAAAAACAAAATTGCTTTCGAAACGTCTCAAAGATGTTTCTCTTTACGCATTTTTGGAATGAAGGCATTACGTTTTGAAGAATTAACAGTTCGGCCTGAGAATGAGGCATGTTTTATTGGCCATATAAAATCTTGAGAAGAATGTTGTTGGTGAATACCAGATGGATATTTCTCATTGTGTGGGAGAATAAAACTGGGGAAATAATTTAAGAATAAGTCAGTTTCAAAGGAAAGCTCATTTGACAGTAAAATTGAACTGTGAATTCTCTTCCTACATGCTGATAGTCAAGCTGAGCTTTTTCAGCAATTACTGTATATGTTTAAGAATATTCATTTTAACACAGATATTGTGAAGACATGAAACACTTATTTTTACATTATGCAAGCACATAGTAACACATCTTCAAAACAAGTAGAACCATTTATTGTTAATGAATTGATACTGCAATAATGCACTGACCTGGAGTCGAGAATGTGATGGAGTCGTATAGTTCAGACAATGTTCAAGAAGAGCTCACAGAGTCCAGTGTGGGACTGATAACGTTACTGATTTAACTTACAGATGGAAAATGTAGCCTATCTGTGGAGAAACATTCTATTGCTTCCTTTCTGTTTCCCAATCGCTCATCACAGCAATGTTTGGGAGTGAAAAAAGCCCAGTCGTCTTTCCCACTAATGGAGGATTCCTGATGAGGATTCATTGGAATCTCCCCATTGTCTGAAGCAAAACAATTCAGCCAAATTCAATAGTTTCATGAAGAAATCCCATTTTCAGAAGGCTGTGCAAGTAGAATAACTACAGAAGTAATTATCTGACTCGATAGTGAGGGGAACAGACAGGAGATTCTGTGGCTGCAAATGGGAATCCGGAATGGTGTGTAGCCTCCCACATTCCCAGGGTGCAGGATGTCTCAGACTGGCTGCAGAACGTTCTCACCGGGGGTTGCGGGGAGGCAGTGGGGGGAAGCATCCAGAAGTCATTGGGCACATTGGTACAAAGGACAGAATGACACAGGTAGAAATAGTGATGACATCCTGCAGGATGATTGTAGAGAGCTAGGGAAAAGGATAAAAGACAGTGCTAATATCCAGTTTACTTCCAGTTCTCCGTGCTAGTGAGGGTAAGAATAGGATGATATGGCAGATGAAGGGGTGACTAAATAATTGGTGCAGGGGGCAGAGATTTTTGGATTACTGGGATCTTTTGTGGGGAAAGGTGACGTGTTCAGGAAGGACGGGTTGTACCTGAGCTGGAAGGGGACCAATATCCTGGCAGGCAGGTTTGCAACTGCTGCAAGGGAGGGTTTCAACGAGATTGGCTGGGGTTGGGGAGTGGTGGGATCCTCAACAGCAGGGAGGCATGTGCGAGGCTGGAAGGAGATACAGTAATCAGAAACAGTAAAATGAAGAGACAGGTCAGGCTGGACAACGACAGGGAGCAAGGAATGTCTGTTGGATTAAATTGCAACTGTTCCAATGCAAGATGGCTGACAGGTAAGGCCGATGAACTCAGGGCATGGATCGGTGCATGGGACTGGGATATTATAGCCATTACTGAAACATGGCTAAGGGAGGGACAGCACTGGCAGCTTGAAGTACCAGAGTACAGGTGCTTTATACGGGACAGAGATGGTGGAAAGACGAGACAGGGAGTTTCATTATTGATTAAGGCGAGTAACACAGCAGTAATCAGAGATAAAATAACTGATGGATCATCCTGTGAGGATTTGTCTGTGGAGCTAATAAATAAGAAGGGAATAGTGAGAGTATTTGGATTGTACTATAGGCCCCCAAATAGTAAACGAGGAATTAAGGGAACAAAAATATGTAGACAGACTGGGGAGACTTGCAAGGCCAATAGGATTACATTAGTAGCAGATTTTAATTTTCTGAACATAATCTGGGAATGACAGAGAATTAAGGACTGAGATGGGGTGTATCTATTAAGTGGGTTCAGAATAGTTTCCTCAAGCAGTAAGTCAAGGGTGCAAATCGGGAAGGGACAAAACGTGACCTACTCTAAGATCTAGGGCAGGACAGGTGACTGAGGTGACAGTGGGGGCGCCCTATGGGACCCGTGAAATTAGTTCTATTAATTTTTAAATAGTAATGGAGAAGGACAAAACTGACCCACATGTTCAAGTTCAAACTTGGGGCAAGGCGAATTTTGATGGAATTAGACAGGAGCTTGTAGGGGTTGGTTGGAGGAATTTGTTTGCAGGCGAAGGGACCTCTTGCAAGTGGGAGGGCTTTAAAAGTCAAATGTCTACAGTTCAAGGTCTATTTGTTTCTGTGAGGGTAAAAGGCAAGGTTGGTAGGAAGAGGGAACCTCGGATGTCAGGAGATATTGAGACTTTGACCAGAAAAAAGGAGGCGTGGCTCAGGTCCAGGCAGCTGGGATCGAGGAATCCCTGGGGATATACAGGGGATACAGTAATTTACTGAAAAGGGAAATCAGGAGGGTGAAAAGGGGGCACAAGTTAGCCTTGGCTGAGAAGATTAGGGTGAATCCAAAGAGGTTCATTAAGTATATTAAAGTAAAAGGAATAACTAAATGAGAATATGACCCCTCAAGATCCAAAGTAGACATGCATGTCTAGAACCGTAGTAGATTTGCGAGATTCTCAATGAATATTTCTCCTCTGTCTTTACCGTGGAGAATTACATGAAACTTGGGAGGTTAACAAAAGTCGTAGTGTTATCTTGGGGTGAGTCAACATCACAGGAGAAGATGTGTTGGATGCATTAGAATGTATGAAGGTGGATAAATCTCCTGGTCCTAAACAGATGCATCCAAGAACACTGCAAGAGGTTACAAAAGAAACTACGGGGACCCTGGTTGATATTTTTGCATCATCGTTAGCGACAGGTTAGGTTCCAGAATATTGGAGATCAACAAATGCTGTGCCATTATTCAAAAAGGGAAGCAAAGAAAAATCTGGGATCGATAGACCAGGAAGTCTAACATCTGTGGTCCGTAGGCTGCTTGAGAAGAGTCTGAGGGATGAGATATGCATGCATTTGGAAGGATAAGGATTATTTAGAAATAGTTTTTTTGAAAGATTCCTTACAGTCTGGAAACAGGCCATCTGTCACAACAAGACCACACCGACCCTCCAAACAGTAACCCACCCAGTCCCATTCCCTTACCCTATATTTACCCCTGACGCATGCACATAACAGAGGTTAACTTAGCATGGCCAATTCACCTGATCTCTAGATCTTTAGATTGTGGAAGGAAAATGGAGCACCTAGAGGAAACACACACAAACACAGTGAGAATGTGCAGTCTCCACACAGAGAGTCACCGGAAGCTGGAACCAAACCCGGATCCATGGCACTATGAGGCAGCAGTACTAGCCACTGAACTACCATGTCACCCTTGCTTTTTTTCAACACACTTCAATGACACAGGTACAAAATCTATTCTGCCCTTCACCCATGATGCACGTTCCAATATCATATACCATGAATAATTTATTCTCCACTGAAAGTGTCATATTATTATTATTTATTAGTTTTATATTATTAATTTTAATAATTATCATTAATAGTTGTTTTTAGACTGGAAAGATTGCATGGCTTTGTGAGTGGGAGATCATGCCTCTCAAATTTGTTTGAGTTCATTGATGAATTGACCAGTCATGTTGATGAGGGTAGGGAGGTAGACTGTGTGGTTTTCAGGAAGGCCTTTGACAAGGTTGCCATTGATAGGCTGGTCTGGAAGGTTAGAATCGCATGGAATCCAGAGGGAGCTGGCAAATTGGACACACAATTGGCTTGATGGTACTAAGCAGAGGTTAATAATGGAAGGATGCTCTCGGACTGGAGGCCTGTGACACATGAAGTGCCTCAAGGGTCTCTGCTGGGCCCGGTGCTGTTTGTTATCTGTATCAATGATATTCTTGCGAATGTACAAGGCATGTACAAGGCATGTTCAAGGTTAGGAAACTTGAAGATGACACTAAGATAGGTTAAAAATCACACAACACCAGGTTATAGTCCAACAATTTTAATTGGAAGCACACTAGATTTAGGAGCGACGCTCCTTCATCAGATGATTGACAATCACCTGATGAAGGAGCGTCGCTCCGAAAGCTGGTGTGCTTCCAATTAAACCTGTTGGACTATAACCTGGTGTTGTGTGATTTTTAACTTGGTACATCCCAGTCCAACATCGGCATCTCCGAATCATGACTAAAATAGGTGGTATCGTGGACAGTGAGAAAGTATATCCGAAATTGCAGCAGGACCTTGATCAAACTGGAGAAGTGAACTGAGAAATATTTTGGCAAAGTTAGATCAAGGTAGGAGTTTCATGGTGATTGGTAGGACCTTAAGGAGTGTAGTTGAGCAGAGGGACCATGGAGTTTAGTTCCACCGTTCTCTGAAAGTGGGGTCATAGTTCGACATGGTAGTGAAGAAGGCTTTTGCCACACGAGCAAGCATTGGTCAGGACATGGAGGAGAACAGTTGAGAAGTTATGTTGCAGTGATACAGGATGTTGGTGGGGCTGCACTTGCCGTGTTGTGTTCAGTTCAGTCACTTTGCGATCGGAAGGATGTTTTTAATTTGGAATGTGGGCAGACGGAATTTACTAAAATGTTGCCAGGACTCAACAGTATGAATTATAGGGAGAGGTTGGACAAGCGAGGACTTTTTTCTTTAGAGCACAGGAGAGGGGTCTTAGAGAAGTTTACATGGTTAGGGTGAATGGACCCAACCTTTTTTTTTCCTAGAGTTGGGGAATCAAGGAGGCGAGAGCATCAGTTTAAGGTGAGAGGGGAAAGAATAAAAGGGAAACTAATTGAAACTGTTTTACACAGAGAGTGGCACACAAGGAGTTGAATCATTTATATTAACGATATTTAAATGGCATTTGGGCAAGTACATGGACAGGAAAGGTCGAGAATGCTATGGGCCAAGTGCTGGGAAATGAGTTTTGTGTGGTTTGATATTTGGGTCAGCATGGACGAGTGTGGGCCAAAGGGCCTCTCTGCCTCTCTCCATGCTGTAGGACTTGATGATTGTACAAATAGAATAGCATTTGGGTCAAACTCTCATCTTCCCTTCGGTCATAAGTTCGAATCAGATTTGGGCAATGTTCTTTCAAGTTAATTTTGCAGATATTTTGCTTTTCAGTTTGTTATCAACAATACGCATGTGTGTGCGCATGTGTGCGCATGCGTGTGTGTCTGTCTGTCTGTGCGTGTGTGTGTGTTTCTCAGTATTTTTCAAAGGGAAATATCACTGCACATATTTGCAATATCCTCTCGTCATTCCTCTTTCCATCATAGTTTGTTTTGGTCATAGACATGTTGTTTTAGTAAATTAAAGAAATCTGCCTGACTTGTTCCTAACACTGACCCTGACACACTCTGAGAACTATATCATTGGCCATGTCACCAACATAGTTATAATTATTTTTTGTGGGCTGTGAAGGAGTGGGGCTAGAAAAGGGAGAAGTGAGCCAAAACAACACAGGGAATTATCGACTCAATCAGCCAACGTCAGAGACGATGAGTTCCTTGGAGGGGATTCTGAGGGATAGGATTTACATCTATTTAGAAAGACAAGGAATGATTAGGGATAGTCAATATGGATTTGTGTGATGGAAATCATGTCTAATTAATGTGATTGAGTATTATGAAGAGATGACAAAGAAGGTTGAAGAATACACTGTGGTGTACAATTTTTACACAAACTTCAGCAAGGCATTTAATAAGGTTCCCCATCGTAGACAGAGTACTAAAATTAGGTTATATGTAATCTAGGAAAAGCTAACCAATTGGATACAAAATTGGATTGAAGGTAATGGATTGTTTTCCAAACTGAAGACCTGTGCCAGCGGTGTTCTGAAAGAATCAGTGCTGAGCTCACTGCATATTATCACGGATATAAACCACTTTGATGTGATTATCGGAGGCATGGTTAGTAAGTTTACAGATAACATCACCAACGCGGTGCAGTGGACAGTGAAGAAGATTATCTCAGAATATAACGGGATCCTTGAACATCAATGAGCCAAGGACTGGCAGATGGAGTTTAGTTTAGATATTTGTGAGGTTTTACATTTTGATAAGTTCAAGAGGGGCATTGCCCTGGGAAATGTTGCTTAACAAAGAGACCTACGGGTGAAGATTCATAGTTCCTTATAAGTGGAGTTTAGGTCGGTAGAGTACTGAGGAACATGGTTGACATGCTTGCCTTAATTGGTCAGAACATTGAGAATAGGAGTTGGAGTAACGTGTTGCGCTTGGACAGGACGGAGGTGAGGCCACTTTAACAATACTGCGTACATATCAGTTGACTCTTGTTAAGCTTGAAAGAGTGCAGAAAAGATTTACAAAGATTTTCTGGAACCTGAGGTTTTGAGCTACAGGGAGATGATGAACAGGATGAGGCTTTTCCCCTGGACTGTCAGAGATTGAGTGGTGACATGACAGAGGTTTAATAAAGTCCTGAGGGGCATGGATAGTCTGATTGGACAAGATTTTTTTCCCAGTGTAGGGGCGTCCAGAACTAGATGGCATAGGGTGAAGGTGACAGGGCAAAGACTTAGAAGGGACCTGAGGGGAAACCTTTTCATACAAGAGGCTGGTGGGTGTACTGTCAGAGAAAGTAGTGAAAGCGTGTACAATTACATGTTTACAATGTAACTGGATAGGTACATAAATAGGAATGGATCATGTAAAAAGGAATGGATCAGGAGGCATGGGATAGAGGGAAATTTGGCCAATTGGATAGAAAACTGGCTAACCGGTCGAAGTCAGAGAGTGGTGGTAGATGGTAAATATTCAGCATTGGGCCCAGTTACAAGTGGAGTTCCGCAGGGATCAGTTCTGGGTCCTCTGCTGTTTGTAATTTTTATTTATGGCTTAGATGAGGGAGTCGAAGGGTGGGTCAGTAAATTTGCAGATGATACAAAGATAGGTGGAGTTGTGGACAGTGAGGAGGGCTGTTGCCGGCTGCAGAGGGACTTAGATATGATGCAGAGCTGGGCTGAGGAGTGGCAGATGGAGTTCAACCCTGCCAAGTGTGAGGTTGTCCATTTTGGAAGAACAAATAAGAATGCGGAATACAGGGTTAATGGTAGGGTTCTTGGTCAGGTGGAGGAACAGAGGGATCTTGGGGTCTATGTTCATAGATCTTTGAAGGTTGCCACTCAGGTGGATAGAGTTTGTAAGAAGGCCTATGGAGTATTATTGTTCATTAGCAGAGGGATTGAATTCAAGAGTCGTGAAGTGATGTTGCAGCTGTACAGGACTTTGTTTAGGCCACAGTTGGAGTACTGTGTGCAGTTCTGGTCGCCTCACTTTAGGAAAGATGTGGAAGCTTTGGAGAGGGTGCAGAGAAGATTTACCAGGATGTTGCCTGGAATGGAGAGTAGGTCGTACGAGGATAGGTTGAGAGTTCTCGGCCTTTTCTCGTTGGAACGGCGAAGGATGAGGGGTGACTTGATAGAGGTTTATAAGATGATCAGAGGAATAGATAGAGTAGACAGTCAGAAACTTTTTCCCCGGGTACAACAGAGTGTTACAAGGGGACATAAATTTAAGGTGAAGGGTGGAAGGTATAGGGGAGATGTCAGGGGTGGGTTCTTTACCCAGAGAGTGGTGGGGGCATGGAATGCGCTGCCCGTGGGAGTGGTAGAGTCAGAATCATTGGCGACTTTTAAGCGGCATTTGGATAGGTACATGGATAGGTGCTTAATCTAGGATAGAAGTTCGGCACAACATCGTGGGCCGAAGGGCCTGTTCTGTGCTGTATTGTTCTATGTTCTATGTTCTATGTGATGTGGGCCAAATGCTGGCAAGCGGGACGAGATCTGATTAAGATGCCTGATTGGCATGGACAAATTGGACAAAAGGATCTTTTTCCACGCTGTATGATTCTCTTATTCTCACAGCGGGAAGAGGAAGAATTCTAAAAGGGCCATTCGAATGGGAATTCTCTTCCCCAGAAGTTTGTGGTGCCTCTCTGATTACAAGTATTCACAGCTGAGTTTGTTCAAGATTTGACAGAAAAGTGAGTCACAGATAATGGGACACAGACAGGACGATGAGGCTGAGACCACAATCTGATCAGCCACAATCTTATTGTCTGGTGGAGAAGACTCAAATTCTCTAATGACCCACTCCTCCTCCTCATTCCCATGTTTCTGTGTTCCATTCAACCCCTCTCACCTGCTCGACAGGAGCAGTTAGAGTCCACTTATTGTTATAGCATGATGCACAGAAATAGAGGAAACAGTTCGGTACCTCGAGACTGTTCCACTCGGTTTGGGAGATTTGGAAAATGTAATTGGAAGACCCAGGCTGGATATGGAAGAGGTTGCTCATTTCTCTTTACAAAACCTCCCCTCTCTGTATCTTGTGCTTCATTTGTTGAACATGTTGTAGATCCAGATTCACTGTGAATACAGCCCCCAAATCTCACCCAGTGATGGCTCACAAAATCCACAGGTCTCCCTGATTGCAACATTCCATAAAAGACCTTCCAGGAAACATACTAACTTTCTACATACTAACACATACTAACTACATACTAACACATACTAACTTTCCAATAATAGAATGGGAGAGCATCAGAAACAGGGGCAGGTCATTCACATTCCAAGCCTGTCTTGCCCTTCACTAAGATCAAGGCTTACCTGCTCCAAGTCTCAAATCTACTTAATGTCCAAGTCTTCTTGAGCACTTCCATAGAACACAGAACAAAGAACAGTATTGATTTGGAGATGTCGGTGTTCGACTGGGGTGTACAAAGTTAGAAATCACATAGCACCAGGTTATGGTGCAACAGGTTTAACTGGAAACACACTAGCTTTTGGAGCATCGCTCCTTCATCAGGTGATAGTGGAGGCCTCGATCGTAACACAGAATTTATAGCAAAAAGTTACAGTGTGATGTAACTGAAATTATACATGGAAAAATTGATTGTCTGTTAAGCCTTTCATCTGTTAGAAGACCATGATAGTTTCACTTCTTTCATGTGTAAATCACAAAACCTTTTTTTGAAAAAAAGTTGCATTCTCAGGTGAGCTGTGAACAATGGTGATAGCAAGATAAAATGTTTAAGGTGTTGCCCCCCTGTGTTCTCTGACTATGCCATGATGTTTAGATTGATTCTAAGCTAAAAAGTGAGATCACAGAGTTTTACATGAATTCATGCAGATATTGCCCTCTAGGTTCTACATGAATGCATGCAGTTAGGACCTTCAGCCCTCGACGTTGTGTTGTTTGTCCTACCCTAACCTACATGCTTCAGTTCTCGTTGTTCCATGTGCCTATCCAAGAGTGTCTTAACTTTTCCCTCACGTATTTGACTCTACTACCGCTGATGGTAGTGCATTCAACACAACCACCACTCTCTGTGTAAAGAATCTACATCTGATATCTCCCCTAAAACTTGCTCCAATTACCTTAAAATCATGCCACCGAGTGATAGACATTTCTGCCATGGGAAAATGTCTCTGGTTATTCACTCTCTATCTGCCTCTCATCATCTTGTACACCTCTATCAAGTCACCTCTCATCCATTTTTCCTCCAATGAGAAAAGCCCTCACTCCCTCATGGTTTCTTCGTAAGACTTCTAGTCCAGGCAGCATCCTGGTAAATCTCCTCTTTACACTCTCAAAAGCTTCATTATCCTTCCTATAATGAGGAGACCAGAACTGAACACAATATTCCCTGTGCGGTCTGAGCAGGGCTCTATCGAGCTGCAGCATAATCTCGCAGCTCTTAAACTACCCCCTGCAACTGAAAGCCAACATACCATACACCTTCTTAACAACCCGATCAACTTGGGTGGCAGCTTTGAGGGATCTGTGGACACGGACGCCAGGATCCCTCTGTTTCTCCACACTGCCATGAATCCTGCCTTTAACCATGTATTCTGCATTCACATTCCAGCTTGCAAAGTGAATTACTTCAGTTTGAATTCCATGTGCCACTTCTCAGCCCAACTCTGCATCCTGTCGATGTCCCATTGCAACCTACAATAGCCCTACACATTCTGTACCACTCCAACCACCTTTGTGTCATCGGCAAACTTACTAGCCAACTCTTCAAAACCCACATCCAAGTCATTTTTGAAAATAACAGAGAGCAGAGGTCACTGAACTGATCCGAGCGGGACACTACTGGTCCCTTTCAGTGATCTAGCTGCCTTAACTCTCTGTGTAAGAGAGTTCCTGACATTCGCCTACCCTCTGTTTGAAGAAAACCTTCTCTGCTTCTGCACCATGAGCTATTGATATGAAGAAAAGAGGTAATGCAGGGGCTCAGGTAAGAGAGACTGACCCTGAACTCAAGGCAGTATTTGACTGAGGATGACATCAAGGAACCTGAACAAAATCACACTTAATGAGAATTAATTATGACCTCTACACTGCTTGGAGTCATTCACGGCACAAGGGAAGATGATTATCATTGGTGGGCATCAATCATCTCAACCGTGGGACACATCTGCAGGAGATCCTCAGCGTAGCTTCCTCAGCTCAGGCATCTCCAGTTTGTCATCACATAATCCCTACAGTGTGGAAGGAGGCTGTTCAGCCCATTGAGTCCAAACTGAGCAGTGTCTTTCCAGATACTCATAAATCCTATCTCTCAGTACCCTTTCCATTACTTTGCCTACCACAGAAGTAAGACTAACTGGCCTGTAATTCCCGGGGTTATCCCTATTCCCTTTTTTGAACAGGGGCACAACATTCGCTACTCTCCAGTCCCCTGGTACCACCCCCGTTGCCAGTGAAGACGAGAAGATCATTGCCAACGGTACTGCAATTTCCTCTCTTGCTTCCCACATAATCCTAGGATATATCCCGTCAGGCCCGGGGGACTTGTCTATCCTCAAGTTGTTCAAAATGTCCAACACATCTTCCTACCTAACAGGTATCTCTTCTAGCTTATCAGTCCGTTTCACACTCTCCTCTTCAACAATACGGTCCCTCTCGTTCGTAAATACTGAAGAGAAGTACTTGTTCAAGACCTCTCCTATCTCTTCCGACTCAATACACAGTCTCCCACCACTGTCCTTGATCGGACCTATCCTCGTTCTCGTCATTCTCAGGTTTCTCACATACGCATAGAATGCCTTGGGGTTATCCTTGATCCTATCCGCCAAGGATTTTTCATGCCCTCTCTTAGCTCTCCTAATCCCTTTCTTCAGGTCCCTTCTGGCTATCCTGTATCCCTCCACTGCTCTGACTGAATAGCGAGGATGGGATAGTACCCAGCTTGAATAATCATCAGTTCGGCTCGTATCCGCAACTCTAACCATGGCCAATCCTGAGAAAGCCAATAAAGACCCCAGGATAAACTCCTGTCCATTGTTGGAACATTCCAGTCTAATGTTCTCAGATTCGGATCCATTGTTGGAACATTCTAGTCTAATATTCTCAAATTAAATCCATTGTTCGACAATTCTAATGTTCTCTGATTCTGATTTCTCTCTTCCTCTGTCGCTGCTGATTCCAATCTTGTTGAGATTGACGCTGCACCGAATACTATGGCATAATATGTTGAAAGAAGTCCCTAATTATGAAAGAGGGAAATTCTCCAGTGACACAGGTGGGTCCAGAAAGACTGATATTAATCACAGTCACTGAACAAACAGCCTCCAGGTAACCCATTTCACGGCAACTCTGATATATCACAATAATTGGTGTGGGTGGGATTTTGATACCGATGATTATTGGGCTCATGGCACATGTCCAGTTGTAAACATCGAGGTGAGGGAGAGACATAATTCTTTCTCTTCACAGGCTCGATTATTCTGCTGTGTTTTGGCAATATAGGAATTGCTGGGCTCCCGAGGCCGTCTGTGTCTGATCACCAGGCCCGCTGCATCTTTTTGTTTTATTTATTTATGTTTAACTTTGACTTTTGTCTGTCCAGCATTTAACAGCTTAGGTGGGTTTAGGCATTTTTGAGAGATACCTACGGAGCCATAGACGGTGTAGATACAGTCCATTCCTTGTGTTCTTGCAGCCACGGCCTGGTCCTGTGGAGTGATGGTCAAACTCTCACAGAACCAGGACTCTTAATTTTACCTTTCGCCAGTTATTGCTGGTGTCTCAGCAGGGGTGGAAGGCAGGAAATCTCTCCCCGGTTCTACACACTCTCTCTGTGATTTCTCTCTGAATTATATTTTAATGTTCTTTCCTCCTGGATTGGAGAACTGCATGTCAGACAATCTGTTTCCTGCATTTGTTTTTTGACCTTTGTGTGCTTATTGGATGATACCATGTTGGAGCAGTTAGTGTATGGTAGTTAAATAAACAAATATTCTGCTAAGTTTTCGAACACAATTAAGTTATTGCAAGTTCGTCTTCCTTTTGTTGTCTTTTACCGAAAGTCTTCGAATAAATTGTGTTTTGCTTAATGTCGAATATTTTGACCAAGTAAATTCTATCTCAAACACAGCACCTTACATTTACCAGCGGAATGGGCCGAGCTGGAGGAGTGATAATCATGTCAAGAATTATATCGGTTACCCAATCCACCTCTCAGAACCAGCCCAGACACGTATAAGCCCAGATGAGGTACCTCCTCAACATGAAGCGCTGCGTAGACCAGGCTAGTGTACTGCTCAGCAATCCGTTCAGGATCGAACACTGTTTAGAGCTCACAAGTTCACTACTTATGCGTCCAACAGTGCACTGATGTATTAATTTGGATTAAATGATCTGTTCAACACGGGGCGCTGTGCACAACACACGAAGGCATTGTTCGATACACACGGACTGGATATCTGTGCAGCATGGGGAGCTGTGCAGTAAATAGCAGTGAATTTATCTTTTAATGTGGAGCAGTTACCTTCCCAGCATATGCAGCTGTGTGCACCAATCGCTGCATTGCTGTGTGACACTGTATTAGATCACTGCCCAGCGTGGGGAACCTTGCAGCTCATGCTGGAAGCGACAGGATGTGCAGCACCTCTCCATTTCCAGCTCCATATCTTCAGTGTGGCATGACACAGGAGTGCTGTGGGTGTGAAACTCACTGCCAGAGAGAGATGGTGGGGGAATCAGTTTAAGTACCAACAACTGGGAGGAGCTTTGTTAAAAGCGAGGGGAAGATTGAGAAAAAATTTCATAGAATGATCTGATGGTAAGTTTAAAAATTGTGAAATGAGAATATTTCGATCACGTCTTGCAATATAAGCCACTGTTTCTAGGAATGATGGGGTGAGCAGGATATTTGTGTAAGTTATGACGATTGAGAATTTTAGATAAGCATTTGTCCTGCAGCGTTGTAACTGGGATTAGGATGAGAGAGTTTTCCACTCATTGGGCTGAATCGTACAATAATTTGTCTCAGTGCCATTTTCATTGAATGTGACAGAAGGAATATCTGCACGAGGCAAAGCTAGTTTCCTGGTGTTATCTTATCGAACTCACCTCATTAACTACCCACCCTACCTCATGGTGTCCCTCTCATTCAACGCCAGCACGATTTTTCCACCCATTATGGCTGGAGGTGCTCACCATCGCCCGGATGCCCCTGGATATTCAGTGATCCCTGGTACTGCTGCCATCATGAAAAGGTCAATGGGCACACGGTTGAGTTTTCTCAGTTTGGAGCTGCCCTGCACAGTTTACCCGAGCATGGCAGATAAAGGGAAATTACACCACAGCTTCACGACAAAGGCACGAAGGTCATGGTGAATGGTCTAGTACAGAGGGGGACCATGTTCTTCCCAGACCATGGTCTGAGCACACCACCCAGCTCAGTGCAGTATCTGCGGTCTGAAGAAAAGTCCAGCAATACAGGAAAAGCATCAATAATCTTCCCCGTTCTGTCAGGATAAGGGTCAACATATTCTCTCTACTCTCTCAGACTCATTGCATATCTGTTAGTGCCTTCCCCAGAATAAGGCTCCATCACTCTTACCACTGCAGTACAGCACCTTCTCTCTCTCTCTCTCTCTCTCTCTCTCTCTCCCTCTCTCTCTCTCACCTTCGCAATACCCCCACATGGTTAGAAAATGTTCTTATGAGTGCAGTTTCTAGAATTCTCTGGTTGATGTCGTTCGTACAATGTTCCAGATAATTTTCAAAATAATTCAATTTCAGCAAAATGTTCATTCCCCAGTATGTAACCCATCAGAGGAAGGAGCATAGTTTTACTTTTTTTTGAAGTCACTCAGGATGAAAGTGTTTCATGAGGCCATTAATCCTCTCAAATATGCTCCACTAATGAAGCAAAGGGAACACCTAAAGACTTGAAGACTTGCTCTCTTCTTGAAGACAGGCTCCACTTTGGAGTTTCGCCAGTTTCACTGGAACACTCCTGTAATCCCGAGAGTTATGGAATATTTCACACAGTGCCACTAGTCACTCTGTAACCATTTCTATTAAAACCAGCTATGAATTGCTGATGAGCTGTTTAACCTTGGTCTTTTCTGTTTGAGAAAAGCCTTGTTCATTTTGTGAGAGACAATGCAAAACTTTCATCTGACTACAATTTTGTTTATAATATTGAAACTCTTCGTGCCTTCCCCTGCGAGGAACAATGTAAAATAATGTTTTAACTTCTCTGCATGTTCCCTGAAATCAGTTCCCCAGTCAAATCTTCAGGTGTCCCACATATTCTTTCCTGTCTTCCTTCCAAGGGTCACACACACATCATGAATGTTTTTTTATTCGATATGGGAATACTCTTGCGGTGAGTTTCTTTTCATATTTCTTGCCAGTTTTGAAATGTTTTTTTCTTTGTATTTTGTTTTATACAATCTGCTTCTTGTTCCAAAAGTAAACTTCCCAAATGTGGCCAACGCTAGAGCTCAACAATCTGAATTCTTTAGTTTGTGATTGATCAGCATACTTCACAGCATTTGTGCATCATGGATGGTTCATCTTTACATCTTCATATCATCTTCTTTTTCACCAAAGCCAAACATTACTGTGAGTTATTAATCAGTACCTGCTTCAATGTTGCCACACCCCTCCCCCCCCCCCCACACCCCACCCGCGCCACACACATATCTGCTGACCTTCATCTGTGTCTATTTTCACACTCCGTATTTGACCAGATATATGACATATAGCTGCATTTGAAATGCCTGGCTCTTTTCAGTCATTCGGGGGAAACTACGTATGTGGCTGAACACATGATCAGCTGAAGGTGACTCCATGCTCCCAGTTTCCCTGGCTCTGTCATTTCTGTTCGATGATGTCATATTCCAGTGGGAAGCTTCCTTCATGTCATCCTTTTCTCTCAAACGAGAAATCCCCTAAATGATGGACTGAGTTTTCAGCTGTGTCTGGCCCATCTCCCTCACTTCTGCCCTCACTCCGTCCTTCCTCCCCAGAACAATGATAGATCTCCCCTTGTCCACACTTCCTTCTGCACTAGAGTCTGCATTCACATAATCATCCTCCGTCACTTCCACCACCTCCAGCAGGACAGCACCAGCAAACACATCTTCCCCTCCTATCCACTGTCAGAAATTCACAGGGACCAGTCCTTCTGTGGCACGCTCCATGACTTCGAACAGTTCCCCACTCCCCCATGGCACCTTCCCATGTAAAGCTACAACTTTTGCCCATTCATCTCTTCCCTCTTCACTGTCCAAGGCTCGAAACACACCATCCAAGTGAAGCAGCATTTCACTTGTACGCTTTCAATCCAATCTCCTGTCATTGCTGCTGACAATGCAGTCTCCTTTACATTACTGAGCTAAACAGAAACTGATTTGATGAACACCTCCACTCTGTCTGTAGGAATGACACTGTCATTCTGATTGCTCCCCATTTCAAGAACCTACATTGCTCTCAAGATAATGAGAAGTCTTTGAGGAGGTAACGACGGGTTGGACAATAGAGAGTTACCTATCTGAACTTCCAGAAGGCCTCTGACATGGTACCGCACAGGAGGCTGCAGAGTAAGATAAGGACCCATGGTTCTCAGAGGACAGATACTAGCATAGATAAAAGATTGCCTCTCTTACAGGTTGCAGAGTGAGGATAAAATTGTCTCTCTCAGGATAGCAGCCGGTGATTAGCAGTGTTCCACAAGAGTCATTGTTGTGGCCACAACATTTTACTTTATAGGTTAACGATCTGAGTGGCGGGACAGAAGGCATTCTGGATACGTTTGCAGATGAAGCAAAGACAAATGGAGGGGCATGTAATATTGAGGAGGCAGGGAGCCTGCAGGAAGATTTTGACAGTTTAGGAGAGTGGGAAAAGGAGTAGCAGATGGAATACAATGTGGGAGAGTGTGAGGTCATGTACTTTGGTATGAAGAATACAGGCATGGACTATTTACTAAATGGGGAAAAATCAGAAATCTGAGGAACAAAAGGACTTGGGATTCCAAGCGCAGGATTTGCCTTATATAAACTTGCAGGTTCAGTCAGTAGTTAAGAAGGCAGATACAGTGTTGTCATTCATCTTGAGAGGAGTAGGTTATAATGCTGGGGATTCTGAGGCTTTCTAAGGCTCTGGTCAGACCACATTTCCAGTATTTTGTGCCTCATATATCAGGAAGGATGTATTAGCCTGGGTGTGTGTTAAGAGAAGGTTCACCAGAAATGAAAAACTTAGCACATGAGGAACATTGGAGAACTCTGGGTTTATACTCGATGGAGATTACATGGATGGGGGGGGGGGGGGGGGGAATCATATTGAAACTTACAGAATACTGAATGACCTGGATACAGACAAAATTGGGAGGACGTTGGAACTGGCAGGAGGACACAGGCTTAGAGCAAAGCGAAAACCCATTAGAACGGAGATAAGATGAAAGGGTCTTTAGCCAGAGAGTGGTGAAATTGTGGTATCCCTTACCACAGAAGGCTGTGGAAACCATATTATTTGGAACCAACGATATAACCAGGAAAGGGACTCAGGATCTGAAACGTGACTCCAGAGAGTTAGTTTGGAAGCTGAAGAGCAGGACGAGTAGAGTAGTGATCTCAGGTTTGCTACCAGTGCCACGGGCTAGTGAAATGAGGAACAGTCAGCGAATGCGGATTTACACGTGGCTGCGAGGCTGGTGCAGGAGGGAGGGCTTCAGATACCTAGACCATCGGGATACCTTCTGGGTAAGGTGGGACCTGTACATGAAGGACGGGTTGTACCTGAACTGGAGGGGCACAAATGGCCTGTTTGGGAGGTTTGCTCGTGTGATTCTGGCAGGTTTAAAACGCGTTTGGCAGAGGGGGGTAGGAATAAGACCACATATCTGAGAGGGGGTTAGTTGCAAACGGGACAGTGACAGGATATATTGAATCTATCAGGAAGGTTTCTCACGTGATGAAACAAAGGGATCAGTTAAAGTGCATCTGATTTAATGTAAGGAATGCCTGAACTAAGAGTGACGAACTTAGATTATGGATCAGTACTTGGGGCTACGATATCGTGGCCATAACAGAGACGGAGGTTTCACAGGGGCAGGGATGGTTTAAAACGTTTAAAAATGTTTCGGGGCAGCACAGAGTCTCAATGATTAGTACTCCTGCCTCACAGCGCCAGAGACCCGGGTTCAAATCCCAACTCAGGGAACTGTCTGTGTGGAGTTTGCACATTTTCCCCGTGGGTGTGCTCCGGTTTCCCTCCATAATCCAAAAATGTGCAGATTAGGTGAACTGGCACATGCTTAATTGCCTCTAATGTTAGATGAAGGGGTAAATGTAGGGGAATGGTTCTGGGTGGGTTGTTCTGTGGAGGGTTGGTGTGGACTTGTTGGGCCGAACGGCCTGTTTCCACACTGTAAGTAATCTAATCTTATCTAAAAAAGAACGGGGTGGGTGGAAAATGAGGAGAGGGTGTAACATTGCTAATCAGAGAGTGCGTCACAGCTACAGAAATGAAGGTTGTTGAGGAAGGTTTGTCTACTGAGTCAGTATGGGTGGAAGTTAGGATCAGCAAGGGAACAGTCGCCACAATTGGGGGTTTTCTACAGACCATCTAATAGCAGTAGAGAGATTGAAGATCTCATAGGCGGGCAGTTTCCAGAAAAGTGCAAAAGTTAGCAGGGTTAATGTTATGGGCGATTTCAACTTTTCCAATATCGACTAAAACCTCCTAAGTGCACATGGTGTGGATGAAGCCGTTTTTGTCAGGTGTGTTCAAGATGGTTTCCTTGCTCAGTATGGAGACAGACCAACAAGGGGAGAGGCCATTTTGGATTTGGTGTTCGGCAACGAGCCAGGACAGGTGTCAGAACTAATGGTGGGAGAGCACTTTGTTGAAAGTGATCACAACTGCCTCACATGTAGCATAGTCTGGGAGAGTGAAAGGAGCAGTTTCGGAGGGGAGATATTTCATTAGGGAAAAGGAAATTATGATGCTATCAGACAGGAGTTGGGAAGTACAGACTGGGAGCAATTGTTCCACAGAAAGGGCACAGCAGGCAGGTGGAGACTGTTTAAGGAGCAGTTGTTGCGAGTGATACACAAATTTGTTCCTCTGAGACGGTAAGAAGGGGTAAGATTAAGGAACCTTGGATGACGAGAACAGAAAAACTTCTCGTCAAAAGGAAGCAGGCAGCTGATGGAAAATGGAGGAAGCAAGAATCTAAAACAGCTTTAGAGGATTACAGGCTTGCTAGAAAGGAGCTCAGAAATGGACTGAGGTGAGCCATGATGGGGTAAGAAAAAGGCATGGCAAGAAGGATTAGGGAGAATCCAAAAGCATTTTTCTCATACGTGAGGAGTAAGGGAATAATTAGGGAGAAGGTATGGCCAATCAGGGATAGCGTAGGGAACTTATGCGTGGAGTCTGAGCAGATCGGGGAGCCCTAAATGAGGTGTTTGCTTCGGTTTTAACCAGGGAAAGGGAACTTGCTGTAAATGAAAACTGAGAGGAGCTGCTCCAGATCAAGATTGAGGAAATTGATGTGCTAGAAATTTTGGAAAACATTAAGATAGATACGTCCCCAGGGTCAAATTTATCGTAGACAGCTCCGGGAAGCGAGAAAGGCGTTTGCTAAGCTGCTGGTGAGGATATTTGCCTCCTCACTCTCCACAGGAGTCGTACCGGAGGATTGGAAGGAGGCGAATGTTGTTCCTTATTTCAAGAAGGGTAATAGGGAAATCCCTGGCAATTACAGACCAGTCAATCTTACGTCTGCGGTCAGCAAAGTTTGGAAAAAATTCTGAGGGATAGGATTTATGACTATATAGCAAAGCATTGTGTGATTAAAGCAGTCAGCATGGCTTTGTGAGGGGCAGGTTATGCCTCACAAATCTCATTGATTTCTTTGAGGAGGTATCAAGACACGTCGACGACAGTTGAGCAGTGGACGTGGTGCATGTGAACTTCAGCAAGGCATTTGATAGGGTTCCCCATGGAAGGCTCAGTCATAAAGTCAGGAAGCGTGGGATACATGGAGATTCGGTTATCTGGATTCAGAATTGGCTGGCTAGCAGAAGGCAGACAGTGGTTGTAGATGGAAAATATTCTGTTTGGTGGACAGTGTTGAGAGGGATCCCACAGGGCTATGTCCTTGGGCCTCTGCTCTTTGGAGTTTTTATAAATGACTTGGATGAGGAGGTTATGGGGTGGGTTAGTAAATTTGCTTATCACACAAAGATTGGAGGCGTCGTCGATAATATAGAGGGCTACTGTAGGCTGCAGCGCGACACAGACAGGATGCAGAACTGGGCTGAGAAGTGGCAGATGGAGTTCAACCTGGGTAAATGCGAAGTGATTCATTTTGGAAGGTCAAATTCGAATCCTGAATATAGCATTAAATACAGGATTCTTGGCAGTGTGGAGGAACAGAGGGATCTGGGTGCGCAAGTGCATTGATCCCTCAAAGTTGTCATGCAAGTGGATAGGGTATCAAGAAAACATATGCTGTTTTGGCTTTCATTAACAGGGGGATTGAGCTTAAGAGCCGCAAAGATTTTCTGCAGCTCTACAAGTCCCCGGTGAGACCACACTTGGAATATTGTGTCCAGTTGCGGACCCCCTACTACAGGAAAGATACAGGGGCTTTAGAGAGGGTGCAAAGAAAGTTTACCAGGATGCTGCCTGGACTGGAGGGCTTACTTTATTAAGAAAGGTTGAACAAGCTTGGACCTTTCTTTCTGGAGACAAGGAGGAGAGAGGAGATCTGATTGAGGTGTACAAAATAATGAGAGGAATAGAGAGAGTCAATACCCAGAGTCTTTTCCCCAGGGTAGGATTGACTAGTACGATAAGTCATAGTTTGAAGATATTAGGAGGAAGGTAAAAGGGAGACCTCAGAGTTAGGTTCTTTACGCAGAGAGTTATGAATGCATGGAATGCATTGCCAGCTCTGTTGGTGGAAGCAGAGTCTTTGGGGACATTTAAGCGACTGATGAACATACACGTGGGTAGCAGTGCGTTGAGGGGTGCATAGGTTAAATTACTACATTTTACATGAAGATTAAATCTCAGGACGATATCATGGCCCAAAGGACCTATTCTGTGCTGTACTGTTCTATGTTCTATTTAGTATAATTAAAACAGACTCAGATAGGTTCTTGATTGACAAGGGGATCAAAGGTAACTGACAGGAAGAAGGGAAATGGGGTTGAAAATCTATAATTCGTGATCGAATGCCGGAGCAGACTTGATGGTCTGAATGGCTTCATTTCTGCTCGTATAGAGTTGTGGCCTTATAATATTTCGGTCCTGGATGGCACGGTGTCTCAGTGGTATGCACTTGTGCCTC
This sequence comes from Chiloscyllium punctatum, assembly GCF_047496795.1. Lineage (NCBI taxonomy): Eukaryota > Metazoa > Chordata > Chondrichthyes > Orectolobiformes > Hemiscylliidae > Chiloscyllium > Chiloscyllium punctatum. The sequence continues at coordinate 59,880,395 of NC_092751.1, read as the reverse complement.
ACAGCATCAGGGAAGTGGGTGCGATTTCCTCTGGGTGTTGTAGTTTTCTGCCACAGTTCAAAGTTGTGCTGGTTAGGTGAACTGGCCATGCTGAATTGCCGATTGTGTTCAGGGATGTTGATGTTCGGTGCAATAGTTAATGGTCTACGTATAGTATTATGGTAGAGAATGGGATTGTTTCGCATACTCTTTGGAGGGTCAGTATAGACCTGTTGTGCTGAAGGGCCTGTTTTCACACTGTAGGGATTCTAAGAAATTGCAGGCTGCTGCAATGTTCCAATGAAGCACAACCCACGCTCGAGTAACAGCTCACTTTACACTTTGGTGCGTTACAGTCTGTAGGAATTAATATTGATTTCCATAAATTCCCAGCCTGAACCCATTGTGGTTCTCCACTTTCCGTAAACTCTCGCTCCTGGGCTCCCTCAGTTCGTGTCCTGTTTATGTTCCATTCTACAGAGAAAATCAATTTCTAATATTTACACATTAATTTACACACATTATATACCTGTGTCTCTTTTACCACAATTTCAAGCCCCTTTGTCTTTCACACTGGGCCTCCAAACACTCTTTCCCACCTCTGCCAAGATACTAAAGCGCTCACTTTCCAACTCTTTACACGTCTGAAGAAGATTTACACGGGACTTGAAACATTAACATTGTTTCCCTGTCTCTGCAGATGTTGCCAGACCCCTAAGTTCCTTCAGAAATGAAAAGTTACAGAACACATTTTCAATATAGCAAAGATCATTGGATACAGGAAATCTGAAACAAAAACAAAAATTGTTGGACGTATGGGTGCTTTGAGGAACAGTCACAGAGCCCGAAAGATTAACTCCGCTTTCACTCCACAGATGCTGTCAGACTGGTCAGTGTCTTCAGCACTTTCTGTTTTTAAATAAGTTTCAAACATGTGTGTAAAAGCTGCTCACACGCCCTGTCCAACATAGAGAGCCATACACCGGGAAGTGAATGATAATGCAACGTGTACAAATTCATTTGCTCTGAAACTACATAAGGCTGTCATCACCCACACGACAGAGCTCTTAATCATGGTCATGGAGAGAAACAGCGGGAAACACATTCGCTTTAAACAGAAGATGGCATTACTAGAGGGGAAAATATTCAGGTGAAAACATTAAATGCTTTTGAGGAATGCGACAATTGGAGGCATGGCCTCATGAAGATACTCAAACAGGATGAGAAGCCGATCTCCGGTTCAGTGATGAGTGTGGGTGAACATGCCATGGTCAGAACCATGTGTACCTAAACCTGATGACAACCCATTCAAGTTACCGCACTTACTGCTTACATTAACAAACAGCAGAACTAACATCTGATAGAGAGGGCGCCATGACCACAAGACTGTGACCACTTCTTTTAAAACCAGCTATGAATTACTGCTGGCCTGTCTACTCTTGCTCTTATCTGTTAGAATAATCCTTGTTCCTTTTGTAAGAGACGGTTCAGGAACTTCCCTCCTATTACCATTTTGTTTACATCATTGAAATACTTACTGTACCTTCCCTTGTGAGGAAAGATGTAAAACATGGGTGTAAATTATCTGTCTGCTCCCTGTCGCCAATTCTTCAGTCACACCTTCCAATTATACTCAGTATACATTCCTAATTAATTTCACCTAAGATCACACACTCATCTTGAACTTTTTTTATATACTCGGAAAAGATCGTGCTGCTTGTTTTTGTATTTCTTGCCAATTTACTACATCATGTCTTTTCTCCCCTTTTCCTCGCTTTCTCGATTGATACATTCATATAGCGCACAAACAGACCCTTTGGTGCAACTTGTTCATGCTGACCAGGTTTTCCAAACTAAACTAGTCCCATCTGATTGCATTTTGTCGATATGCCTCTAAGCATTTCCCATTCATATGTTTGTCCAAATGAGTTTTAAATGTTGTAGCTGTACTTGCACCTCCCACTCTTCCTCTAACAGCTCATTCCATATACACACATCACCCACTCTGTGAAAACTTTGACCCTTCGTCCATTTCAAATCTCCCCTCTTTCACCTTAAACCTCTGCCTTCTATGGTTGAACTCCCCCATCCCGTGGGAAAGACCTTGGCTGGTCACTCTATTCATACCTCTCATGATTTTATCATGATTCTACAATGTCACCTCTCAACCTCCTAAATTCTATCTGACACTAACTTTACGAACAAGCATTTCAAGATAAAGCACTGCAAATTTGAAACAGTATTCAAATGACAGGTAAATAACATTCAGCCCAAGCTTCATACTGTGATTTATTTTTCTCCGTGTTATAATACTAAGGCAGCAGGAAACTGTTACGAGACCCAATAAGAGGTCAAACACCTGAATTGCTTTGTCCAAATGGGGTGATTATCTCTACAGTGAAAGCGCATCACTGGCCTGAACCATATAAGAAGGGGAACTTTTGTACCACACGGTCAGCGTGCAGTTGCCTTTAGCAGAGTGAGATGAAGGCTGAGTATACTTTTTGAAATTTGGATCACAGTGTGAATTCAGTGCAAAGGGGGAGAGGTCTTTTCAATAAGGTTTACTCAAAGAAGGAAACTTTCCGGAGTGAGATGTGAGTGGGAGGTGTAAAACAGCATGAATGGAGAGGCCAAGCCACACTGAGACCAGAGGCAAAGTGGCAGCACTAAACACAGCTTGATGCTACTGCACAGTAGGTAGACTTGATCAAAGAGTTTCAGGTGAAGTGGGTAGGGAGCATAATGTAAGATAATGTACTCTGTAATTTGAGAGGGAGAACCGGGAATCAGGAAGGGGACACGAGCAGGGAAGAGGATGGAGCAGCAATGGCAGCAGTTTCTGAGGGGAATTCAGGAAGCACAGCTGAAATTCGTGCCTAGCATCTGCTTCTGGTCTCTGAAATAAACATCCTAAATCTGGCCCTCCACTAATGCTTATCAATAGTATCCTTGAGAGCCTTTGTCAACCATGGGTGCTTCACCTGCTTATCGAGTTCATCTCTTTGAACAGAAACAATAATTACTGAGCGGTTTGGGATATCTGCTTGAATGTCTGCTCACGTATACTCACTGACCTTCTACTGGGTCTATTTTCACATTATACTGCAGACCAGATGTGAGGCAGAGATCCTCAAATTAGATGCCTGGTTCTTTTCAATCATTCAGGGGGATCTTCTGCCTGTGGCTGAGCACAAGATCAGTGGAGGCTGACTCCATTCTCCAAGTTTCTCCATCTCTGTTGTTTCTGTTTGACGATGCCACATTCCTGTGAGCTGCGTCTAACGTGACCTCCTTTTCTATCAAACCAGAAATCCCCGAATTCTGGTGGACAGGGCCTTCAGCTATGACTGTCCCATCTCCCACAGTGTTGCCATCAATCCGTCCCTTCCAGCCCAGAACAATGATAGATTCCTCCTTGTCCACACAACCTAACATTTTCCATGTCTACTACACCTAACTGGCACATCCTGGGACTTTGGGAGGAAACTGCAGTAAACGACAGGTACACCTTGCAGGCTCGGGGGAATGTGCATAATCCACACAAACAATGACCCGAGACTGAAACTGAACTAGATCTCTGGTGCTGGGAGGCAGCAGTGCTAACCACTGAGCTACCTACTGTAGTCAACGCAACCTGCCTGCACAATTCAACACTCGAAATGTGGCATAACAGCAGGGAGATTCCATAAGTCTCAAAACTTGTCATTGTGCAACACGATGAGGACAATGATATCTTAAGCAGCTTGGTCAGGAACAGGCGCAGGACTTGCAAGACATCGAATCTATAGTGTAGGAACACCAGGAGGACATTCAGCCCATCTTGTGTGTAAAGCAATAACAGAATGAATCCAATCAGCCACCCATGCCCCTCACACAGCAATTGGAGCCGATCTTTCACAGCCTCGTGCCTATTTCACAGGAATTGAAACGTACTGTCGAGGTTATGGAAAGGGAAGAACTTAGAATAACCAACTTCAATCGGGAACGGAAAGGTATGAGCAGACGATTGGGACTGAAGACAAATTGTTCGAATCTGTTATTAAGGAATCAGCAACAGGAGACTTTGAAAGTCAAACCACAACCCATCTAAGTCGATATGATTTTATTGAGGATGAATCATGTTTGAATGATTTTCCTAATCTTTTCGTGTGAAGAAGTATGACAAAAAAGTTGAATAAGGGGGACCTGAAAGATGTATTATATCTGGACTTCAAGAATGCAATGCAGAACATGCTTCATGAAAGCTCAATATGCAAAACAAGAGGACATGGAGTTGAGACAATTTATTTGCTTGGAGAAAAAAATTGGCTAACCAATAAAAACCATGATATGGAGGTGCTAGCTTTGGACTGGGTTGAGTAAAGTCAATAATCACATGGCACCAGGTTATAGACTGACGGGTTTATTTGAAAACACAAGCTTTCATTGTCCTGCTCCTTCGTCAAGTGTTAGAGAGAGAAGACCTTAGGCACAAAATTTATTAGGAAAATATGAAAGGCTTATACAACACATGCACATGAATTGAACACATCTAAGATGGCTGCTAAATCTTAATTCGGGTAGAATGGAGGTACAGGTTTTGATTGATGAATATGCAAATTCCAGAGTTCCTTTCAACTCCTGCCTGGAGATACCTTCAGGTATTATCAATGTAAAGGAGGTGACCCTTCCAGTAAGACAACGTATTTTAGGCATGCTGTCTTGTTTGGGTTCTGTATGTGTCTTCACCTGGAATCAGACTAGGTTTATTTCCAAAGTAGGATTTCATAAAATATCACATTTACTGACTGTCTACAAATTGTATATTTTTTAGAAAATATAATGCATCTGGAAATAAAAGCCAGCAAATGAAAATTCATCTTAGATATTAGATGTGTGTGTGTGTGTGTGTGTGTGTGTGTGTGTATGTGTCTGTGTGTTTGTGTGCACGTGCAGGTGTGTGTTTGAAAACAAGATGGAGTGTCTGTGGGATGGAGAGAGAGTGTGTGTGTTTGTGAGAGAATGAGGGGGAGTATGTGAGTCTTTGGGAGAGAGAGAGGGGGTGTGTTTGCGTGTGAGAGAGGGGAGTGTGTGTGTGTGCATGTGAGAGAGGGGTAGTGTGTTTGTGTGTGGGGAGGAGACGGTGAGTTTGCATGGGTATATTTAAAGGGGAGAGGGAAAGGATGCGTGTCTCCTGGTTAAAACACAGGCAGATTTAACAGATCCCTTTCCCCACACACACTGTGTGGTTTCAGAGCTTCCCGTCTCTGCAGTCTCTGCTCCATTTGTTGTTCATGTTGCAGACGCAGATGCTGTAATTACACTCCCCATGCTCCATCCAGAGTTGGGTCACCAAATCCTCAGGTCTCCCTAAATGTCTGAGGCAGCTCACAGCACAACCTCCAGAAAACCATCCCCAGTCCCTCCACTAACCTTTCCATAACAGGAGTCAGTCAGAAGCCCCTCAGCTGCAAGTAAGAGACTGTTAATTGAGAATATTACTCGAGGGGTTTCTCATGTGATGAACCGCACAATCATGTAAGAGGGACAAACACAGGCTTTCAGTGGTCAGGCACAGACCAAGTTTCAAAGCTGTGTCTCAATACTGCTGGGGCCCCCTTTCCAACTTGGAGAAACAGCCCGCCACATACCATTTCATTGTTTCTGAGCTTCACAATTCCAGCACTCGATACACTCGGGAGCCAAAAAAACAACACCGGGAAAGGTACTGAAAAACAAACAATTAATTAACTGATAACATGTTGTGAAAATATGGATAAGGAGACGGGGGAGTGGGAGTAACTGGAGAAGTGAGACAATGGTGGGTCCGATCACAAGAACAGGAGCATTCAATAAAATTATTGCCAGATCAGTTGAAATGGTTAGTTACATCAAATTGTGAATCTGCCTCACAGAACCATCCCAGGCACCATAAACTGGGACAAGGGACCAGCCATAATGGAGAGCTATGCACACCATGCTCGTGGACTACTCTATAAACTGTTCGACCTGCCCAGCATGGGGACCATCGCAAACTTTGCCAGTATATTGCTATTATAGTTGCACTACAGAAATGTCTTGCACGGGAAGATTTGTAACCCATGCAGTGAGTGACAGTAAATGGGCTCCCACAAATGTATGGCTTTGTACCTCCACTGCCGAAATATAAGGCAAGAGATTTTGTGTGTGTGTGTGTGTGTGTGTGTGTGTGTGTGTGTGTGTGTGTGTGTGTGTGTGTGTGTGTGTGTGTGTGTGTGTTTTGATGGCAGTAGACTTGTGAATTACTATTTGAGAGACAATAGACATTGAGAAAATCAGCTTAAATGTGAACAACTGACAGGGCTTTGTGTCATTAACAGAGGGAGACTGAGGACCGTGTTATAGTCAGAGGTGACGACGTGTTTGTGAATATTAAAGTAAAGGCATTGCCAGACCCAACAACAATATAAAGCAATCCGTACAGGAATGATGGGATTTTGGTCTGCGTTTAGATACAAGCCATGGAATACCGACTCAGATTTGGTTAAGCAGCAGCAGATCATTGGCTTTATTAAGACTGTGTTTCATAGCTGAAGGTTCAAACAGAAGATGGGATGAGGGTTGCTGAGGGATAGATCATAAATCTTTCAATCTTTATAATCTGTCTTCCATGTATGTGGGAGTATTGTGGGAATACTGCACTGTTGTATACGATTCACCCTGTTTATAAATGGAGACAGGAATAAAACAACAGCTGCATAAAAGGTTTGGTGGAGACGTTTCTAGATATCTTTGTGTAATGCTGCTCCAAATTTGAAATTCCCTGTTATCAAGTCCTTTCCTAACCTTGTGACATCATTCAGAGCATTGAAACTGCTGCTCAGGAACAGGGAGACACAGGAGGTAGTTACTCAACTGCTCGAGACTGGGACACAAGAACAGGAGGCAGTCTTTCAACTGTTCGAGACTGAGTCACAGAGACAGGAGGTAGACACTCAACTGCTCGATTCCGGAACACAGGAACAGGAGGTAGACACTCAATTGTTCGAGACTGGGATACAGGGAAACCTGGAGGCTAGTGAGGCCCCAGATTTCAGTTCCCCACGAACAGGAGGAGGTGACTCACTACCCACCAGTCTTGGACACTGGGAGAAAAGGGAAATTGGCTTGTTACTAACAGGAATATCTGAATAAGTTGCATGAGCGAACCATTCAATCCTGCTCCAACATTTTTCAAAACCATGGCTGATTTGATTGTAATTCCCTCATCCCATTTTACAGAGATTCCCCTTTCTGCAGCCTCTGCTCCATTTGTTGGTCATGTTGCAGATCCAGATACTCTAACTACAGTCACCATGTTTCATCCAGAGTTGGATCACCAAAGCCTCTGGTCTTCCTGAATTTCCACAGCAGCTTAAAACACAGCCTCCAGAAAACAATCCCCGAACGTACAAAAACTAGAGTTCAGTCAAATATCAGTCAAAGGCAAATGAGAAGCCTGGTCTGAATCACTAACAGTTGTGAGGATTCCTGATGTTACTGAGCATATGAGCAGCAGAGAGTAATTAACACAGGCGTTCAATGAATACGCACATAGCAAGTTACAAAGGTGTGCCTCAAAACTGTTAAAACCCCATTATCCAACATGGAGCACAGGGCAGGACACTGGGAAGTCAAAGAAAACGCAGGCAATGCGTTTTTAAACACTGTTTCCAAGCTTCTTAGTGTTGGAAGCTGATGCTCTTGAGTGAGCAACATTCAAGGGCAGGAAAAGATATAGGACAGTTATTCACATTGAAACTGGACAATTAAAACTAGATGGTGGGGAAGCAGTTTAAACACCAACAAATGGGAGGGATTTGGGATATAGACAGTGGGAGAGAGACTCTGAGCCAGTGTTATGGAAGGATATGTTTACAGGTTTCAGAATGCTGTAATGAAGACATTTCGATCGTATCTAGCAACATAGGTTAGCATGTCCGGGAATGATGAATTAATACGATATTGGTGCAAGGTCAGATAGAGTCAGAGACTCGGAGATGCACAGCACAGAATAAGATGCTTCAGACTAACTCGACCATGGTGATGGGATACCCCAAATTAAACTAATCGCGTTTGGCCAATGTCGATGTAAACCCTTCCTCTTCATTTAGACGTTATAATTGTAAAAACCCTCCACCACCTCCTCTGGCAGCTCATTCCACACATGCACCACCCTCTGTGGGAAAAAGTTTGCTCCTTAGGTAATTTTAAAATCTTTTCCCTCTCATCAGAAATCCATGCCCTCTAGTTTTGGGGAAAAAGACCTTGGCTTTGGACACTATACATGCTCCTCACGCTACAGGAATAAAATAACCCAATCATCAAAGTTTGTGAGAACCCAATTTACTTGCGATCTCCCTATAACTCCTATCCTGGCAACATCCTTGTAAATCTTTACTGACTCCCTTCAAGTTTCGCAATATATTTCCAAAAGGAAGGAGACCAGAATTGAATGCAGTACTCCAAAAGTGGCCAAAGTAATGTGCTATACAGCAGCAAGATGACCACCCAATTCATATAGTCAAAGCACTGGCCAATAAAGGCAAGCATACCAAATGACTTCTTCACTATCCTACCTAACTGCGACTCTACTTTCAAGAAACTATGAACCTGCATTCCAAGGTCTCTTTGTTCAGCAACACTCCCCAGGACGTTAGCATGAAGTGTACATGTCCTACCCTGATTTGCATTTCCAAAATGTAGCATCTCCCATTTGTCTAGATTAAAAACCACCTTTCCATTGTCAGCCCATCTGCCCATCTGATCAAGATTCCATTGTACTCTGAGGTAAACCTTCTTTGCTGTCCACTGCGCCATCATTTTTGGTTTCATCTGCAAACCTAGCAACTTTTGCTGCAATGATTACATCCAAATGATTTATGTGAATAGTGAAAAGCAGTGGAGCCAGCACTTACCATTTTAGCACACCAATGGTAACAACCCTCCTGTTCGAAAGTCAATCCTTCACCACCACCCTCTGTCTCCTGCCTTCGGGCTAATTCTGTATACCTATAGCTAGTTCTCCCTGTATTCCATATGAACTAAACTTGTTAACCAATCTACCATGCAGGATGTTGTCAAATGCCTTACTGAATTCCATATCATCAATGTCCACCTCTCCCTCAATGAATCGTCTAAGTCACTTCTTCAAACATGCTCAGTCAATTTAGTGAGATACAACTTTCCATGCTTCGAGCCATGTTACCTATCACTTATCAGTCCTTGCTTTTCAAAATCCATGCAAACCTTGTGCCTCATAATCCTTATCAACAGCTTGCACCACGGAAGTCTGGCTCACTCGCTTTTCCTTATCATCCTTCAGAATGTTGTCAGTAATCGCACCAAGTTCGCTAGCTAAGTTATGGTACCTCATCTGTGACGATTCACGATACAAATATCGCAGCAATGGGCCCAGCAATCACTTCACTCGCTTCCCACAGAGTTCTCAGGTACATCTGATAAGGTTTTCCCACCTTAACGGGTTTACGAACTCCAACATCTCCTTCTCTGTAATACAGGCACTTTTCAACATGTCACGGTTTATTTCCAAAGTTCTTTAGCTTCCATCTCCTTCTGTACAGCCAATACTGACGCATGATGTTTATTTAGTATCGTCTCCATCTCCTGCGGTTTTGCACATCGGCAACCTTGCTGATCTTTAAGTGGCCCAAAACTCTCCTGAGTTATTCTTTTGTCCTTAATGTATGTGTAGAGTCCCTTTGGATTCTCCTTAACCCTGCTTGCCAGAACTATTTCATGTCCCCTTTATGGCCTCCGGATTTCCCTCTTATGTCTACTCCTACTGGCTTTTGACCCTTCTCAATAGTCACTTTGAAACTGGAATTAAGAGCCAAATGACGATGATGAATCCATTTTCGATTTTTGGAGAAACCCATCAGGTTCACTGATGGCCTTGAAGGAAGCAAACTGCCTGAGTTACAGGTGACTCTAGACCGACAACAATGTGTGTGACTCGTAACTGGATTAGTAGTGCTGGAAGAGCACAGCAGTTCAGGCAGCATCCGAGGAGCAGTAAAATCGACGTTTCGGGCAAAAGTCCTTCATCAGGAATAAAGGCAGAGAGCCTGAAGTGTGGAGAGATAAGCTAGAGGAGGGTGGGGGTGGGGAGAATGTAGCATAGAGTACAATAGGTGAGTGGGGGAGGGGATGAATGTGATAGGTTGGGGGCGGGAGGAGGGTGAAGTGGATAGCTGGAAAAGAAGATAGGCAGGTAGGATAACTCAGGACAAGTCACGGTGACAGTGCTGAGCTGGAAGTTTGGAACTGGGGTGAGGTGGGGGAAGGGGAAATTAGAAAATTGTTGAAGTCCACATTGATGCCCTGGGGTTGAAGTGTTCCGAGGCAGAAGAAGAGGCTTTCTTCCTCCAGGCGTCTGGTGGTGAGGGAGTGGCGGTGAAAGAGGCCCAGGACCTCCATGTCCTCGACAGAGTGGGAGCGAGAGTTGAAATGTGACTCGTAACTGCCCGCTGGGCAATTAGTAATGGGTAATGAATGCAGTTCCAACCAGCGATACCCTCAACCCGTGAATGAGTACTGCAAGAAACCTTGACTCCTGCTCTCCCTACCTGACATATGCTTCCCTCTTATCCATGACCAGACACTCAATTTCTCCCATCCTCCAGCATTCCTTACACCTATCAGCCTTACCCTTCACCCTAACAAGGGCAGACTGTCTCTGTGATTTTGACATCTCCTTTTTGAAGGCTTCCCTCTTCTCAGCTGGTGCTGTAACTGCGAATATCTGTTTCAATCCAGTTTGGACGTTCTTGCAAATATCATCAAAATTGGCCTTTCTCCAACTTAGAGCGTTACCTTTTAGACCCAGTTCAACCTTTTCCATCTCTATTTTAAAACTAATAGAATTATGATTATGTGTCTCAAAGTGGTTCCCCACTGATAGCTCAGTCTCCTGCCCTGCCATATTTCCCAAGGGGAAGGTGACGTTGAGATCCTTCTCTGTGATGGAGAGCATTGATCAAGCAGCTGCAGCGTTGTAACTGGGATTGGGGTCAACATTGTCTTCGTCTCATTGGGCTGGTTCGAATCATAATTTATCTCAGCGCCATTTTCACTGAGTGTGACAGAGGGATTGTCTGCACAAGGTCGAGCTAATTTCCTGGTGCTACCTTATCGAACTCACCTCATTAACTACCAACCCCACCTCATAGTGTCCCTCTCATTCAATGCCAGCCCTATTCTCCCGCCCATCATGGCTGGAGGCACTCACCATCGCACTGATGCCCCTGGGTATTCCGTGATCCCTGGCACTGGTGCCATCTTTAAAAGGTCAGCTGAGCTTTTTTGATATCAGAGCTGGTTTGTATAGTTTACCCCGAGCATGGCAAATAAGGGGCAATTACACCACAGTTTGTCGACAGGGGCACAGAGGTCCTGGTAGATTGGCTCGTACAGAGGGGGACCATTCTCTTCCAAGAAAGGGTCACAATATCAGACCCACCGAGCATGGTCTGAGCTCCCAACTCAGGTCAGTGCAGTGTATGAGGTCTGAAGAAATGTCTCGCAAAACAGGACAAGCATCAATAACGTTCCCCGCTCTGTTAGGATAAGGGTCACCGTATTCCCTCTGCTTCCTCACACTCACTGTATATCTGTTGCAGCAGCGACCCAGAACAACATTTATGCTCCACCACTCTCACTGCTGCTTGCAGTACCTCCCCTCTCTTTCTCTCTCCCCATTATTTGCCCCCACCACACACACACACTAATAACATTGTATGGATACAACACTGTGGACTGACTCCCTCCAGACACCTCACCATATCTCCCCCCACCTAGACCAGCAGTAACAGCAGAGGTACCCACTCGCACCCTCCCTCCCTCCGTACCTCCCTTTCTCCATTTCCAGGAGAAACAGCCTGGAATAGGACAGTAAGGGTCAAGCCGAGTGGTGGAGTGCCCGATATCCGTTCGCTCACGTTCCCCCTCCCCCTGCCACGTTCGGGGGACCCTGGTAAAAGCCGGAGAGGACTGGGACGCGTCGAATGGAGATTTTGAAAAGTCCCAGCAACCGAGTAAGGAGCAATGTTCAGTGAAGGGCAATTCTCACTTTAAACCCACTGGCACCTCCGTTTCCCCCGGCACAACTTAGAAGCCGTGGCCCTGATGCCATCTCCCTTTTGTGTCGAGCTGGTACAAATGGAATCCCCACGGTCTCGGTGGGCAGAAGGGTGGGCTCACACCACATCGTCACTATCACCTCCCAGGAAGGGAGCACGGAGACTCCCTCCTCCACCTCCCCCTGTAAACAGCTCAGATACTGAAACGAATCTGTGAGATTTACTGCTCTCCCCACTTGTCCTGACATCTTCAATAACCTGTTCTCATATACACCCTGGCCCTTTGCTCATGCACCTCCTTTAAACGGTACAGCCTGTTTTATACTGTCTTTCAATGTCCTTCCTACTAAAGAGCATCACCTCACACTGTGCTGCATTGATCCTCATCTGCCATACACCTGAACAGTACATCAACATATAACTTTCTGGTTGGAGTTCCACACCGTCCTCAACAAACTTTACAATTCTTTCAGGTTTGGTATTTGCAAATATTGAAATTGTCCTACAGTCACACTACACTCAAAAATACTGACACACACCAAACAGAGCGAGTGAAATATTGACATACTCTATAGGTCTATATTACTGTAAATGTATAGAGAGTGCTTCTATGTGTCTGTATTCGTGTGTGTATCTGTGTGGGGTTGGGTCTGGCTGTCTGTGTGATGTTTAAAGTGATGTAATATCCCCCGACTAAGAGCAGTGGATCTGGTATATATGCATTTTAACAAGGCGTTTGATAAAGTTATCCACGGTAAGCTGATTCACAAGATAAGGAGGCGTGGCGTACAGGGAGGTCTGGATGTCTGGATGCAGAATTGGCTGGCCCACAGAAGACAGAAGGTGGTGGTAGATGGAACAGATCCCGCCTGGAGCTTGGTGACTAACTTGGTGATCTGGGACCTCTGCTCTTTGTGATTTTTTTTTATAAGAGAGTAGATGATGAATTGGAAGGGTGGGTTCATAGTTTCGCTGATGTCACGAACTTTGGTGGAGTTGGTGGTTTGTGTGGAGGGCTGTTCTAGTTTACAACAGGACATTGACATAACTGAGCTGATGAGTGACAGATCGAGATAAATCTGGAACGGCAGGATCTTGGGTCCATGTCTATAGATCCTCAAAGTTGCCATCCAGGTTGGTGCTGTTGTTTAGAAAGCATATGATGTGTTGGCTTTCACAGCCGGGGAGATCAGTTTGAGAGCTATGAGGTTATGCTGCAGCTCTATAATCCCACTGTTTAACCCACTGTGATAAAGTTGAATGTTGTTCTGCATTGAGAGCTTGCAAGTACTTGTCATATGACTAGCTAATATTTTCAGAGTTTACTGTACTGAAACTATGTAACATCTGGCTGTGAAACAGATATGTTGAGCTTTGGTTGCTCTTTTTAACAACTATTCGAATTTAAACAACCATGTTTAAATAATGTCCCACTATACTCAACCCAATCGATTTTAAATTTATTGTTTTGTCAACATCAAACCAAGTAGATGAGCACGCATTTTGGAAGTTAGAGAGTAAACTGCCTTCGTGAGAGTCTCCCATGATCAACATTCTCTGTGTAAGATTCATTTTTTGAACGAAATATCCTTGCATTAAAAGACAGAACATGACCAAGGGAGATATTCAGTGGAAAGAAGGAGGGCTTTGGAGACTGCAGCCACTGTCTGGTTTAAGTAATTGTAATACAGCTTTTCTTTAATTGGAAGATTATACTGTTAAAGGCGGAAAAAAGATAACAAACAGTTCAGAGAAAGGGAAGATTAGAGTTGGGAATAACTGTTGTTGTTCAATATTCACTTTTAGAATTAAGGGATACATTGATATTATTTCCTGTTAAGTAGCGGAATTTGCGAGCTCTCTGTCACTCGACTTTAACAGATTATGAGCGAGGTGAGCTTTTCCGAGTGCTTGGTTTCATTAACAGAAGGGTTCAGCGCCGTGTCATAACAGCACACTTAAAATACCGTGTTCTAGTCACCTCATTAAAGGAAAGAGGTGGAAGCTATAGAGAGAATGCAGAGAATTATCTATGGAACAGCAGAAAGGATAACACAAGCCACACAGAGTGAGTGAAATATTGAGAAAGTCACCACGTGAAAAGTAAACACTGGCAGACTCCCAATGTCGATTTAAACGTCAGTGTGGCACTGGGTGTAGTGCGTCTGTATTGATGACTGGGTATCTGTGTGTGCATGTGCATCTGTGTATCGGCATTTGTCTATGTGTGCTGAAAATGTGTTGCTGGAAAAGCGCAGCAAGTCAGGCAGCATCCAAGGAGCAGGAGAATCAATGTTTAGGGCATGAGCCCTTCTTCAGGAATTTGTCTATGTGTGTCTGTATATGTGCTATTGCATCAGTCTCCGTGTGTGTCTGTGCATCTATATTCATCTCTGTGTGTCTCTGCATGTCTGATTTTTTCACTGTGTGTATCTGCGTTTCTGCATTCATCGCTGTGTATATCTGCATGTCTGTATTTGTCTCTGTGTGTATCTGCATGTCTGTATTTATCTCTGTGTGTATCTGCATGCCTCAGTTTATGTCTGTGTGCAGCTGCATGTCTGTATTCATCTCTGTGTGTACCAGACTGTCCGTATTCAACTCTGTGTGTATCCGCGTGTCTGTATCCATCTCTGCGTGTATCTGTGTGTCTCCATTCGTCTCTGTGTGCATCTGCGTATCTCTGTGTGTATTAGCACGTCTGTTTTTGTCTCTGTGTATATCAGTTTATCTGTATTCAACTCTGTGTGTATACGTGTATTTGTATTCATCTCTGTTGGTATCTGTGTGACTTTATTCATCTTTGTGTGTAACTGCGTGTCTATATTTGCCCTTCTGTGTATCTGCGTGTCTATATTTGTCTTTTTGTGTATCTGTGTATATGTATTCGTCTCTGTGTACATTTGCATGTCTGCATTCATCTGTGAATCTGCGTGTCTGAATTCATCTCTATGTGCATCTGCCTGCCTTTATTCATCTCTATGTGCATCTGCCTGCCTGTATCCATCTGTGTGTGTCATTAAATTCGTCTCTGTGTGTATCTGCGAGTCTGTATGTGTGTCTGCGTATCTGTGTTTGTCTCTGTGTGTATCTGTGTGTCTGTTTTCATCTCTGTGTGTATCCGTGTGTCTTTATTCGTCTCTGTGGGCATCTGTGTGACTGTATTCGTCTCTGTGTGTATCTGCATGTTTGTGTTTGTCTCTGTTTGTATCTGCGTGTCTGTATTCTTCTTACGTGTATCTGTGTGTCTCTATCCGTCTATCTGCGTGCCTCTGTGTGTATCTGCGTGTCTGCATCTATCTCTGTGTGCATCTGCGTGTTTGCATTCATGTCTGTATCTGCGTGTGTATATTCATCTCTATGTCTATCTGCATGCCTGTGTTCATGTGTGAGTATCTGTGTGTCTGTATTCGTCTCTGTGTGTAGCTGCGGGTCTGTGTTCATCTCTGTGTGTATCCTTGCGTCTATATTCATCCCTGTGGGCACCTGTGTGAGTCTATTTGTCTTTGTGTGTATCTGCATGTCGATATTTGTCTCTGTGTGTATCTGCGTGCCTGTATTCATCTCTGTTGTGTATCTCCCTGTCTGTATTTGTCTCTGTGTGTATCTGTGTGCCTGTATTTGTTTCTGTGTGTCGCTCCACGTCTGTATTCATCTGTGTGTGCGCCTGTGCATCTGTATTCATCTCTGTGTGTCTGTATTTGTCTCTTTGCGTATTTGCGTGTCTGGTTTCATCTCTGCATTTTGTCTGCATGACTATATTCGTCTCTGTGTGTATCTGTGTGTCCATGTACACAGAGGATCTGTCAGCCTCTCTGGTGTTTAAAGTGATGCAATGTCCCTCTCTACTGGCCTTCACATTCCTCTGCGTTGACAGCACCGCAGGGTGACAACCATCAGGGGATTCAGTCTGGGAGGGAGGGGGAGAGAGGCAGCTCAGAGCGCCATCCAAACTGACAGAACCATCTGCACACGCACACATACACAGTTTGATATATGGAGGATTGTATTCGTACTGAGGACCCTTAGAGTGGAGAATGTTCATGTAAAGTTATGTATATGGTCACTCTGCAATGTGGAAGTGATTTGTCTTTGAAGATTATTCATGACACAGAGTGCACAAATTAAAGTGTATTTCTATCGCAAATGCATCCAAACAAGATTTACGGAACAATTTGTAAGTCAATGCAATGAATGTATTTCACGTTCATTATTTTGGCATGTTTTATAATATACTCCTACAATTATAAATGAGAAAAGATTGAAAATCCTGAAATGGACACAGTGGTGGTGGTAATATCTCAGGAACGATATCGTTAGGTATCAGACGAAACTGCTCTGTGCTTCCAAAGACGTTATTTGAAAAACCAAACAGCCAAGCAATGTGAACGATTGACAGTATTTGATGTCCTCTGAAAGAAACAAAAAAAAACTGACACTAGTGCAAAGGCATGGGGAGGCTAGCGGAAGGTGGCATTGTATAACTATAAACTTAACAGGGACAGACGTAGAGGTGTGGGGGGGGGGGTGGTGGTGAGGGGTTGATCTCAATTTCAATGGATTTATCCCAAAAAACGGCAGGACATCATCTCACGGAGATACACACAAACATACACAGACACGTTAAACACACAACACATATACATACAGATACGGACACACAAACAAACACACACACTCCTGCACACAGTTTCTTTAAGATAGAGTTGAATAAGCTTTTCATTAATTTGGGAATCAGTGATCATTTGGCGAAGGCAGGAGAATGTAGGTGAGAAACAGTTCAGCTGTAATCCAATGGCACAGCAGATCCAATGTGGTAAGTGGCCTGATTCTGCTCTATTTTCCCATATTCAGGAGAGAGCTTTCAAAGGTTGAATTTGAATGCAGATTACAGGGTTAAAGGTAGGCTTATTGGCAGTGTGGAGGAACAAAGGGATGTTGGGGTCCACGTCTGTAGATTCCTCGAAGTTGCCAAAGCCATCAAGGTAAGAATGTGCATGATGTGTTGGCTTTCATAAGCTGGGGGATTGAGTTTAGAGCTGCGAGGTTATGCTGCAGCTGCATAGAGGCCTGGTTAGAACACACTTGGAATATTGTGTTGAGTTCTGTTCGCCCCATTAAAGGAAGGATATGGAAGTTTTAGAGAGGGTGCAGACGGGAGTTCCCAGCACGTTGCCTGTCCTATAGGGCATGTATTATGAAGAAGGTTTGAGGGAGCTTTAGCTTTTCTCATTAGAGTAAAGAAGGATGAACGGTGACTTGATAGAGGTGTGCAAGATGATGAGAGGCACAGATAGAATGGATTAGGAGATTCTTTTTCATAGGGTAGGAATGGCTAACACGAGGAAAACATAATTTTAATGTGATTCGAGAAGGGTTTTGGGGGGATGTCAAGAGGCAGGTTGTTTACACAGGTAGTGATAGGTGCGTGGAATGCAGTGCCAGCAGTGGTCGTAGAATTGGCTACGTTAGGGACATTCAAGTAACTCTTGGATAAGCACATAGATGATAATAGGATGAAGGCTCTGCAGTTTAGTTTAATCTTAGAGTCGGATAAAAGGTCGCCACACCATTGAGGGCTGAAGGGCTCTTACTGTGCTGTACTGTTCAATGTTCGCTGTTCTAATACCTTGAACTCTTGTGAAAATATTGTACCTGGAATTTCTTTAACTTCAATGGAGATTAATCTGATCAGTGTTTGATTGTTGAGGGTTAATGGAAATTTGGGGAGGTTTGAGGGGCTAAATGGTCTATATCTGTTCCTAACCGTTGTGTCAAAAGAATAATGATTGGTTAGAGGGGAACTCATTTTGAGAATAAGGGCATTCCTATTTCAGACTGGGAAATGGATGTTCCTTTTTCTTTAGGATTGTATGGTCTGTGGTCTTCTCATGCCCAAGGATCAGTGAAGACTGGGTTAATGAAAACACTCAAGGAGGAGTTATATAGATCGTTGATGAACAAGAGAATCAATGATTGTTGGGAACAGACATGAAAGGGATGCTTAGTTACCATCACATCAACAATGGACATTCTGAATTGTGCAGCAGGCTCGAGGGGCTGAATGGCCACCTACTGCTCTTGCTTCATGTATTGTTCACTCACGCAACCCCGCGATGCTGTTACAGAAGGTGAGCAAGATCGCCTTCAGCCATTCAGGATCGATCTGCACCTCTAAGTAATTATAAAGAAATAAGATGAAGCTCTCCAGCCATTTCAGTACATTACGCAGCGCAAGAGGAGGTCACACCTACTTTCTAGATTGCTACACAGGAACAGGGGAGTCCTGGGTAACTATGAGGATATAGACAGTTAGGAGAAATGTGTATTTTCGGGTTGGAAATCTTTAACTTGGTGAAGTGCCTCAGAGATCAGTGCAACATCAAAAGCTATTTAGAATCTGTCAATGATTTGCGTGTGGGAACTGATTGGATGTAAATCAAATGGCTCAACCACGAAGATTCGATAAGATGTCAAGTGGAGGTAGAGAGTCTGTAATGTGATATAGACAGGGAAGGTTAGTGTGCAAACCTTCAGCAGAAACAGGATAACATGGGGTACCGACGTTTGTGCTGTGGCAGAAGGGGAAAACAACAGTAATCTAATTCAAAGAAGAGAGATCACAAAACTCAGTTGTACAAAGACATTTGTTCACCCTGGTACATACATCACACGGGGTTAGTATGCAGATGCAGAAGTAATTTGGAATGATTACTTCATGAAAGGGCTATCAGGATATTTTACTGCATCTGTACAGAGGATTTCTGAGTCAACATCTGATGTACAGTGGGCAGTGATGATTCCATAAACTGAAAAATAAATATACTCAATAGCTTTAGAAGATTTTGCGAATATGTTTCACTGCACTTGCTCCTGGAAAGAAGGCCTTATTCTGTCATACAGCACGGAAACAGACCCTTCGGTGCACCATGTCCATGCCGACCAGTTGTCCTAAATTAATCAAGTTCCATTTGCCAGCACTTGGCCCATATCCCATAAAACCTTCGTGTTCACTCAAATGGCTTCATTCAAATGGCTAAAAATGCTGTAGCTGTCCCAGCCTCCAACATTTCCTCTGACAGTTCAGTCTATACACTCTGTGAAAAGTTACCACTTTTGTCCCTTTTATATGTTTCTCCCCTCACCTTCAATCTATGTGCTCTAATTGTGGACTGCCCTAAGCTAGGAAAATGTTCTTGGATCCTCACCATTTCTTTTCTGCTCATGATGTTTTAAACCTCTGTAAGGCGAGAGCATTTCAGGATTGAGAATGAGAGGCGTTCGTATTGAACTGTATAAGATATTGAGGAGAGTGTATCTGATGCATAGCCTATGGACATTGTCTCTGGTATATGAGTCTAGAACTGAGGATTCATTTTAAGAAAACAACATGTATATGTTATATACTCTTTTCATCGTATAAGAAACCAAATACTATGAAGACATGATTTTATTGGACAAAAACATGAGGACACATACAAACGTATCTTCATTAAAACTCCGATATGGAGCAGAGAACAGGGACATAGTCCTACAGTTCCGAGAATGTTGAAGGAGGCCTCACGTGGTCCAGTTTGGTGTTGAGATAACATTACTGTATATTTCTGCTCAGAGATGGAGAAAATGCAACATGCTGGAGAAGCCACTGCTTATTGCTACCTATCTTTCCTTGTTCCTTCTCGCAGCAATGTATGAGAGGTGAAAACCGTTCAGTCATCTTTATCATTCATGTAGGATTACTGTTGAGGAATCATTGGCATCTCCCCACTGCTTAAAATCAAAGGTAATTCAGCCAAATCCGACTGTTACAGGAATAAATCCTGCTTGTGTGAGCAGAACAACCTCAGAAGCAGAATAACATTTCATTATTTTACTTTTGTCTTGAGTTTAACTATTGCTTGGACAAAGCTCTTTCAAGCTGATATTTTGCAGCTTTTTTTCCTCCTTGTATTTAGGTATGTGTATGTGTGTGTCTGTGTGCACTTGCGTGTGTGAGACACTGTGTATGTCTTAGTGTGTGTGTCTGTGTGTATGCACAGACTGCATCTCAGTATGCGTTCAAAGATAAATATTAATGTACGTATTTGTCCAAACTGTTTGCCATTTATTTTTCCATCTTAGCTTTGAGTAACTTTGCTTTGATGAATTATTTTTGCAAATGTAAGATATCGAGATGTCTTGTCCCCAGCAAAGAACCTGACCTAGTCTGAGACCTATATCATTGGTCATATCACCAACCGAGTTACATTTAAAATTTATCATGATCAATGGAGGAACGGGACTAGAAAATGAAACAGTGGTCCATCCAGCCCCAGTCTGAACACGAAAGAGGATAATTTCACAAAAGTTTGTTTGCGTGGGAATGCTCTTCCCCAGAAGTTTGTGGTGCCTGTGTGTTTGCATTTAGTCAAAGCAATGGCAGTCAGATATTGGACAGTAAAGGACAATGAACTACAGATATGGAAGTGGGGCTGAGAACACATCCAGATCAGCCACGATCTTACTGCCTAGTTGAGAAGGCTTAATGTGTCTAATGACACACTCCTACTCCTCAGCCCTACGTCCCTATGTTCCATTCAGTTCCTCAAAACTGCAAGACAGGAGCGTTTGGAGTTCATATACTCCGATAACCTGGTGCAATGAAACTGAGGAGACCATTCAGTGACTGAAGACTCGAGAGTATAGCGTTGTAAAAGCACAACAGTTCAGGTAGCATCCAACGAGCAGGAGAATCGCCGTTTCTGAGCATATACTTCTGCGCTAAACGTGGTTTCAACAGAAAACAAGGACGCCATTCGATCCATTGAAACTATTGGACAAGAATAGGGATAGCCCATTCAGACCCTCCTGCCTATTATACAAGGAGTGAAGGAGTGTAGTCAGCACATCGAGATGTTAAACAGGAACTGGAGTCGCCAAGTCAGGTCCTTGAACTGCTTCCAGATGACCAGGAGGTGGCCATTCAGCCTATCGAACCACGTGTACAGAAATAGGAAGATGTCTTTGATGCCCGAACGTAACAAAGAGTGAAGCAGAGTCTACTCAGATAGACTGCTCTATGTTGTTCCTCCTTTGCTCGTGGTACATATGTGTCACTTTAACTTGGTTTGCTGAACGTGAGAAGGAAAAGTGAGAAGTGAAAAGTTTGTGCGAAGTCTCAAGGAAATGCCTTCTATCTCCGAGAAGACATTATTGTACTCCTATAGAGGACAGAAGGTGGTGGGAATAGCGAACTATTTCAGGAGTAAGGCATTAAGGCTGCTGATAGATTTATGAACAGTGCAGAGACACACACCAACTGCACATTGAGACAGTGAGAATTCATTCAGAGCCTGGCGCTCCCTCTCAACCAACATGGGGTCTCCACACTGGTACGTGAACTACTGGGAATTACATATCATGGGGAAAATGCAATTTTTCACAAAATCACCATCTTTTTTCCGGACATAATAAATGTTAGTTCATAATCCTCAAGTTTAAATGTAATTGCTTGTTATTCGCTTGCAGTGCTACGGATTTTGCTGGATTATACTCTTATACCTTTTATCAGTTAATTATCGTTTTCACAATGTAATTCAATAATTTACTTGTAAAGGTGCAAACATCTTATTGCACAGTTGTATGCCGTTTCTTTTTTTAGGTTTGTTGCAGCCTTAGCTCAAAAGTAAATGTTTTGTTTCCTGAACAGCCTTGGGCAACTGTCTGTGTGGCGTTTGCACATTGTTGCTGTGTCTGCATGGGTTTCCTCTGGGTGCTACGGTTTCCTCCCACAGTCCAAAGATATGCAGGTTAGGTGAATTGGCCATGCTAAATTGCCCACAGTGTCAGGGGTGAATCGAGGTTAGAGGAATGGATCTAGGTGGGTTACAGTTCGGAGGGTCGATGCGGACTTGTTGAGCCGAAGGCCCTGTTTCCATACTGTAGAAATCTAAAATAAAACCTGTTTATCGGGATTCAAGGGTCAGACACAGTATGAATTATTCATGGTCTAAGAAACAGAAAGGAATAGAAGACAGTGACTGTGGAGACTGATGAGGAGTAAAGTGACATCCCCCCTGTCCTCAATGTCTTCTTGACAGAGAGAATAAAATCAAATGTAGAGAAAGAAACAGATATATTCGGAAGAAGGAATAGCAAGTGACAGTGTAAATGAAACAGGATAATTTGAAATGGAATGGCCGAACAATGATTTATCTGTGTTTGTGTGAGAGAGAGTGTGTGTGTCAGTGTGTGCGTGAGTGTGTATGTGTCTGCGTGTGTGTGAGTGAGTGTGTGTCTGTCTGTGTGTGTCTGTGTGAGTGTGTGTGTCTGTGTGTGTGAGTGAGTGTGTGTGTGTCTGTGTGAGTGTGTGTGTGTCTGTATGTGTGAGTGTGTGTGTCTGTGCGTGTGAAAGTGTGCGTGCCTGTGTGTGTGAGTGAGTGTGTGTCTGTGTGAGTGTGTCTGTGTGACTGTGTGTGTGTCTGTATGTGCGCCTGCGATTGAGAGAGTGTGTGTGTCTGTGCGTGTGTGTGTGTGTGTGTCTGTGTGTGTGAGTGTGTGTATCAAGACAGTCAGGGTATAGAGGTGTGTATACTGACCTCAGTAAGGAGAAGGCGCTGTGGTGGGTGAAGTTGAATCAATCAGCGAGACCAGTTGGACAACAGCTCGTAGTTCTAAAGAGATATTGAAGGTGATTGTAGAGGCATTGCTAATGATCTTTCAGGAAACTTTGGAGTGAGGGAGGACTGGTAATTGTAACCTCCCCGTTTAAGGAGAGAGGGACACAGAAGACAGGAAATTATAGAAAGACTTATTGGATCTTAGGGTTTATGAATAGATGTGTGGAGTATAAGAACAAGGAAGTTGTGAAGCATATTGGAAATAGTGTGGTTAAGCTACAGCATAATAAGAGTTACAATTACAATGCCATTGCGAACAGCAGTGATGAAAGTACGGTTAAAACAAAGAAAATCAGTTCGAAGCAGACAGGAGCATTAGTGACAAAAAGACAGTTTCGTAGATCCTGTTGTGAGAATGTTGAGATAAGCTTGTCAGTAAACAGACAAGGAATGTATAAAAAGCACAATAAAATCTGTTGCTATGAAGCTGAAAAAGCACAGAAATTGAGACAGCATCCTAGGAAGAGGAAAGTCAACGTTTCAGGCTGAAAGACCTCATCAGGCTTGGGCTGGGAAAGGGGAGCCGGGAAGTAAATAGAGGGAGGGGCGTGGGGCTGGTGGAAGGCTAGGTGGGATGGCGATAGGGGGATGCAGGCAGGGAATTATTGTGATTGGTCAGTGGGAAGGGTGCAACAGATATACGAATGGAAAGATGGACAGCTTTGGTGAGGTCAGAGAAAGGGGACATGGGGTAAAACTGTTGGTCGAGAGATTTTAAAGCCAGTGAAGACAATATTAAGCTGTAAGGTCTCCAGCTGAAATATCAAGTTGTGTTCCCCAGTTTCTGTTTGACCTCACTCTGACAGTGGAGGAGGCCTGTCGCTGGATGAGCAAGGGGAGGGGAGTGATTGAAATGGATGGCAACTGGAATGCTGAATTTGTTAAAGTGTACAGAGAGCCGATGCTCCATGATTATGTCCCTGAGTCTCCCTTTGGTCTCCACAACATAGAGGAGACAACGTTGGGATTTGGAGATGAGCTCGGTTGGTCAGGATTAGGCTCTGTGTGGAGCATTAGTGCTCTGTACAAAACAATCAACCCGACTTTCCAGTTACCATGCATTTTAATTCCCACTCCCACTCGCCCGGTGGCATGCCTTTCCTTAGCCAGTCCACTGTCAGACGACCACCACCTGAGAGTTTACCTTTGAAGCTGATAGCCCAATGGCCTCAATATTGACTGAAGCCGATTCAAAAACCCTCCGGCTGCCGCCTTATCCCATGTCCCTGTTCCCTCACCAGACCCACCTGGATCTGATCCACCCTTCCCACTGACCAATCACAGTAACCTCATACCTGCATGTACCTACCACCACCATACCTACCCGCTACCCTTCCATATCCCATCACTCCATTTCTGGGCTCCGCTCCCCCTCACCCGTCCTGACGAAAGGTCCAAGATCAAAATATTGCCTTTTCTGCTCCTCTGATTCTGTCTGGTCTGCTGTGTTTATCCAGATCCAAGTTTATTAACTCTGGCCTCCCGCAGCTATCATACTTACACTTTCCAAGCTGTGGAACTAGGTGGTCTAAATATAAGAAGAAATAAATTTGGACATTTGAAAAAATGGCGGACGCATCTGTCATTTCTTAACAACCCAATACACATATTCCAGAAGAAGCAGCATTTCATTTGTACTCTTTCAATCCAGTCTCCTGTCATTGCTGCTCACAATGCAGTCTCCGTTATATTGGGGAGACCAAACAGAAACTGTA
Organism: Chiloscyllium punctatum; assembly: GCF_047496795.1. Classification (NCBI taxonomy): domain Eukaryota; kingdom Metazoa; phylum Chordata; class Chondrichthyes; order Orectolobiformes; family Hemiscylliidae; genus Chiloscyllium; species Chiloscyllium punctatum. The sequence goes on along the minus strand of NC_092751.1, from coordinate 59,855,942 downwards.
TTGAGGAACACTCCCACTCTGTCTGTGGGAATAACCCTGACCTTCTCATTGCTTTCCATTTCAAAAACTTACCTTGCTGTCATGCAAACATTTCAGTCCTGGGTTGCTGTAATGCTCCAATGAAGCAAAACCCAAGCTCGAGTAACACCTACTTTAGACCTTGGAACGTTCTATCCTGATGGAATTTTTAGTCAATTCCATACTTGCACAGCTGACCGCATTATGGCTGTTCTCCATTCTTCACACATTCATTCTCCTGGTCTCCCAATGAACATGCCCTGTTTGTGAATCGTTTGTCTTGCAGTTAATTAACGAACCCATTTCACCCCTTCACAATCTAATTAATACTCATTTTACATTTGATTCTCTTTTACCAGAACTAAAAGTCAATTTGTCAGTGGCATTGTTCCTCTACATCATCTTGTTTCCCGTCACCCTTCCTCTACCGCGGTCAAGGGATTTAAAAGCCCATTTTCAAATCCTTTTCTGTTCTGAAGAGAAGTCCCACTTGAAAAGATTCAAGAAAAACCTCCTCTCCATTGTTGTAATGATCCAGTCTGCTATTCTCAGATTCAGATCTGTCCTCTCTCTGTCTACGCAGCTGTTGATCTCTGTTACTGTTGGAGCTGATGCATCTGCTCCTACAGTGGGAGAGCGCACTGAATGAAGCCCCTCACCAATAGGAGAGGGAAACCCTCCAGTGACACAGTTACATTGCATGGAGACGGACAGTAATCACAGTCACTGAGCAAACAGTCCCAGCTTTTAATCCAGAACATTCAGTTCACGATATAACTGGACTACATGTCGACATTGCTGGCTATTGGTCAAATCTCCCATCACCAATTGCTCTAGTGAAGTCAGATGTGAGGGAGAAAGATGAATGTTACCTTTTCGGAGGCTAGATGATTCTGCTCGGTTGTCCATTTACTATGCTGTTACCATCTCTCCCCAAATCCCTCCACCCACCAAAATAAACACAATCAGGATGTTGTTTCTGTGCGGATCTCTCCTCCACGGGAACAACCGCCAGCCAACACACTGTCACTGGGCACAGTTGCCTTGAACATAGACAGGAAGTGTGGACTTCTCTAAATGTTCCTCTCACTGCTCTAATAAGGCAACTAGGGAATATGCTTCAGTAATTTATTTATACAAATTGACAAACTTCTAAATGCAGTTTTATTTGTGTAAAACCGTACTTTTTACGCATTTTGGCCTCAGTCGAAACCAAAAGTGATAATTACAATGAACTTATTCATTAAGACTTATGAATTAATGAGTCAGGTTTGAATGATCATGACATTCGCTGGGAGATAGGACAGAATGGGACAGTGGCTGTGGAGACTGCTTGTGGGGGGGGGGGGGGGGTGCGGTACAATGATATTCCCCTGTCATCATCACGCTTTCTGCCAGACAGAATTAAATCTAATGCACAACAAGGAAACAGCAACTTTTGAGAAATGCAATGCTGAATGACAATATGAACTGAACAGGATCATTTTAAATGTGATAAAGTGAACTATGTTTAATATACACACCACTTAATGATTGGGAATACAGTTCGATTAGGATCACTGGACCAGAAACATTAACTTTGATTTCTCTTCACAGATACTGCCAGACCAGCTGAACTTGCCCTCTACGTTCTGCTTTTTTTTTTGTTTGAGCTTGATCATATTGTTCATATCCGGCAGGATGCTTAAAATTAAAAGCAGACACTTATAACAAAATGTGGAAGGCTATGGGGGCAGTTCAGGAGACTAACAGTAGAGATATAGTCGTTCCAAACTGGAAGAGACAATGGGCCGAGTTTCCCCCACTATTGCTGTAAATAATTCTATGTTATGTAACCAAAGCCTTTGGGAGGGGGTAGACAAGCGAGTTCAATGAAGGTCACAGAGTGCTCCACCATCGATAATTTGTTCCTATTATCTCATGAAATTTCTGCTGCCTCTAAAATGTCTTTTCAAACAAAGTGGAGTTCTGGAGATTTACAAGATAATCAGAAAAATATTCTTTTTTCCTTTGAATCTTAAAGAAGCAACAGATTTCGGCCGTAACACAGGTGTCACAGACACACCAACTATTACAGGAACAGGAAAGGACTACATTTTCCATATATAACCAAATTCAGCATGTAGCCCTGCCAAGAAACATGAAATATAGTGATACAGAAACATGAAAAACAAATTAAAAATGGTGAAGAAGCGCCACAGATGAGGAAGTATCTGGAGAGATAAACAAAGTTAATATATCGAATATGATGCAACCCTGTTTGAAAAAGTCATATTGGAATCAAAGGTTAATTCTGCGTATCTCTGCTCAGAGAGTACCAGACCTGCTGAGCTACCCTCTATCGATATTTCTTTTCTTTCTGAACTGTGACAAATTGACTGATCTAAGCAAAGCTGCGATCTCAGTTGAATCTCGAGTAATTTATAACCAAAAGAGAAAATGCTGGAAAATCTCAGCAGGTCTGGCAGCATCTGTAACGAGAGAAAAGAGCTGACGTTTCAAGTCTAACTGCCTCTGTGCAGAGAAATCAGAATTAAAGTTTCTCGGTTAATGGCCCTTCCTCAGAACGGATGGTAGCCCTGAAAATGTTGATTTATATACATAAGAGGCTGAATAGCTGTTAATGGAGACTGTTAGTAGCTAACTATAGGGGGTGAGTACTAGGCTTGGGGTATGGGTAGGGGGCATTGAGGAGTTCAGTCCCTAAAATTATTGAATATTCTTTTGAGTCTGAAGGGCTGCAGGGTCCACCCGCGGAAAATGAGGTGTTGTTCTTCCAGCTTGTGTTGAAGTGCCCTGGAACACTGCAGCAAGTCTGACTCAGAGATATTGGCCTGGGAACAGGATGGGGTATTATACTGGCAGGCAACTGGAAACTCAGGGTCTTTTGCACAGGTACAGTTTGGATATAATGTGAAGTGTTCACCCAGTCTAAATTTCGTTTCCCCAATGTAGAACGGTGGCGCAGTGGTTAGCACTGCTGCCTCACAGCACCAGAGACCTGGGTTCAATTCCCACCTCAGGCGACTGACTGTGTGGAGTTTGCGCATTCTCCCCGTTTCTGTATGGGTTTCCTCCGGGTTCTCTGGTTTCCTCCCACAGTCTAACGATGTGCAGGTCATGTGAATTGGCCATGCTAAATTGCCCGTAGTGTTAGGTAAGGGGTAAATGTAGGGGTATGGGTGGGTTGCACCTCGGCGGGTCAGTGTGGACTTGTTGGGCCGAAGGGCCTGTTTCCACACTGTAAGTAATCGAGAGCAGACCACAATGTGAGCAGCGAATGTGGGAAATGTTGATAGGATGATGCTTCAGCTGGGAGGTATGTTTGGCCCTTGGTTAGTGAAGAGGGAGGAGGTAAGGAAAGTGTAACACCTCCGACAGGGGAAAGTGACGTGGACCTGTGTTGGGGTGTGGGTGGTGGAGGTGGGGGGGAGGTGTTGGCAGTGAATAACGAGCGGACTAGGGTGTCGTGGAGGAAATGGTCAGAAGGCGGAAAAGGGAGAGGAGACAAATATGTGTCTGGTGGTGGCATCTCGCTGGAGATGGGGGAATGCAGACTGATGATCTTCTGCAGGTGAATGCTGGTGGGATGGTCGGTAAGGACAGGGAGAACTCTAACACTGTTGCATGAGGGAGGAGAGAGGGTGAGGGTAGAAGTGCAGGAGTTGGGTCAGAACTGGTTGAGGGCCCTGTCGAGAACACTGCTGGGGAATTCTCGGTTGAGGAAGAAGGTGGACATTTCAGAGGCCACATTTTTGAACTTGACATCATCAGAAGCAATGTGGTGGAGACGGAGGAACTGGGGGAATGGAATGGAGCCTTTGCAGGAAACAGCGTGTGAGGGTGTATACTCCAAGTAGCTATCGGAGTCGTTGGCTTAATACTGGATATCAGTGACCCGTCTATCCCCAAAAATAGAAGCATAGATGTCGAGGAAAGAAAGGGAGGAGTCAGAGATAGACCTTGTCAAAATGAGGGATTCGTGCAAATTGGAAAAGATGACCTTTTCCAATTCTGGACAAGAGAGAGGAGCAGCAGCTATGATGTCATTTACGTATAGGAGAAGCAGTTATGGATGGGGACTGGAAAGAACTAGAATAAGGAATGGTCTACGCACCCCATGAAGGAGCAGATATAACTTGGGCCCACGTGTGTATCCATGCACCCCCCTCTGTGTGGCAGGAGCAGGCTGAAGCAATGGGTCTGCCCAGGCAGTTCTGTTCATGGATTTTCAGGAGGACATAAAAGCGAGCTCTGCTATCAGAGGACCATCAGCTTCGGGACTGTTAGGTGGGGGCGAGTGGGTGGGAATCACCAGATGAAATGTTGTCAGATTTAGTTAAAAAGATGGCCAGATATGCCATGGCAGGGTTATGGAGGAGCAAGAGATATGTGGAAGTAACTAAGAGCTGGCACTCAGCCTCTGAAATGGAGAGATGAGTCCACCAGACTACAGCAGCACCACCCTTATCGGCACAAGCTGAATAACACAGTCAGGGTTGGATCGAAGCATACAGCATACAGTCTGTTCAGAGAGTCATAGGTGTGATAGGGTGAGGGGGATGCAGAGAAATTAAAACAACCAGTGTCACATTCAAAGTTCTCAAAGAACAGATTGAGTCAAAGTAAACGCTAGAGAAATGGGTCCAGGTGGAGGGAGAGTGTTGGAGCTGGGGAAAGGGTCTTTGGGATGGGGAGTGGACTCTTGCGCAAACAACTGGACACCGAGGAGAATTCGGTGGAAGACGAGTTCAACATTATGTCGTTCCTGAAATTCATTAAAGGGGGTGCAGAGGGATAACGCTGAGAACTTTGAAGAGTACAGAACATTCAGCATTACAGCGTGGCAGTTTAGGAGGAATGGTGAATACACGACAGGAGGTGGGCTTGGGGGAGGGCATGGGCTCAGAGCACAGGGCATGGGTGGGGTGACATGTTCCAGAGGCTCATAGGCATCTCTCAGTTATTCCACCTTGTCGTCCTCGTATAGCTGGCTAGCACGGCGAATGAGCTGGAGAATGATGTAAAATTGTGGAATGGTGCAGCCTTGAGTCAATTTGATGAGATGCTGTTGAACAGAGAAAATGTTGATCTCAGTGGCACTGACATTGCACGATCAGTCAACAGAAAGTAACTGATTGAAAATTAGCGTTATCTTATTGTAATGCTCTGATTTCATTGGGTTGAAAGTCAACCAACAAGATCTTAATTTTCTGAGACTTTAGACCAAATCGTGAAAATAAATGATGTTATTAATAAGACAAATCCATCCATGATTTTGGAAGGCAGTAGCAAAGGCAGAGTTTATTTGTCATTCCCAATAGGTCTAGGGAAGGTGTCATTGTTAATTGAGGAAATTACCAGCACAGAATTTCCTCTGATTCCCGTTAACCACAGTTTTCTAAGGTTGAATGATGCTACATGCGTTAAATATTACTTTGATGCGAGGCAAGTTACTCTGATCTCACCTCTAATGACATTGGAAAATCAGTTAAAATGGTAAAGACCAAAATGATAGTACATGGCTTATTTGAATGATGTGGTCACTGTCCTCACAACGTTTAAGGAAAAACTGATGCATGTTCATCTGATTCTGAGGAGAGGTTTGTCCTATTTGTGATGAGGTTAAGCGTTGTGCCACAGAGAAAGAAATAAAGTTCCACTCTCTATAGGGAACAGAACCACCATGTTCACGGTGCATTGGACGGTGACAGACACACACTATTGTCTGTTCCTATTGGACATTGATCATCTCAATCTCATCATTCACTGATGAACAATAGCAGCACAGAAGCCAGCAGTTCCCATAACACCTGTTGGAAAGCAAAAACGGAAAGGATTTGCCAGTGGAAGTGGGAGCAGCTAGGGAAGTGGGAGTGGGAGAAGAAAGATGTGTAGAGATATCATCAATGGAAGAGTATGTAGCTGCAGATGGAGCAGTGCAAGGGAAGTAGGCGTGTAAGAAAAGAGTAAGAAGGCCGAGGAAGAATGGCGAATGAAGTATTAGTGACTGGGAAAAACTTGCTTTAGCAAATGTGAGGTTGGGTGAAAAATATCACGGTTTTGGAAAATTGGGATCTGGTTCCATTGAAGATTAAGATTTGATGTACTTCATTTTCTATACTTGATTCTTGTTCAGATTGCACATTCACTCTGTATTTTTGTATCTCCATCAATTGCGGATTACATGTTATTTCCCCCTAGTGTGGTATCTCATTTTTGAATTTTTTTACAATATGTATTTGCTTCCAATTCAAGGTAGACATGAGAACATGATTTGATCTCCTGCAGTTTGCCCATAACATGGAATTTAATTGAATAGTTATCCTCATCACAATCACTGATTCAAGCAATGAGTCTGTGTCCACCCTGCAGATGAAAAACGTCTTCAGCTCTGACTATTGATAAAAGAACAGTGCGACACAAATGGCTAATGTTCCAATGCAAGGAGCCAAACCCTAGTTCATCTTAAATTAGGTACACACTTTATGAATAAGACATGCTGAGGGGCAGAGTGTAAAAGGTGAATTCAACTCTGTGTCGAAAATGCTATTAGCAGCTCCCTCATAATAGGTGTTAACTACATCACTTTGTAAATTCCCCAAAATGAGAATAGCAAAAGACTGGACTTCTTAAATTCCTCTTCTGTGAATAACATCTGGAGAACAGGAAAGAAATCAAGGTTTGTTTGTGATATTCATAAATGATGATGGTGAGAATGTGGAAGATGGATAACAAATGTTGGGGATGACACAAAGATTAGCTGGGTGGTTCACAGTGAGGAGGAAAGTGTTAGGCTACAGGATGATATAAACAGATGATTTGTATATCCATGTTAATGGCCGATGAAGTGTCGCACTGATAAATGTGAGATGATGCATATCCGAATTAACAAGACAAATGAGTACTCAAACTGTGAAGTGTGTGGGCTAAATTTGCTCTTTTTTCATTGCAGCAGGGGAAGGTTGAGGAGGAAACCTGGTACAGGTGTACAAGAGCATGAGGGGAATGGAGAGGATGAACAGACAGCAGCTGTTTCCCTTACTCGAAGGGTCAAAAACCAAGGGATACATACTTAAAGTGAAAGGCAGGGGATTGAGAGAGGATTTGTGAGTCTGTTTTGAACTGAGAGGGTGGCACAGACATAGAATATAAAATTTCTACAGTGTGGAAATAGGCTCTTTGGCCCACAAATCCACATTGAACCTCCAAAGAATAGCCCACGCAAACACGTTCCTCCTATATTTACCCCTGGCCTACACATCCCTGAACACAATGGGCAATTAAGCACGTCCAATTCACCTAACCTGCACATCTTTGGATTGTGGGAGGAAACCGGAGTACCTGGAGGACACCACGCAGTCACGGGGAGAATGTGAAAAATCCATACAGGCTGTCACCCGAGGCTGGAATCAATCCTGGGTCCCCGCGCTCTAAGGCAGGAGTTCTAACCACTCAGCCACCGTTCTGCCCCTGGTGACATGTGGCTGGAAAGCATTCCCTCGTCGGGTGATTGAGCAGATAATCTCACAAACTTTTAAAAGGCCTTTGGATATACACTTGGTGATGCAGGCTCTCATTTTCCTTCAATGATTCTATGTGGTGGCAGCTATGAACACTGATATATTCTGAAGCAATAGCTAATGGCAGTTCCTGGTTTGTTCCATTGACTGTATTCAGCGAGTGAGTCTCCAGTGAAGTGCTGGTGTTATCTGCCACTTTCTATTTCAGGGGTTCGGTTTCCTTGCGTTAGTCATGTAAATGCCTCTGTCGATGATGTCATTTCCGGCCCTTTTCGTCAGAGGGTGGGAGATGGCATCAAACTTGATGTGTTTATTGAAGGAGTTCCGGTTGGAATGTCATGTTTCTAGGAATTCTTGTGCTTGTCTCTGTTTGGCCTGTTCTAGAATGAATATACAGACCTAGTCAAAGTGGCGTACTTCCTCATCAGTACGTAAGAAATTAGTGTTGGGATCATGTATTTTGTGGCTAGTTGATGTTCATATATCCTGGTGACTAGTTTTCTGCTTGTTTTCCATTATAGTGTTTGTTATAGTTGTTCCAAGGCTTATTGTTCCTGGAGCAGAACAGACAAAGATATGAGTTTATTGCCATGCTCAAAAGAATGAAGAAACTGTCAGAGTGAAAAATAGTACTCTATTAGTTGGCATTATCGAGTCAAAGAATTCTAATTTCAAGGTTGTAAGCAAAAGAGAGAGGAGTGAAATAAGTAAAAGTGTCTTTATTTAGAGAGTTGTTACAAATTGGAATTGACAGACTGGGAAAGTTGTGAATGAAGATTCAAAAGAGAACTGGATATATATTTGGAAATTATTAATTTAACGGGCAACAGAGAGAGGGCTGGCGTATGTGAGGTGCTGGGAGACATTTTTGGAGCTGATTCATACACAATGCCAATGACTTTCTCCTGTGCTTTAAAGTTTTGTACTGTATCAAGTGTCAGCTGTGAATAAAATTCAATATCCAATTATCTCACAATGTAAATGCTCGCAAATATCTGATTATTTGGTACAGCATAAGGATTTAAAATGCATTTATTGCAAGGTCAGCTTCATTATGAAGTCTAATTGTTACTCAGAACATGAATATTTTACATGTTGTATTCCAATTACTAAAACAAATATATCATTGCTTTGGCACAAAACCCTTTGGAAAGCTTTGACATTTCTCTGACACGATATTATGTTTGTTGGTTATTTTTGTTTTTTTTTCATTATCCACATTTGATATTAAATATCATTCATTCTAAAAATTGGAAGTTTTCAAATTATTGTTCACTGAAAGTTGACAACACAAATATTTTTTTTAGTTTGATATTCACAGCTCATGTTGAATTATTGTCATTTTAAATTGCTGGCAAATAGCTGAAGATCGTACGTTTCAGTGAGAAATTAAACTGATTGATTATATATAAATGTATAAGAACGCAAATTCTATTTGTATGTTCAATCTTCTGCTCACTCTGAACATAGAATTATTCAGAAACCAACCACTTTAAATATTGGAGTGGCAAAACATTGCTTTGAATCCTTACATTGAATATCTAAGTCTCATTACCACAGGAGTTATGTTCTTCCTTCGATAAAATAAAATGTACCTGCTTTATTTCTGTGTTAGAAAATCTTGACAGGAGTTATATTTTAGTTCCATAAATATAGAATCAACATAATTGATTTAGCAGATTATAGTCCAGTTGAAGGACTATTGTTCTCATCTTATTGTTCTGGATTAGTGGTGCTGGAAGAGCACAGCAGTTCAGGCAGCATCCAAGGAGCAGCGAAATCGACATTTCAGGCAAAAGCCCTTCATCAGGAATAAAGGCAGAGAGCCTGAAGTGTGGAGAGATAAGCTAGAGGAGGGTGGGGGTGGGGAGAATGTAGCATAGAGTACAATGGGTGAGTGGGGGAGGGGATGAAGGTGACAGTTCAGGGAGGAGAGGGTGGAGTGGATAGGTGGAATAGGAGATAGGCAGGTAGAACAAGTCCAGACAAGTCATGGGGACAGTGCTGAGCTGGAAGTTTGGAACTAGGGTGAGGTGGGGTTAGGGGAAATAAGGAAACTGATGAAGTCCACATTGATGCCCTGGGGTTGAAGTGTTCCAAGGTGGAAGATGAGGCATTCTTCCTCCAGGCGTCTGGTGGTGAGGGAGCGGCGGTGAAGGAGGCCCAGAACCTCCATGTTCTCGGCAGAGTGGGAGGGGGAGTTGAAATGTTGGGCCACGGGGCGGTGTGGTTTATTGGTGCAGGTGTCCCAGAGATGTTCCCTACAGTGTTCTGCGACGAGGCGCCCAGTCTCCCCAATGGAGAGGAGACCGCATCGGGAGCAATGGATACAATAAATGATATTAGTGGATATGCAGGTAAAACTTTGATGGATGTAGAAGGCTCCTTTAGGGCCTTGGATAGAGGTGAGGGAGGAGGTGTGGGCACAGGTTTTACAGTTCCTGCGGTGGCAGGGGAAGGTGCCAGGATGGGAGGGTGGGTTGTTTAGGGGCGTGGAAATGACCAGGTAGTACCGGAGGGAACGGTCTTTGACGAAGGCTGAAAGGAGTTGGGAGGGAAATATATGCCTGGTGGTGGGGTCTATTTGGATGTTGCAGAGATGTCGGCGGTTGATTTGGTTTATGCAAAGGTTGGTAGGATGGAAGGTGAGCACCAGGGGCGTTCTGTCCTTCTTACGGTTGGAGGGGTGAGGTCTGAGGGCGGAGGTGCAAAATGTGGACGAGATGCGTTGGAGGGCATCTTTAAACACTTTGGAAGGGAAATTGTGGTCCCTAAAGGAGGAGGCTATCTGATGAGTTCTGTGGTGGAACTGGTCCTCCTGAGAGCAGATACAGTGGAGGGGGAGGAATAGGGAATACGGGATGACATTTTTGCAAGAGGAAGGGTGGGAAGAGGTGTAATCCAGGTAACTGTGGGAGTCAGTGGGTTTGTAAAAAATGTCAGTGTCAAGTCAGTCGTCATTAATGGTGATGGAGAGGTCCAGGAAGGGGAGGGTGGTGTCAGAGATGGTCCAGGTAAATTTAAGGTCAGGGTGGAATTTGTCGGTGAAGTTGATGAATCGCTCAACCTCCTCGCGGGCGCATGAGGTTGCGCCAATGCCGTCATCAATGTATAGGAGGAAGAGGTGGGGAGAGGTGCCGGTGTAATTACGGAAGATCAACTGTTCTACGTAGCCAACAAAGACAGGCATAGCTGGGGCCCATACGTGTGCCCATGGCTACACCTTTGTTCTGGAGGAAGTGGGAGAAATCGAAGGATAAATTGTTAAGAGTGAGGACCAGTTCGGCCAAACGAATGAGAGTGTCGGTGGAAGGGTACTGTACCACCCTGGTGCTCACCTTCTACCCTACCAACCTTCGCATAAACCAAGTCATCCGCCGACATCTCCGCAACATCCAAAAAGACCCCACCACCAGGGATATATTTCCCTCCCAACTCCTTTCAGCCTTCCTCAAAGACCGTTCCCTCCATGACTACCTGGTCGGGTCCCCGCCCCCCTACAACCCACCCTCCCATCCTGGCACCTTCCCCTGCCACCGCAGGAACTGTAAAACCTGTGCCCACACCTCCTCCCTCACCTCTATCCAAGGCCCTAAAGGAGCTTTCCACATCCATCAAAGTTTTACCTGCATATCCACTAATATCATTTATTGTATCCGTTGCTCCCGATGTGGTCTTCTCTACGTTGGGGAGACTGGGCGCCTCCTATTAGAGCGCTGTAGGGAACATCTCTGGGACAGCGGCACCAAACAACCACACCGCCCCGTGGCCCAACATTTCAACTCCCCCTCCCACTCTGCCGAGGACATGGAGGTCCTGTGTCTCCTTAACTGCCGCTCTCTCATCATCAGACGCTTTGGAGGAAGAACGCCTCATCTTCCGCCTTGGAACACTTCAACCCCAGGGCATCAATGTGGACTTCAACAGTTTCCTCATTTTCCATTCCCCCACCTCACCCTAGTTCCAAACTTTCAGCTCAGCACTGTCCCCATGACTTGTCTGGACTTGTTCTACCTGCCTATCTCCTATTCCACCTATCACCTCCACCCTCTTCTCCATGACCTATCACCTTCATCCCCTCCGCTACTCACCTATTGTACTGCAATCTACTTTCTCCCCACCCCCAACCTCCTCTAGCTTATCTCTCCACGCTTCAGGCTCTCTGCCTTTATTCCTGATGAAGGGCTTTTGCCCGAAAGTTTTGCTGCTCCTCGGATGCTGCCTGAACTGCTGTGCTCTTCCAGCGCCATTAATCCAGAATCTGGTTTCCAGCATCTGCAATCATTGTTTTTACCACATCTTATTGTTGCCCAATTCATGAACTATAGCAAATATCCGATTACTGTTCGGGGTCAATAAACTCAACATCTTGCAATGAGCTACGCTGAAATTTGCTTCCAATTTATCTGAAATAATTTGCAGTGTTATTGGACCTCACAGCTGTCTGTGATACAGAGAGACTCAGTGGCCTGTTCCAAATTGCTTCTAACCTGCTTCAGGGCAGTCAGGCAAACATTATTTCGAAACAAATAAGTTGGAACCTTCCTTGGGCAGTTGGATAACCCGCCAACAGACTATCACTGGTCTCAGTGTAGATACAAATATTGTCCAGGTTAACTACGAATGGCTGACCAGAAACCAGGTTTTGAAATTCATCTTCAGTCAGAGCCTGGCCCAGAGAGCAGACGTGTTGACATGGAGAGCCAGAATCACACCATACAAGTTACCTATGGTGATGAAACCTGACCTGCCTACCAGACTCCATATATCTGCACCCCGGACCAGGCATGGGTGAAGACGTAAACAAGTTGACAATCTCTTGCAGTGCCTTGTGTCTCTAAAGCCATATCTACTAAATGTCACCTTCACATTCTCCAGTAACAAAATAAAATTGCACATCTCTATGAATGGTCAGAGTTACTACATTGATCACACAGTAGAACTGATGTGAAGTAACCAGCAGCAAACTGCAATCCAAAATCACATTAATATCTGAACTTGGTGGATACTGTCTGGTCTAAGTAACCACACATATTATACTGGCTTTCAGGTGCCTGTAACAATGCACACCACAACTGGAGGCTTTGGCCTTACACCCCTCCAAAGCTTCCTGATCTCACACACATCACTCCCTCACACATTCAACAATTTCAGGGGAATCCACAAGCTGGTTGAAACTGGAAACATAGAACAGTGCAGCACTGTACAGGCCTTTTGGCCCTTGACGTTCTGTTGAGTTTTTATCCTACTCTAAGATCATTCTAACCTATATACCTTTCATTATACTATCATTCATGTGCCTATCCAATTAAATATTCCTAATATAGCTGATTTTGCTACAACTATTGGCTGTTCATTGCACAGACCCACCACTCTCTATGTAAAGAACCTACCTCTGACATCTCCCCTGAACCTTCCTCCAATTACCTTAAAATCATAACCTCTCGAGGTAGGCATTTCCACCCTGGGAGAGAGTCTCTGGCTATCCACTCTATCTCTGCCTCTCATTATCTTGTACACCACTGTCAAGTCATGTTCCTTTCTTCTTCGTTCCAATGAGGAAATCACCCCAGTTCCCTCAAATTTTCTTTGCAAGACATGCCCTCCAGTCCAGGCAGCATCTTGATAAATTTCCTCAGCACTCTCATCAAAGCTTCCACATCATTCCTATAATGAGGCAAACAGAACTGATCACAATATTCTAAGTGTGGTCTCACCAGGGCTCAATATAGTTAGCTCCGCATAACCTTCCAGCTCTTAAACTCAATCCCTCAGCTAATGAACACATCAAACACCTTCTTAACCACCTTATGAACCTATGTAGAAACATTGTGGGAGCTACGCCATGGCCCATTTGATCCCCTGTTCCTCCACAATGTAAGAATCCTGCCTCTATCCCTGTATTCGCATTCAATTTTGACCTTCCAAAATGAATTGCATCCCACTTTTCCATATTGAACACCATATGCCACTAAGCAGTTGTGTCCTGCATCCTGTCAATGTCCTGTTGCAAACTACAACAGCCCTCTACACTATCCATAATTCCACCAACCGGTGTTACATCATAAACTTACTAACCTACCCTTCCACTTCGACATCCAAGTCATTTATTAAAATCACAAACAGCAGAGGTCCCAGAACCGATCCTTACGTAACACCACTGCTCACCTAGTTCCACACTGAATACTTCCCATTTACCACCACCCTCTGTCTTCTATGGGCTAGCCAATTCTCTATCCAGACAGATAGGACTCACTGTATGTCATAGCCCCTTACTTTCTGAATGAAACTACCACGGGGAAGCTTATCAAACACCTTGTTAAAATCCATGCACTCCGCATTTAATGCTCTACCTCATGCTGACTGTTTCTAATCAAACTATGATTTTTCGGAATCGTCTCCAATACCTTGGCCAATACTGATGTAAGACTGACTGGTCTGTCGTTCTCAGGATAATCCCTGTTCCCTTGCCTGAAAAAGGGAGTAACATTTGCCACACTCCAATCAACCGACGCGACTCGAATGGAGAGGGAAGACGCAAAAACTATCGCCAAAAGCACAGAAATCTCTTTCCTCTCTTCCTGTAGTAACTTAGGGTGTTTCTCGTCTGGTCGAATGATTTATCTATCCTTATGTTTGTACTTCAATCAGTCTGTATTTCACCTCAACTTGTTTACTCCCTGTCTAACCAACTGATTGACTGCTTTCCATTTCAGGGCTCTGTTCAGTGCTGCCTTCTTGAGCAAGTATGGTTCCCAATATCCTGTGTATTATGGAATGGCAAACATAGGAAGGCACGAATGCCTTTCTCATGAAGGGGAGATGCTAAAACTTTGACTCTGCTACTCCTCAGATGATGCCTGAATAGTTGTTCTTTGCCAGCGCCACACTTTTCGACTCGAATCACCAGGATCTGCAGTCCTCACGTTGCCCATTACTGAGGGCTGTCCCCTGTGCACACTGAGCAGGGAACTAATCAGCAGAAACCCGTTGTAGTTAGAGCTGACTGTTCAGTTCTGAAAACCTGCATTTGATGAACACGTTTACTAAAAACGAAATTACAATTCAACAAATATTCATTCAGTTCCAGAGTTTCAGTTTTGGTTCATGAATTAGGCAGCTTGATAACCAACAGTGAATGACTGAAGAACTCCTACATACAGAGAATTCCAGGTAATATATTCCAGGTTGGATGTTCTTTACCTTAATGCTGGGAATATTATCAGACAGACAGATATGAAAAGGAAACGATATGACAAGTGGAAGTGTGTCATTTTTACTATTACAGAGATGTGTATGAGGGAGTTCATGGCTGACAACTCAATATTCTGTGGTACCAGAACTATAGTCAGGGCAGGAGAGAGGGTAAAAGATGAGGTAGTGTTGTCTTATAAATTATGGATTCAGTTACTGGCTTAAGAAGGGACAATATCTTGAAAGGATCATCTAATGAGGTTTGGTGGTTAAAGCTCAGTGTCAAAACCATGACAGAAACCCTGCTTGGGATATATTGCAGAACCCCAGATAAAGGAAAGTTCGGGAGCAGGTATGTAACCAAGTTATTGAGGTGTGTACAAACAATAATAGGATCATTATATTCAGGCATTTCAATTCCAAACATTCGTTATGGTATTGATAATTTCTTAAGGGGGGCAGGTGCTTTGAAATTTATTCCAGAGAACTTCTTATATCAACATAGAGCAGATACAACAATGGGCAATGCAGTGCTGGGCCTCACTGTGGGGAACGAAGCCAGTCAGGTGTTCCACGCATACGTGGGAAAGCATTATCGGACCAGTGACTGTGAAATCACACATTTTGACATGGCTAAGGAAAAGACCCCAAAATGTTTGAATCATAAAAGCTTTTTGGATTGGGTAGACAGATTCTATGAAAAAAAATGACAAAACCTGGCCAAAGTGCAGTTGCTTCTGGGTGAAACTATAGCAGAACAAGGTGGGGCAGGGTTTGGGGGATCAATTGATTAAAATTGAATTGATAACAGTGTCGGCCCAGCATGTTACATCGAAGTTAAAATTTAGGAAAACAAGCCCAGAGAACCTCAGATGTCGACACAAATCCCGAACAGGATGAAAAAGGAAAGAGAAGCTAAAAGCAGGTTCCAAGTGAGCAGGTCAATGAAAACAGAATGCAGAATACAGAAAGTGGAGGGCTAAACTTAAAAAGTCAGCGGAAGAGCAGGAGGAGGGGTGATAAAACATTAGCGGGTAAGATTAGCAAGAATCCAAAGTCATATTCTTGGTGTATTAAGGGGAAGTCGCTAATGTTGGAAAGAATGGGAGTGTTAGGGCCAAAGGGGACAGCCTGTCCACAGAGACAGAGAATATGCTAAATACATCCTCCGAATCGGTCTTGAGTTTGGAGAAGCTGTTACTGGATTCAGGGAGAGTGACCGTTTGACCCTTGAGCGTATTGACACAGGAGCTGAGGAAGAATTGGAAGTTTATGCAAGATAGAGTGGGCAAATCACCAGATTAAAGACCACCAAGTCTCACTTCAGTGAGAGGGAAACAATTGTATAACATTCGGAGGACTGTTGAGGCTGGATCATTAAATATCTTCAAGGCTGAGACAGACAGATTTTTATACAAGTGTTATGGGGAAATTGCGGAAACGTGGAATGTGGGATTAACAAAATAAAAATAACCTATTCGAAGGAAACGCAGACTCAGTTAGAGGACAGACATATTGTTGTCCCTATGTCTAATGGTCTTCTTTTCCAATAGCACTGTATTCACAAGAACATCACCTCTCTCGAGGGATTCAAGGAATTCATAAACGCGATACTAATAGACAGAAAGTATGAGAGGACTGCGACAGCACAGATTGCCTGTCAGGGTGAGGATTTGCATGGACAAGTCACCACTACCAGAAGGAAGACCTCAACAAGACACCCTCCAAGGCCAAGCAGAGACCTACACTGGGGACCTTGTAGTCAGTGGCCAGGTGTCAAGGAGTCCTGAAGGACTAAAAACTGCATCACTGTCGTGTCTCCTTCCTTCGCTGGCCAAGACTATATGTGGAGAGGTAGAGAGACATGCCGTTGCAGCAGAGTAAGCAGTAAGGCTTTGACACGAGAGGCTTCTGACAGCACCAGCTAAGCAAAATGTACAGGAAAACTGAAATAAAGTCCTTTTAACTTTATTGTTATAGCCGTCGAGATGGCAGCTAGGGCAGTCGCACGTTCCTCTTGTAGGATGTGGGAGCCCACAGAGATTTTCACCGTCGCTGATGAATATATGTGTGGACTGTGCACCCAGCTTCAGCTCCTGGGAGATCGTGTTAGGGAACTGGAGCTGGGCGGTACAGTGGGTCAATGGTTAGCACTGCTGCCTCACAGCACAAGGGACCTGGGGTCAAATCCTGGCTCGGGCAACTGTCTGTGTGGCGTTTGCGCATTCTGACCGTGTTTGCATGGGCTTCCTCTGGATGATGCGGTTTCTTCCCACAGTTCAAAGATGTGAATTGGTCGTGCTAATTTGTCTGTAGTGTAAGGGTGTGGGTCTTGGTGGGCTGCTCTTTGGAGGGTCGGTGCGGACTTGTTGGGCTGAAGGTTATTTAGAATGCACTCAGGGTCATCTGAGATACTCAGAATCTGGACTAGTGGTGCTGGAAGAGCACAGCAGTTCAGGCAGCATTCAAGTAGCTTTGAAATCGACGTTTCCGGCAAAAGCCCTTCATCAGGAATAAAGGCAGTAAGCCTGAAGCATGGAGAGATAAGCTAGAGGAGGGTGGGAGTAGGGAGAAAGTAGCATAGAGTACAATGGGGGAGTGGAGGAGGGGATGAAGGTGATAGGTCAAGGAGGAGAGGGTGGAGTGGTTAGGTGGAAAAGAAGATAGGCTGGTTGGACAAGTCCGGGCAAGTCAAGGGGACAGTTACTGAGCTGGAATTCCCCTTCCCCCACCTCACCCTAGTTCTAAACTTTCAGCTCAGTAACTGTCCTCTTGACTTGCCCGGACTTGTCCTACCTGCCTATCTTCTTTTGCACCTATCCACTCCACCCTCTCCTCCTTGACCTATCACCTTCATCCCCTCCCCCACTCCCCCATTGTACTCTATGCTACTTTCTCCCCACCCCACCCTCCTCTAGTTTATCTCTCCATGCTTCAGGCTTACTGCCTTTATTCCTGATGAAGGGCTTTTGCCCGAAACGTCGATTTCGAAGCTACTTGGATGCTGCCTGAACTGCTGTGCTCTTCCAGCACCACTAATACAGAAACTGGTTTCCAGCATCTGCAGTCATTGTTTGTACCTCGTGAGATACTCAGAACTTCATAGATAAGTGCTTTAGTGTGGTGGCCACAGCCAAAACACACCCCTAGTTATGATTCTTGAATGACTGTAATATTCTAGTCGAACGTTCATCGCCCTCAGTTCATTAGCTTTACCTGTCAGTGCTGTTATATTTAAATAAACACAATTTAATCCAACAGGCGTTCCTTGCTTCCTGCCATATTCCAGGTAGAGAGTAGCTGTGCAACCTCCAGGAATGGCAAAGGGAGTAGGCAAGGAATGCAGAAATAGCTTGTGGCCATTGCTCTCCATAACATGTCGACCATTTTGGTTTGTTGGGAGCGATGTCTGTTCAGGGGAAAGCAGCAGTAGCCAGGTTGGTGGTACTACCACTGGCTCTGGGGCACAGCGAGAAACGGTAAAGGTAAACAGGTCGTTAAAGATAGGAGGGTCAATTGTTAGAGGGACAGATCGGAGATTCTGTGGCCACAAACGGGAATCCAGGATGGTGGGTTACCTCCCGCTGCTCGGGTCCAGGATGTCTCCAAGTGGCTGCTGAACATTCTCAAGGGGTTGGGTGAGCATCCAGAAATCATTATGCACGTTGACACAAATGTTACCCGCTGAAATAGGGCCGAGGTTCTGGAGCGAGATTACCTTGACAGTGGTAAGCTCCTTAGAGGGTGATTACCGTCCGTGACATGCACTGGAAAGGACACCAATATTTTGGCGGCCAGTTTTGCTCGGGTTACGAGGGTGGGTTTAAACTATATTGGCAGGGGGTGGTATCCTCAAGAGCAGGGAGGCAAGTGCGATGCTGGAAGGAGGTAGAGTAATCAGAAATAGTAAATTTAGCCTGGAAAATGATAGAGAGAAATGCCTTTTGGATTAAATGGCATCTATCTCAATGCAAGAAGGCCTACAGGTAAGGACGATGAACTCAGGACATGGATAAGTAGGTGGGACTGGTATATTATTGCCATTACACAAACATGGCTAAGTGATGGATGGGACTGACAGCTTAATGTGCCAGGTTACAGGTACTTTAGTTGAGACTGAGATGTTGGAAGGAGGAGAGGGGAATTGCATTTCTGATTAAGGGGAGTACCACAGCAGTAATCAGAGATAAAATAACTGATGTATCACCCAGTGAGGATTTGTGGGTGGAGTTAAGAAATAGGAAGGTGTTCATGAAGTGATTAGGGATGTGCTATAGGCCCCCAAATAGTCAACAGGAATGAGAGTAATAAATATGCAGTGAGAGAGGGGAAACCTGCAAAAGCAATAGGGTTAACATAATACGGGCTTTTAGTTTTTCTAATACAGACTGGAACGGCCAGAGCGTTAAGAGCTTTGATGCGATAGAATCTGATAAAAGCTTCAGGAAAGTTTCCTCAAGTCGTGTACAGAGAGTTCTACTCGGGAAGGGGAAAAACATGAAATTTTCTTAGGAAATAGGGCAGGACAGGTGACTGAGTTTACAGTGGGGGAGCATTTTGTGACAAGTTACCGAAGTTCTATTAATTTTCAAATAGTTATGGAGAGGGACAAAACTGGTCCACAGGTTCATGTTGGAATTTGGGGCGTGGCTCAGGTCCAGGCCGCTGGGATCAAGGGAATTCCTGGAGGTATCTTAGAGATACAGGACTTCTGAAAAAAGGAAAGCAGTGGGGTGAAAAGGGGGCAAGATAGAGCCTTGGCTGAGAAGATTAGGATGAATCCAAAAAGTAACTTAAAATATATTAAAAGAAAAATCAAAAACTGGGTAGAAAATACGACCCCTCGAGGACCAATGTGGACAAGTATGTGTGGAACTATAAGTGATGGCTGAAGTCCTCAACGAATATTTCTACTCTATGTTTACCGTGGAGAAAGACATGTTGACTTGAGAACTTGAGGAAGTTAGTGGTGATATTTTAGAGCCAACCTATACCATAGTTGAGGAGATATTGGATGTACTAGAATGCTTGAAGGTGGATAGATCTCACGGCCCTTACCCGATATATCAAATAAAACCTGAAGGGGCTTCAGAAGAATTTGCGGGGACCCTGGCTTATAATGTTTATTATCGGTAACCACAGGTAATGTCTCGGAAGACTGGAGGATAGCAAATGTTGTGCCCTTATTCAAGAAGAACTGAACAAAAAAAGCCTTGGAACTATAGACCAGCAAGTTTAACATCCGTGGTCGGTAAGTTACTCGAGTAGGTTCTGAGGGATAAGATGTACATAGATTTAGAAAGACAGGATTTGATTAGGAACAGTAAGTGTGGCTTTGTGCAAGGAAGTGTGTTCCTGACAATTCTCTTAAAGTAAGTGCATGATGTGACCAGGAAATTTGATGTGTGTGGGACAGTTAATTTCAAAACATGTGGTGTTGGATAAGCACAGCAGGTCAGGCATATTCGAGGGGCAGGAGAATCTATGTTTCGGACATAAACCCTTAATCAGCAACATCCAAAGCATCGATTCTCCTGTTCTTCTGATGCTGCCTTACCTGCCGTGATTTCCAGTGCCACACTTTTCGACACTGATCTTCAGCATCTGCTGTGCTCAATTTCTCCATTGTCAGTAGATTCAGTCGATATGGATTTCAGTTACAGCAGAACAGAATGAGGCTTTTCAGCCCCTGGAGCCTGATATACAATTACAGGAGGAGACCAATAAGCCCCTCGGGCCTATAAAACTGTAACCAGATCATATAGCACCAGTATCCAGTTGCACTGCGACAAGATCAATCTATTCAGCTACTTGAATCAGTAACACAGGAAATGGAAGAGGCCACAAAGTGACTGCACTATGGGGTATACTGGAATAAAACCAGGCCACATAGGATGGCTATGTCGGAAAGGCATTAGGAATGAGAATTGAAATAGGAAGTGACTAGGAGGTCTTCCATTCCACCTAATTACCCTACCTTTCAGCTCCCAACCGGATTCATCCCTCCCATTGCCCAACCAGGTTGCACAAACTACTTGTGTCCACATAGCCGTAACTGACCATCCTCCTGGTCTCCCCACACCAACCACTCCTTTCCCTCTTTATCTGAAGCTCCCCCTACCCCCCCAAACCAGTTCTGAAGAACGGTTATAACTGAAATGTTGACTTTCCCACTTCATGATGCTGCCTGGCTTGCTGTGTTCTTCCAGCCTTCTGTTTGTCTCCTATAACTCAGGAAGATAGAGGCTCGTCAGCACAGCGTGCTGGTAGGCAGGAACCACGGGTTGCCCACTGAAGTCCTTGAACCTCTGCCCTTGGGCCAGGAGGAAGACATTCAGTCCCTCGAGACACTGACACATGAACTGAAGAGGCCATTCAGGCCCTCCAAACTGTTAGACTGAAATAGGAGGATGTCATTGTTGCTGCAACATGACAAAACCAATGAGGCACAGACTGCACAGACAGACTGCTCCATGTTGTGTCTCCTGGCCACATTGCTAATGGTACACACGTGCTATGTTAACGTGGTTTGCTGATCATGAGGAGGGAAAGTGAATGGTTTGTGCCAAGTTCCAAGGAGGCATCTTCCATCTCCGAGATGTTATGAACTAGGTTAGACACTTTGAAGCAGGCAGCTCAGAGCATACCTTTGCAATTTGTTTCGGTAAGTGTACAATGAAAATTACCGGGGGTAATTTAGCTAGGTTGACTACTAGATTTTGAAACAGACAAAAATGTTATTCATAAAATTACACAATGAAACACAATGAACAGAATAAAAAATCACGATAGAATTCAACCTATTCATCTAGACTTAATTATGCTATTCCGAATATACACAACTGTCCCAATAAGCAAACTCCCAATAATAAAAAAAAAGTATAAATGGAACACAAACTTCCAGGTTGAATTTGAAGGTCAGAAAAGAGAGAGAGTTTCCACACAGCTCCGAGTTGAACTTCCCAGTTCAAGACTCAACTGAAAACTGGTCAGCTCAGCTAGTTTAGCTAAAATAGCTCACCAGTCTCCGTTCATTATACTGGTCACTTATAAAGCATGGCCACTTTGGGATGAAGACTCATCTGTTTCCATAGAAGTAAAGACCTCTGAAAGTACTTTTCATCTCTGTACCAAACCAGACTGATCGGAGCTTGGAGAAAGTGAGGAAGGGATTATGCCCGAAATGTCGATTCACCTGCTCCTTGGATGCTGCCTGACCTGCTGCGCTTTTCCAGCAACACAGTTTTCAGCTCTGATCGGAGCTTGGCCCCGTTTTATTGTTCCTCTTAAAAACAAACCAAGGACAGAGTCTCCTTGAGCCAAGGAATAGCTTTTCGACAAAAAGGGACTTGCTTTGTGACACCTCTCTCCCCACTTAAAAAACACATCAATGCTAAAAGGTGGCTGCATTTTTAACACTTCAAACCCAGTTAGTGTTCTCAAAACTGACAGCTATACTGTTCTAATTGTAAGCATTCAAACATGCACAAACCCATACAAAACCAGGCTGCTGTATACCCACCACCGAACACCTCCGTATCTCATTCTAGTCTCAGTAACTCATCAGCTTTCATGTTTTCGCGATCTGCCACATGCACAATTGTCAGTTTGAATGGCTGCCACAAGTCCATCTAAACAGTCTGGCATTTTTGTCTTTAATTTTTTCCACAAATGTCATTGGGTTGTGATCAGTTTATACGATTGTCTCAGATGCATTGCTGGTAATATAAACACAGTTATGGTGTAATGCCAACACCAAGTTTAAAGTCTCTTTCTCCACCGTTGAACATTTCTGTTGATGAACGTTCGACTTCCCAGAAAAACACCCGATAGGTTTTTCTATTCCCTCATCACCCTCCTGCAGGAACACTGGACCAATACCGACATCACTGGCATCGATAGCCACCTTGAAAGACTTCGTGTAATCTAGTGTAGCTAATATTGGGGCAGGGTCTAACACAGGTTTTAGGCTGGAAAATGACCTTTGACAGTCCTCTGTCCACTGAGAGTTCTTGCCCTTGACAATTCGGTGAGTGGAGCAGCCACACTGCTTAAAGTTTGGCACAAACTTTCAGTAAAATCCAGTCAAGCCCAGGAACCATAGTATTACATATTTCTTTTTGTCGACGGTGTGGAACATTCCCCAACTACTTTCGTTTTTGTATCTCATGGGGCCATTGGTCCATGTCCAATAACATGACCCAGGAATGTGGCTTGGCTTTCTCAAATTCACTTTTAGCTCGGTTTCCCAGCAAGCCTGCCTTCTGAAGTCGATCAAACAAGTCCGATAAATGCTGTAAATGTTCCTTTCATGAATGACTAAAAACTACCATCTGATCAATGTACATCACATAGTTGGGTAATCCGACAATGACCTCATTATCAGTCTCTGAAAGGTGGCTGGATCGTTTTACATATCAAATGCCACAACTTTGAACTGATACAATCCATTTAGTGTTACGAAAGCCGAAATTGCATTTGCTCTCTCTGACAGAGGTCCTTGCCAGTAGCCTCTGAGCAAGTCCAACTTAGAAATGTAAATAGCTTCTCCCACTTTTTCAACACAGTTCTTAAACATGGAATAGGATATGCATCAGTCTTTGCAACGAAATTGAGTTTGTGATAGTCCTCACATGTCCACTGGGTAATATCTGTCTTTGGCGCCATGACTATACATGAGATCCAAGCACAGTAACTCATTTCGATTATGCCATCTTGGAGCGTGTGCTCTATTTCCTTCTGAACCTGTGCCATCTTTAGAGGATAATGCCTTTAAGGATGTTATTTAATCAGAACAGCATCTCCTGTGTCGACATTATGCACAATTATGTTCGTACTTCCCATTTTATTTCCACATGTCTCTCCAAGATATCGTAATAACTCTTTCAGGTCACTATGCTTTTCTCGTGGAAGGTAACTCAGTAATTTATCGCAATTTTTGACAACTTTCTCATTGTTCAATTTGATATTAGGAATGTCCAATTCAGAATCCTCTGAACTTGGGTCTTCCTTCAGTACTGTTATCATTAATACCTTCTCCTCTTGCTTTCCTTCCCTCTCAAAATACCTGTTGAGCATATGCACATGACACACTCTGTGAGATTTCTTCCTGTCTGGAGTCCGTACCAAGTAGTTCACCTCATTCAATTTCTTCCCAATTTGATAAGGGATACTAAAACTTGTTCTAAAGGCTTAGCTGTTACTGAAAATAACCTTATTTCCAATTGCAAAATTACGAATGTGTGATTTCTGATCGACTTATTGTTTCATTGTGTGCTGCAATACTTTTAAATGCTGTCTAGCCAACTCTCCAGCTCTATTTAATCGTTCCCTAAAATTTGACATATTGTCGAAATGGGTGGTCTCTGAATTCTGCCTTATTAATTTCTCTGTAACCAATGTTAACCGTCCTTTTACTTCATGCCAAAAATTAATTCAAGTAGTCTGAATTTGGTCGATTCATTCTGTGCGTCTCTGATCACTATTAGTTCAAAAGGAATTTCCTTATCACGATCATCTGGATTATCCTGACCATAAACCCTGAACATGATTTTCACTGTTTGATGCCATCTCGCTCATGCTCACTGTGATTCCGAACACGACGTAGTAGATTTGAATTGCTTTAATGCCAAGTTATCCATCACTTGCTTGAATAGTTCGGATGTGAGGTTTGATCTGCCTGGATCTCTATTGGTAGTCCGTACCTACGTAAAAAAAAAGTGTTTTTTTCTGCAACTCTTTTAGCTGTGATGCTGCATAATGGGTCTGTCTCTGGAAATCGAGTCAACACATCCATTATTGTTAAGAAGTACTTATTCCCACTTAGTCTTTGCGATAGGGGACCTACACAATCTATCAAGACTCTTGTGAAAGGTTCCTTAAATGCTGGAATAGGTATTAAAGTTGCAGGTTTTATTACTGCCTGTGTGACATGTTTGAGACATTTGGCAATATTCACTACATCTTTGTGAAGTCCAGGCCAGTGAAAATATCTTTGTATTTCAGCCTGTAATGTCATCACCCCGAAATGATCTCACGTGCCACTCGCAGCACCTCCTTTCTATACCAAACAGACAAAACAATTTGATGAATTTCTGTGCACGTCTGATCTGCTTTAATGTGTGCTGATCTCCATATCTGCATTAAAACATCATTTGTTAAGTAATAACACACAGGAATGCATTCATTCTCTTTCTTGCTCAATATCTTTTGATATAACTTCTGTAACTCCATATCTTTCTGCTGTAATTCAATCATCTTAGCAGAGCTAAAAATGCGTTCATGTTTTCCTACTCGCTCCGTCTGTTTTCCATTTATCTGATCAAAAAGAAACTTTCGGACAACTCTACGTCAGCTTCGTTATCTGTGCCTTTATCCTGCTTAAACCTGTGCTTCTGTGATCTTCTGGTGATGCAATCAGGGGAAATTCCTGGATAAACATTCTCCAGGTCTTCAGTTGCCTGCATCTCCACTGGCTTTTCAACTAGAGTAGGCAGCACGCCTACGAGTGAAGCAGCTATATTATTTGCAAGGACAAATTTTATTCCTAGAGCTGAGAGTTAGGGGTCTAGTACACCTACCACACATGCTACAATCTTCTCTGGACACTCTCGCCTCACTTTACATAACTGAGCACTTTTTGCCTCACTATGAATTCCTGTTACCAGCACATTTTCTGGAAATAGTCTCTCAAGAGTGCAGAAAGCCTCACCCCTCAGCATTACAGACTGAAAAGATCCTGTTTCAATTAATATTGAAACCTCGTTACCAATTACTCCTGGCCGATGTGATTAAACTTTACCCTTTCATGTAAGTTTTGTTTGCAGATTTAGTACGTCCACTGATCATCTTGTACACTCTGAGGCAATTGCCTCACTTCCTTTCTGCTTTTTGTTACAAGGAGACAGTGAGGACTGCAGATGTTGGAGATGCAGATTCCTGAAGAAGGGCTTATGCCCGAAACGTCGATTCTCCTTTTCCTTGGATGCTGCCTGACCTGCTGCGCTTTTCCAGCAACACATTTTCAGCTTTTAGTTACGAGTCCAACAAAACTTCCAGGCTTGTCTGGTTATCCTACATCTGGTTTACTCCCAGCCCATCAACACTGTGATTTTGTGTGACCCTCTTTTTTACAATGAAAACATGACAGGTTTTTAACTTCGTTGTCCCCCTCAAGGTTTTCTTTATTACTGTGGTAAATTATCCTTATGATCTACACTGTGATCTACCTTTCCCTTTGCACGTGAGGATACCTCTTTGCTCC
The DNA here is from genome assembly GCF_047496795.1 of Chiloscyllium punctatum. Taxonomy (NCBI): domain Eukaryota; kingdom Metazoa; phylum Chordata; class Chondrichthyes; order Orectolobiformes; family Hemiscylliidae; genus Chiloscyllium; species Chiloscyllium punctatum. The sequence continues at coordinate 59,829,944 of NC_092751.1, read as the reverse complement.
AATTTCTGTCCCACAGAGACCAGAACTGGTTCTGGAAGCCAAACCAAGTTTATGGACCAGTTCATAATCATCAGCCATTTCAGTAGCTAACCTTGCTGTTTACACTCTCTGCTCTTCCACCTGAGTTTGCACTACTTCAGGCAGTTAATTTTGAATTCCTCCAAGTGTTAACCTCTTTAAGGGCATCATAGCTTTGCTTGAATTTTAAAGCTCTTATCCAACTATCGAAATTAGTCTGTTTGATCCTTACAAGCTCAGTGTAGGTTTCACCAGGATCTCTCATTAAATTCCTGAAATGTTGCCTTTGCAGACAAAATTTTTTTCACCTCCTTATACTCCCAGTTACCTCCTCTGATAGGGATATGAATACCTCACCAGTTCTACCTACAAGTTTCGTTTGGATCAACAAAATCCACATAGCCTCTGCCCACTGCATTTGTTTAGCCAACTTTTCAACTGAGATGAAAAGGGCATCATATTCTTCTCATCAAATTGAGACGATGCTTGAACATACTCAAACAAATTCTCACTAGGCTTCTGACTACCAGGGGCATGCTCATCCTCACTCTCTTCCTTACTAAGCTCACCCTCAGCCGTTATCTCCAGCCTTTTACACTGACTTTTCTTTTTAATTGTCAGTTTTTGTTCTTCAAAAGTTCTCTCTTTCTCTCTCCCCTATTGCTCTCTCTTTTGCCATTCTTTCTTTTTACTCTCTGTTCTTCTGCTTTCTTTTTTCCCCCTCTTCTGTATTTTATCGAAAGTCAAATGTTTCATTTTGGATATTAGTTTGATTGGGTTGAGAAAACTTAGAACAGTAATGGCTATTTCAGCCGCCAAAAGTTTAATGCAGTGACTTTGGAAATTTTACGAAAAATGAAAAAGACCAAGTTGCAAGAATTAGCAGAGAAGCTGGAATTGGAACTGACTGCTTCTGTGAGAAAAGGAGAGATAATTACAGCAGTATCTCGTCAATTAAACTTGCTGGAGAAACCACCAGAATCAGAGATGGCAAGAATTCAGTTGCAAATGAAACATCTTGAGCTAACGGCGAGAGTTAAGGAAAGGGCAGCCAAATTCCTTCACACTCTCCTCACGATACCATCACTGCAGGGATTAGTCTAGGGAAACTCCATTACACCATCTCTCTGTAGCAAGGAGATCATTGATTATAAATGAAAGAAAATACTGTCTCAAGTATACTCCACAACTGCAGGACGGTGTCTTCACTCTTATTCTTTAATCATTTTGTAATGAACGATACTACTCAGTTGTTGTGCTGATTACTTGCTGAGTCATAGAGTTATAGAGATGCACAGCATGGAAACAGATCCTTCGGTCTGACCTGTCCGTGCCGACCAGATATCCCAACTCAATGTAGTCCCACCTGCCAGTACCCGACTGCTCTGTATGAATTCTTTTAGTGCCTAATGATCAAGGACATCCAGCTCCTTTTCACCAAGAGCACTTCCCATCATCTCTCCTTCTCATAAATACAAAATGAGAAGGATGGCTTTTTTTTGCCAATCATTTATTTGCCTCATGAAGCAAAGTCACAGCAACAACAACATCACTGTTGCCATTCGAGTTGATTGGTGATGCTGAGGAGGCGATGGCCGAGCTGTATTATTTCCGAGTATTAATCCAGGGAATCAGGTAATGCCCTAGACACCGGATCCGAATCCCACAATGGCAAATGTTGGAAATGAAAATCAATATCAGGAAGTAAGAATCAAATGAGACAATGTAACCAATGTCGATTGTCCTACTTTGCACCCTCATGCCCTTCAGAAAAGGAAATCTACCATCTTCAGCTGGTGGGGCTTACGTTACTCCACAGCAATGTGGTTATCTCTCAGTTGCAGTTTGAAATAGCCAAGCCAGCCACTCAGTTATATCAGTCACTTCAAAGCCTCAAAGAAAAGAAACTGCATGGACTTAAGCACTGACTACTTACAGCCCACAGACTGCAGTGGGTCAGGAAGGCAGCTCACCAACACCTTCTCAAGACCAATGAGGAAAGGGAATTAAATACAGGCCCAGCATTGCATTACTGAATAAAAGACGATGATCACACTCAGGGAAGAGAGAACAACAGACATAAATAACTCTAAACAGGGATTTTGACATATACCTTACATGGTCATGATTATCAATAATATGGGAACGGGAAAAACATAAGTAATGTTTAATTTCAGTTTTTATTTCCATCACAGCTGACCATCAACAATCCTTTTGTTTGTTTTTTTCTCTCTATCTCTCTCTTTTTCCATCTATTCAACTCAATCCTTCTCCCCTTCATAACAGATGTCGGTGTCACCAACATCAATCACACTATTTCCCAACTGTGTTCAGTTCCGATGTATGAATCGAATTGCCAATTCTATTTTTCTCTCGACCCGAGGGCGCTGCCAAATCTGCTCAGTTTGTCTGGCACTTTCTCGTTCTTTATTGTTTCTGATCTATTGCTTCATTCTTTGCTTAATTTAACCTTTAATTTTGTTATTATTTGGAATGCCTGTATTGCTGAAAGGGGCAGCATTTGTTGACCTAACCAAATGTCATTTACTGCGAGGTCATTCTTTCAGGTAGTACAGAACCAAGCACATTGCTGTGGGTCTCACATCAATCTTAAGCCAGACCAGAGAGTAACGCAAGATCTATTTACCAAAGGACATCACTGAAATAGATAAACGTAAATGCTGGAGATGTAATGGTTATTATTAGTAAAACTTGCTTTTTTCCCAATTCCTGTCTTGTGTATTTACTTTCTGACATCGTCTGTGGTAGGATGTGGAACAGTGTCTTTCTGTGTAATAACCTGTGCATCTGAATTACATTTCTTCCGACATTACTGCTCTGAGAGAGTGTTCCTGTCATTAAGTTATTTTAGAGACAATAACAAAGATGTGATCGAAATATTTGCAACTGAAAGAGTGCTGAGAAGAGAGGTGGAACCATACCGTCTGAATTTTACCGAAGCATAGATAATAGATAATTAAGCGTCACCATTGAAGCCAATATGGTGACTGGGCATATAATCGAGCTGGTAGTGGGTTGGTTTGGTGATGGACAGAATACCGAGACATAAATGAATTTTTGATGAAAGATACTTCGGTATTGTGAACAGTCTTGTTCTTAGATATTTGTGAGGGCGGGGGTTTGGGTGGTTCTGAAATTTGTGGGTACTTAATGGAATTTGCATTTGAAACTGAAGACAATAGTTTTCGTTTTTGACAAATATAGATACCAGAAATAGTAAAGAAGTTCGCCATGGTTGAAGAGATTAATTAATGGATAGAGATGAAGAAACTTACCAGGAACACCAACAATTGCGAGGATAGGATAGTAACCCGCCTGGATAATCAGCAGTGCACCCAATATCCGAAATGGTAATATTGACCGAGACGAAGAAAATAAGACAAGACCCCAGGATAAACTCCTGTCCATTGTTGCAGCATTCCAGTCTAATGTTCTCAGATTCTGATCCATTAATAGATCATTCCAGACTATTCTCAGATGTTTAAATCTCCTTTTTGTGTCTCTGCAGCTGTGTCCCTTTGAGCGTTGTAGTTGATGCATTTGCTGCTACAATGGCATTAACCATTGCAAGAGGCCCCTTACTAATAGGAGACGGAAAACATCCAATGACACAACCAGGATCCATGGAGACTGGCATCAATCACAGTCACTGAACAAACAGCTCCATTTAACCCCTTTCAGTACGGTTCCTTCAGTTCACAAAAAAACTGCTGGACTGGATTGAATATTGGCACCGCTGGCTATTGATCACATCTCCCATTACCCATTGCTCTCGTGAAGTTAGTAGTGAGGGAGAAAGATGTATGTTTTCTTATCGAGGCTAGATGATTCTGCTGCGTTGTCCGTTTGCAATACTGTAACTGGCTGAACCGCCCACCACCACCACCCTCAAAAACCATAATCTACATGCTGTTACCGTGCAGATCTCTCCTCGACTGGAACACGCATCAAACAATATATTTACAGTGGATATATTTGCACTCCAATACATAGGAAATGTGAATTTGCCTGGGCATTCCTTTAATTGATCTAATAAGGCAATTTTGTATTTTCAACTCTCAATGTGCTTCAGTATTTTTTAAAATATAAACTCACAAACACCTTAACACACTTTATTAAGCACAAGTTTCTGAATTTCTCCTCATGGTAGCATCATGCCAGGGTTTAGTCTGGACTGAATCGCTGATAAGATCATTATTTATAAAGTTGATTCAACCTGTACACAATACACCTCACAGTCTCTCAACAAAACACTATTTTTGGGAAAGATACATTTACTCTGGTACTTTATTTTGCATGATGAGTCACATATCATTTACATTCTGCTGCGTAAGAATTCTGTTTGTGACTTATGACCAAGCACATCCAGGTCTGTTTCAACAACAGCACTTCCCAACCTCTCACTATTTAATGAACATAAATGTGAATGATGATATTTGTTTTTCATATCTGAAATACTTTATATCTTGCGAAGAGCTATTGCCCAAACACTGATCCTTCTGATACACCAAAGCCTTCACTCCAGATAATTACATTACTCTGTTCCTTCTCTCGGCTATCCAACTTTTAATACATTCTGTGTATTCCACCTCTACCTACCCATGGACTCTAACATTCCCCACTCATCTGTATTCAACCATGTCAAACATCGACTGAAAATTCAAATACTTCATTCCCACTGGTTCTCAATTGTCGATGCCACAACGGACAATCTCCACAAAATCCAGCAGGTTTATCAAAGATCAAGATCATTTCCCCTTCCTGAATCTCGATTGACTCTACTGAATCATGTCATTATTTTCCAAGTGTCTAGTTGTCACATTCCTCACAATAGGTTCCAATGTTTTTCTCACAGCTTACATCAAGCTAACCACTGTTTAGTTTGCTGTTTGCACTCTCCGTCCTGTTTTAAATATTTAGGTTTACAATAGCTGCTTTCAAGTCTGGAGGATCCTTTCCAGAATCGAACCAGCTTTGAAGAACAATCAGTAATTCTTTCACTAGCTCTACTTCCACCTCCTCAATACTTGGGAATGTAGCTCATCAGATGCAGCAATATTGTCTCAGCTGGACCATGGACCTTAAGTTCAATGAGATTTTGAAAGACGTACCTTTTATTAATTCTAATTTCTTGCTGTTCCTCATTTTTACCAGTCACTCTGTTCCCTTATATTTCTGGAAGTTTCTTTCTGTATCTTCCTCAGGGAGATGGACACAATATGTTACTCTCAGCGGACAGATGGGTCCTGTCAGCCAGTGAATATATCGGAGGACTGCACTCCGGTGATGATGGATATGTTACTCACTCCTGCCTGGAAAGTTCCAGAATTAATCCAGTTTAATTTATGGTGAGCATTAACACAGTCCTGTCACTGGTGTGAGGCTACACAGTATATTGAAGGAGGGGACACAGCTCAGTGACCACCTCAATTTTGAAACAAACTGGTTTCATACCTGACACATGGTCCAGCTGAGACAAATGTCCCGGGAAATCCCAGGAAAGATAATGTACTGTACAGCACCTCCCTATTTATAGAGCTTTCCTTCCGTGGAGCCTCATCTCCATTTGTTTACCATGGCCCCAGACACTCTGTAAATGCAGTGTATAGAGTGGGGTCACCTGACCCAACAGCTGACAATACAAACCCGAGATAAGCATCCACAGAAACTCCACTGATTTTCCAATGACAGGAACAAGTAAATTCCCCACATGGAACGTGCACGCGCTCAGTGTTGAAAACTATTTCCACTCCTGAGTTTCTCTCCCTGGCTGAGAAAGCCATTGCATCTTTGCACACTCCCACACTAAGAGGTTCTCTCTCCAAAGAAGCAGTTGACAATGTAGCATTAACTTCCTCCATATCTCAGCAATTATAAGGGCAGCACCAGTATTGCTAATGGATTCGATCATCACACACAGAGAAGAGAGATAAGGGAACCTAATTCACTTTAAACAGGGACATATCTAAATGGACGCGATATTCAGGAATATGGGAAATGGAGAAATGTGAGAATAACTTGCCTTTTTTTTCCTTTCAGTTCATCATCAGCAATCCCTTTGCTTACTTTTCATTTCTTTTCCTCTCTTTTTCTGGCAATTTCACCATCCATTCAATTTAAACCTGGCCCCCACCTCTCTCTCCAACACAAACATCCATGAAACCAGGAAAAATAATCTTCTTTCCCAGTTTGCTTTCAGTTATGAAGCAGGTTCAAAACATTATCTGCATTTCTCCTGACGGGCTGCCATACCTGCGAGATTCTCTCACACTTTCAGACTCTGGACAATTTTATTTTCGATCTCTAGAACCCACCATTCTTTGATTTATTTCACCTTTAATGTTGTTTCTCGGGATGCCAGCATCACGGGTAAGGGCAGCATTTGTTGTCTATCACTAATTGTCCTTGACCACGCGGCCATTTGTCAAGACAAGATGGAGCCAACAATGTTGCTGTGAGTCTGAAGTCACACTGAGCTCAGATTGTATAATAATGTTAAGTTTCTTTAACAAAGACTATCAGTAAAATAATAAAAATAAATCTTAACGGCTTCTGGTTTCCATGAGTGAAATTATTCCAATTTTTGTAATTCAAATTTAAGCTCTGACATCAGCTGTGGTAGGATGTTAAACACTGCCTTGGAGTCACAGCCCGTACCTCTGAATTACCCATCTCGTTACATGATCACTACGATGCTGAGTCCTTATTGCTTAGTCCGTATTCCCTAGTTCCTGCCAGAGAGAGATGGTAGAGAAATCAGTTTAACTAACAACAATAAAAAGGATTTGGGGGAAAACAGTGAAAGGGAGATTGAGAGACAATTTCTAGTAAGATCACAGGTTTCAGAATCCTGAAATGAAGGCATTTTGACAGCATCCTACAACATGAGCCAGTATTCCCAGGATGATAGGTGAAGGGGATATTGATGTCAATAAAGATGAGGGAGAGTTTTAGATGAGCATTTGTTCTGCAACTTTGTAACTGGGTGTGGGGTCAGCAGAGTCTTCGACTCATTGGGCTGAATCTAATAATAGTTTGTCTCAGTGACATTTTTATTGAGTGTGACAAAGGGATTATCTGTCCGAGACTGAACTAGTTTCATGGCGCTATCTTATCTAACTCACCACATTAACTACCCACTCAATCTCATAGTGTTCCTCGCATTCAATGCCACCCCAATTCTCCAACCCAATATGGCTGGAGGGACTCACCATCGCACTGATGCCCCTGGCTATTCTATGATCACTGACACTGGTGCCATCTTTAAAAGGCCAATGGGCACACTGTTGTACTTCCTCAGTTTGAAGCCACCCTGCACAGTTGACCCCGAGCATGGCAGGTAAGGGGAGCTAACACCACGGTTTTTCATCAGAGACACAGAGGTCCTAGTGGATGGGCTAGTATGGGGGGTCCATTCTCTTCTCAGAGGAGGCCTCACCACCAGCCCCACCGAGCACGGTCTGAGCTCACCACCCAGCTCAGTGCAGGATCTGCGGTCTCTCTCTCTCTCTCTCTCTCTCACACACACACACACACACACACTTTGAAAATGGAATTTTCCAGATAGTGTTCCAAAGAATTCCCATTGCCAGGTATAGGAACTTTCAGTCATTCAACCCCTGGGTGCAAAAATATGCACTTATTTTATATCCATTCACAGTTAGTAATTCTGGCTATTTCACTTTGTCTCACATTATTGTATTCAGCCAAACACTGCTTCTCAACACTTGTCGCATTATGAAATACAATTTTGAGCAGAGAACATTTTATCCTCAGCTGTAATCTTGACCGTTATCTGAATTGTACCTTTTTCCTTGTTATGAAAGTTTCTCTTACCCTTTGCCTGTGCCTTTTTCTGTCTGTAACAGTTACACTGTCTCCCACTCAGTTTGCTGGACGGCTGGTTTGTGATGCAGAGGGAGGTCAGCAGCGCAGGTTAAGTTTCCCACACTGACAAGGGTACCATGAAGGGGACGCTCTCTCAACAATGGGCAATCGAGCATGGCAAATCCACTCTAAGCTGCACATCTTTGTACTCTGGGAGGAAACTGGAGCATTGGGAGGGAATCCACACAGATGCGTGTGGAATGTTCAAACTCACCTGAGGTTGGAATTGAAACCAGCCCCTTGGTGATGTGCGGCCACAGTGATAACCACATATCCATCATACACCTCAGTTAGCTCTGTTAATTACTTGTAGCTGACTAAAGAAATCCAACTGGCTTGTTCTGATAACTGAACTTGACCCAGTATTAGACCTTTATCATCGGCCATATCGCCAACCTGGTTACATTTAAAATTTGTTGTGAGCAGTGGAGGAGTGGGACTAGAAAAGGAAACAGTGACACCCTCCAACCTCAGTCAGAACCGGACTGAGGAGAAATTCACAAAGTGGGAATTCATTCAAGTGGGAATTCTCTCGCCCAGAAGATTGGGAGGGCTGAATCTTTATATTATACCGAGGCTGGCTTTGTCTGATTTTCCATAGACAGGTGAATCAGGGATCATTGTGAAATCAGAGAAAAGTGCAGCTGGGAACACAATGAGGTGAGCCATGACCTTATTGACTGGTGAAATAGTGTCAAAGTTCCGAATGGCCCAGTCGTGTCCGTTCCATTCAGCCCTTCGGTCCTGCTGTGCAGGAGCAGATTGAGGCCACTCCTATGGCTTGGTGTGGTTTGGCAAATGTATAGGAAAATCCAGGCTGGGTCAGGCAGTGACTCCCCTCCCCCAATCCCTCTTTTCAGGCTTCCCCTCTCTGTAACTTCTGCTCCTGATGTAGGTCATGTTACAGGCTCAGATTCGCATTGAATACAGCCCCCATGCCCCACACAAGGTCAACTCAGACAAACCCTGTGCCGTCTCTGAATGCAACATTTTACATCATTTACAGGAAAATAATCAAGTATTTTCTAAAAACATAAATAAGAACGTAAGAAATAGGAACCTGCGCTGTCATTCAATATGAACCTAGCTGATCTACCCACGGCTCAAATTCACTTTCCTGCTAACCCTTTGCATCCCTCAACTCGCTGCAATGTCACAAACCAATCCACCCATCTGTAAATATAATCAGTGACGCAACCTCCATAACTCTCGGGGTTAGGAAATTCCAGCCATTCACTGCATTCTGAAAGAAGACATTTCTTTACATCTCAATTTGAAATCGATGTTCCTTATTCTGTGTCTACATATCTGACTTCGAGACTCTGCCCTGGTGTGGAACCACATTCTCAACACCGACCTTGTCAAGCCCACTCTGTATCTTGTCCGTTTCAGTAATGACACTCTCATTCATTTAAACCACAATGAATAATCACCTCAGCATTTTTGATGTATTCAATAATTCAATCCTTTCATCCCAGGAACTAGTCTAATGAGCCAACATTTCTGCATCAACATGCTGACGTAATGTTTCAGATAAATGAACAGCCCAATCCGTTGTACTGCTCGTTTTTTGGGAGTCCTCTCCATTTAATAACAGCCTGCCTTTTGGTTGTCAGTGTCATCCTCAAATTCGAATGTATATTGCACTCAGCTCCCGCCGTCAGGAGCTGAGTGCAGCTCTTGTAAGCAGCTCTTGCCTCGGACTGATATTTGTGGTACTCCAGTAGATACATTTTTTTCATAAAGATCGATGAATCATGACTCTCCGATGTGTAAGTGTTTACCAAGTGCCATCCCACGCTAATCTATCCCATGCCACCCGTCAGACTATGAGCTTCTGTCTTGTATAAGAACCTTTACTTTGTGATACCTTGAGGAAAATCTCTGGAAACCCTCATGTCTTCCAGTCCCCCTTTATCAAAGCCATTTGTTACATTCTCATGGATTTCCAGAAAAGCTTTGCTTGATTTAACAGGCAAAATGTAGTTCTCCTTGAACAAGACCATGCTGACTCTGTGTGAAGCTTTTCTAAATGTTCTGCATTTCCTTCCTTAATAACAGACTCTCACAGATTCCCAGCAATAATGGTGAGGCTAAGTGTTTCCTGCTTTCAGTATCGCTCGTTTCTTGAAGACAGGCACCACATTGGAGGGTCTCCAGTTTCACTGGATCACTCCTTTAATCCAGAGAGCTATGGGGTATTTCACACAGAGCCACCAGCCACTCTGTGACCACTTCTTTTAAAACCAGCTATGAATTGCTGATGACCTGTTTACCTTTGGACTAATCTGTTTGAGAATTGTCTTGTTCCTTCTGTTCGAGACAGCTCAATATTTTCCCTGCTGTTACCATTTTGCTAATATAATTGAAATATTTACAGCTCCTTTACCTGTGAGGCACTATGTAAAATACAGGTGTAAATTATCTGTCTGTTCCCTGTATCCAGTTCCCCAATCACACCCTCCAATTCACACACACACACACACACACAAACACACACACACATACACACACACACACACACACACACACCTCTTTAACTCGTCTTACATGCATGGAAAAGCTTGTGCTGCTTGTTTTTATATTTATTGCCAATTTACTTATATCACATCTTTTCTTCCCTTTTCTTCGCTTTCTATATTCATACAGCCTTATCACATACAAACACAATCTTTGGTCCAACTTGTCCATGCCGGCCAGGTTTTCCAAACTAAACTATTCCCATCTTCTTGCATTTGGCCCATATGCCTCTAAACGGTCCCCATTCACATGTTCGTCCAAATGTCTTTTAAATGTTGGAGCTGTACTTGCATCTGCCAGTCTTCCTTTGGCAGCTCATTCCATAAACACGTCACCCTCTGTGCAAAAAACAGTTCCGTCTTCGTCCCTTTTAAATCTTCCCTCTTCCACCATAAACCTATGGCTCTATGAGTTACTTTACCTATCCTGTGGAAAAGACCTCGGCTTTTCACCCTGCCCAAGTCTCCCCTGATTTTGTAAATTACTATAATGTCACCCCTCAACGTCTTATACTCCATCTGATACTAATTTCAAGAACAAGCATTTAAAGATCAGCATGGTAAATTTGAAACAATGTTAAAAGTGACAGGTAAACAATGCTCAGCCCAAACTTCATACTGTTATTTGTTTTCTTCTTTATATTACAATACGAAGGCAGCATGAAAATCTTACTAGTGCCAATAAGCCGTCAAGCACCTGAATTCCTTTGCCTGACGGCAGTGATCTCTGCAGTGAAAATGTATCTCTGGACAGATCTATATAATACCACATGTTCAACATTCTCCCTCCTGGCCTCCGTATGACCTTATGTGATTGTGTCTTCTTTATCTTGCACTCAATAGAGAGAACCCCCTTCACCCATTCACATCTTAATTTAGTCTCATTTTATACCATCTTCTCTTTTCACCACTGCTAAATGCCGGTTTATCTGTTGTCACACCCTCTTTTCCCTGTCACCTACCCCCCACCTCTGGCAAGGAACTAAAATGCCCAGTTTCCAAACCTTTTCAGTTCTGATGAAGGATCACACTGGACTGCCAGACCTGCTACGTTTCTCCAGAAATGAATAGGCACAGCACAAATTTTCAATTAAACAAATAACTATGAATACTAGAAATAAAAATTCACAAATTGCTGTAGGAAGTGGGAGCTTTGTCGAAGGGTCGCTGGACACCAAAGATGAACTCAGCTTTCGCCTCACAAGATGCAGCCAGACCTCCTTAGTTTCTACAGCAGTTTCTGTTTTTGAACATTTTCCAAAGACATGTGTTGAATCTGCTTCAACACCCTGTCCAGCAGAGAGCGCTGTACATTGGGAAGTTAACAAAACGCAAAATGCACAAGTTCATTGTCTCTGAAACGACATAAGGCTGGCAACACTGACACGACTGAGGTCTTAATGATTGATCAGGGAGAAAAACAGAGGAAAAAACATTCACTTCAAACATAGAAGATGTTATGATGGGAAAGAAAATGATTCCGATTAAAATGTTAAAGTAACATAACAAATTGGAGGCATGATATCAGGGAGAGACACTCAGCAGAATGAGAATATGAAACTGGATGTGTTTGCACATCAGAAACCAGGTTAGGTGACTGAGTATAGGGCTGATGGACGAATGGGTATGGGTGTGAACTGGGGGAAAGTCAGTAAAATTGATTTGTTGTGCAAATATCACTAGATTACTGATCCAGACCAGGATAATTCTCTGGCAGCTGGTGGAAGTTGAATACAATAAACAAAATATCGAGGCATAAAATCTGGTGCCAGTAATATTGACCTTGAATCTAATGCCCATTGTTAACATCTGTTCCCTCCCCAATGTTCTTTCAGGAAGTGAATCTCCCATGCTTCATGGTCTGGTCTACAAGTGTCTCCAGACACACAGACATGTGCGAAACTCTATTCTGGTCTCTGAAACGGCCAAGCAACACACTCAATTGTATCAAATTGCTCTGAGTTCTTAAAGGATAAAACCAGACAGAACACCGGCAACGATCTTTGGAAAAGGTAACAGGAAACACAGTCCTTTCAACCAGACAGATGCTGCCCTGCTAATGTTTAAGAGCTTGTGAAAACAATGACAGGGCTTTCCCACAGACTGCACAGAAACATCAGGAAGGGAGCAGGGCATTAGACACGTATAGCTTCCCTGTTCTCGCACGTGGAGACAAGTTTACTTTTATAACCCTGGTTAATACATTCTTCAGAAACTCATCAATTCCTGTCTTATGCTGCTCAATGATTGACCGTCCAACCCATACAATCACAGAAGCACTGGCTCTGTACTGTCAGAAATACAGCATGATCTATATTAGTCCCACTTTCCTATACGAGGCCCATAGCCATGTATGTTATGGCACTTCAAGGGCACGACCATATATTTATTAACGGTTGTGAGGTTATCTGTGCCAACTGCCCTCTCAGGAAGTGCATTCCTGACCCCAACAGCCTCTGGATGAAAACCAATCCTCAAATCCTCACGAAACATCAAGCCCTTCACTTTAAAATGATACTTCCTTCTTCTTCGCTCTTTGACTGAAAGGAGCAGCTGCTGTCTATCCATCCTGTCCATGGTCCTGGTAATCTTATCCTTCTGAAGCACGTCCCTCTCAGTCTTCTCTGCTTCAAAGTAAACAACCCGAGCTGATCGACTCCATCCAAGGGAACATGCTGGTGAATCTCCACTGCACCCTCTCCCGTGCAATCACATACTTCATGTAATGTGACTCCCAGAACTGTCCATAGTATTCCATTTGGCCTAACCAAAGTTACACATAGCTCTTATAATCTGTGCCTCCATGAATACAGTCTGTGTTTATGGTCGCTATGATTTGTCAACTTGTGCATTATGCTGTTTAATCACATTCACGGGTATTAGATTGGATTACTTACAGTGTGGAAACAGGCCCTTCGAGCCAACAAGTCCACACCGAGCCACGGAAGCGCAACCCACCCATTCCCCTACATTCACCCCTTTACCTAACACTACGGGCAATTTAGCATGTCCAATTCACCTGATCTGCACATCTTTGGACAGTGGTATGAAACCAGCGCACCCGGAGGAAATCTCCTCAGACACGGGGGGAATGTGCAAGCTCCACTCAATCAGTCGACTGAGTCGGAAATTGAACCCGGGTCTCTGACGCTGTGAGATAGCAGTGTTAACGACTGTGCCACCGTGCCACCCATTATGTGGAGTAGCACCCTCTGAGCTTCCTAGTGTGCTGCTATTCTTTGAGTCCTCCCCTGTCTGGTTTCTTCTTCCAAAGTACATCACCTCATATTTATCAGGGTTGCATTACATCGGCCATTGATTCACCCATTTCATTATTCCATCTGTATCTTCCTGTAATATAAGGCCTTCCTCCTCACTGCCAACCAACCAGCCAAACTTTGGGTAAAACGCAAACTGATTTATCACACTCACACCAATCCCTTCCATAATCATAGCTGCATCATTTATGAACATGATAAATAATAAGGTTAAAAATCATAAAATATCAGTTTATAATCCAACAGTTTTATTCGGACGCACTAGCTTTCTCAGCGCTGCTTCTTCATCACGTGCCTTCAAATAAACTGTTGGAATATAATCTCGTGTTTGTAACTTTTTTAACTTTGCCCAAGCCAGTCCCACACTGGCATCTCCGAATCACAAATAATATGGACACAACACTGATCCCTGTGGTACACAATTAGATACTGGTCTCCAGTCAAACAAACAGACTTCTACCATCAGACCTTCTGTCTCCTGCCACTAAGTTGATTTGGATGAAACTTGGCAAGTCAATTAAGAGTCCTACCTGTTCCCTGGTTATTCTGTTCCACTTGACGTATTTGTAGAATATCTGGGGATTCTCCTTAATCGTGTCCTGACAGCAGGTTTCCATGTCCCTGTGCTGGTCAGTCCCCTTCAAGTGAAGAATTGCCTTCTTATTGCAGTCTGAAATGGTCCATCCTTTACCTGCCATTAGTTACCTTAAATGTAGAGTAGATAGCCAGAGAAAAATCCTGTTTATTTCCACCTTGTCATATGTTTAGTAACTTTTCTAAATTTCACTAGGATCACTTCTCATTCTTTGAAACTCTAAAGAACACAGGCCGAGTTTCCATATCAGGCAATCTCACTATCTGAGGGATTAATCTGGAGACTGTCCATTGCACATCCTCCATGGTCAGTATATTCTTTCTCAGAGTGGGTCACCAACACTGGACTCAATACTTTATGTACAGTTTCATTAGCAAGTGTGAAACTGCTTCAACATGACCTTCCGACTATGTTCTGATTCATTTAAATGAAGGCGAACCTGACTTTAACTTTCCACTTCTATATATTTCTCGAATTACCATTTACATTACTTTATTTATGAATTCACTGCATGAGTTCTGATTAAAAAAATGCCTCCTGAAAATCGAAATATGCCATTTCTGTTTTGCAATCAACAAGTTCAAATCATTCTGAAATTTGTCAAATATGAACACTCTGTCAGACTCTGTCAGTGCATTCTGATTCTCTCCAATGTTGCTGTTAATTTAGGAATATCCAATATCAGACCCTATATAATAAATTCCATCAGTTTCCCTACAGATGCCAAGTTAATCGGTCTGCAGTTCTCCACACTATCTCTTCTTCCCTTTGCAGTTACTTGAATCCCTCCCATCCATCTACAATGCTTGGAACACATTTACTAACTTCCAGCCTCTGCAGAATGTACAGGAAAATAAAACAGTCATCGACAGCACCATTAATGCGTCTATTGCTGATTTATTTCAAATATTTTGATACGAAGTACAACTGGCTCATCAGACTTAGCAATGCTCAATCCAGCTACAATACTACTATGCTCGCCTTCAACTATTATCTTGTTACTGATATGAATTGATTTTATGTCTTTAGTTCCACAAGTTCCATGTGATCACTTAGTATTTCTCAGCGATTTTCCTCCGTGATGACAGATGCAAAGTAACTGGCTGCTTTCTTCGTCATTTCCCTGTTCTCCACAATAACCTCTCCTCTCCTGATTACAAAATTCCACATTTGACCTTGCTTTTATTTTGTTTTCTTTGCAATACAGATTGTAGAATTATGTAGTCTTTGTGTTCTTCTTTCACAGAATCGTTAAAAGCCCACAGTATGGAAAAGGCCCTTGGGCCCAACAAGTCCATCCTGCCCCTCTGAAGAGTAACCACCCAGACCCATTCCCATCCGATTCTACATTTTGTGACTGATGCAGCAAATCTATGCATCGCTGAACACTTTGGGCAAATAAGCATGGCCAATTCACCTAACTTGTAAATCTTTGGAATGTGGGAGGAAACCGGAGCACCCAGAGGAAACCCACGCAGACACGGGGAGAATATGCAAACTCCAAACAAACAAATTTCTGAGAATTCTCCGGTTTCCACCATGTCTAAAATTCTTCTGAAATCACTTCCTACGATTAATATAATCTTTAATTTATCATGTTAGCATTCATTAAGTCACTTGCCCTTTCCTTGGTGATTCTTTCTTAAAGAAATGGACATTTTATTTCACACATTGCAGTATTTCTGCAGAGCTTCTGGTCTTGACCAGGTGTATCCAAGAACAGAGCAAAAGATGAGAGAAAATATTGCAGGCATCCTGGCTGATCTTTTTGCATCATCGCTGGCCACGGTGGAGGTCCTGGAAGACGAGAGGGCAGAGAATGCTGTGCCCTTGTTCAAGGAGGGCTGCGAAGAAGAACCTGTGAACTGTAGACCAGTTAGCTTAACAACTGTAACAACTTGAGAAGGTTCTGAGAGATAACATATACATGCATTTGAAAAGACACGGATTCATAAGGAGCAGTCAACACATGCTTTGTACAGAAGATATCATGGCTCACAATTCTTTAGCGTTCTTTTAAGCAAGTGACCTAGAATGTTGATGAGGTTAGGGTGGTAGACATAGTCTATCTAGATTTCAGGAAGGCCTTTGATAAGATTCCACATGATAGGCTGCTCTGAATGGTTCAATAGCATGGAATCCAGGGGACTCTGGCAAATTGAATACACAATTGTCTTGATGCTAGAAAGCAGAGGCTAGTACTGGAAGGATGCTTGTTGGACTTGAGGCCTGTGACTAGTGGAGTGTCTCAGGGGTTGGTGCTGGGCCTATGACTGTTTGTTATCCATATCAATGATTTGGATGAGAATGTGCAAAGCATGATTAGTAATTAGGCTGGTGACAATAAAATAGGCAGGACTGTGAACAGTGAGGTTATCAGAAATTGCAGCAGGACCTTTATCAGCTGGGGAAGTGGGCCGAGAAATGGCAAATGGAGATTAATATGTGGGATGTTGCTTCTTGAAAAGTCAAATCCAGGTTGGAATTTCGTGGTGAATGTTAGACCCTGAAGAATTGTAGTGGAACAGGGGGACCTTGGTGCTCAGATCCGTGGTTCTCTGAAAGTAGTTGCACGTAGACAGGGCAGTGAAAAAGGCTTTTGGCACACTGGTCTTCAGCAGTCAGGGCATTGAATATAGGCGTTCGGGAGTTATATTGCAGTTGGACAGGACGCTGGTGAGACATGCACTTGGAGTATTGTGTTCAGTTTTGTTAACTTGCCATAGGAAAGATGTGATTAAACTGGAAAGAGGACAGAAGAAATTTACAAGGATGTTACCAGTACTCAATGGCATGAGTTGTAGGGAGAGTTTGGAGAGGCATTTTCCTTTAAGTGGAAGACACTGAGGGGAAATCGGATAGAAATGTATAAGATCGTGAGATGCGTCAATAAGGTGAATGTACTCATTCTTTTTCCCAGTTTTGAGAATCAAAGACTAGAGGACATCAGGTTAGAGGTGAAAGAATAAAAATGATCCTGAGCGCCAAGTTTTTTAAGCAGAGGTTGGTAGACATATGGAATTAGCAGACAGCAGTTTGATTGAGGCACGCACATTAACAACATTCAAAAGGCTTTTAGACAAATACGCAGATAGGAAACATTTAGAAGAATAAGGGACAAAGGCAGGAAATGGAACTAGCATAGAGTGACATTTTGGTCGGCACGGACCACTTTGGTCCAAAGGGCCTGTATCCAAGCTGCAGGACTCCATGATTCTAATATTCTAACAACCATTTCGTGTCTACCACTCCGTGTTCAAACATTCGAGATTGTATGCAGGCGCCGTGTAAAATGTAGTATATTGACCGCTCTAGTCCGCAGAGCAAGGTTATTGAGTCCTTCTGACCACATAACACCAAATCCAAAATAACCTGCTCTCTTGTTTGAATCACAACATACTCTTCAAACAACCTGTTATACGGTTATGGAATTTACTTTTCACAACATTGGCAGTCACTTAGTTAACGCAGTTCAGATGCAATTTGAGATCATGCAATCATACAATATTTTCATCTCTACTTTACAGAGCATATAATGCACAGAATTTGCCCGAGAGCAAATAATACACTAATACACAAATGCTTGCTTCTCCTTCCTATTTGTAAGATCCACCCAAACTGATTCTGTGGAATCTGAGGTACAGGGTCTGTGGCGTTATTAGTGATAGACGTGAACAAGCCATTCTGGGAGGATAACCTCGACGCTGACATGATCTGAAGAAATGACCAGCATCACAGGACAAGCATCAATATCATCCCCACTCTGCCAGGTTAACTTTCACCGTACTCTCACTGAGCCCTCACACTCACTACATGTTATAGCACCTGCCCCCTAACAAGGCTCATATTTTATCTCCAAATAAAGCTCAGGCACTACCACTCTCACGATTGAATTCAGCACCTACGATCTCCCCCCCCCGCCCCTCCGACCACGCGCACTCTCTCCCTCCACTATACTCCCAACACTAATAACACTGCATGGATACAACACTGTGGACTGACTCCCTCCGGACACCTCACCATTTCCCCTCCCCTCCACCTGCACCGGCATTAACAGCAGGGACACACACTCCCACCACCACTCCCTCCCCCCCTTTCTCCCATTCCCGCAGAAACTTACTGCAATAGGAGAGAAAGGGCCAAGCCAGATGGTGGAGCACCCGATATCTGATCCGCCTCCATCCCCCCCCCCCCCCAACCATGTGGGGAGGACCCTGGTACGAGCCAGAGCGGACCGGGAGGTGTGTATGGAGATTCCGTGACATCCATGTCCCTCCAACTGAGTAAAAAAAAAGTGTTCAGTGAAGGACAATTCGCACTTTAGCCATTCTGTCTGTTCTCACAATTTTCTCCCTCCCAAAACAACAAACAACTCATTGCAGAGCGATACAGGCACAAAAATATTCAGAGACATATGTAAGCACGTTAATATACTGTCACTCACCGTACATACATGGTGATAAAACCGCACACGTGTCGTGGCATACGGAGACATAGACAGTTGCACACAAATAGACACAAGCACAAGTAAAACGCACAGGCTCATACACAGATAAACCGATGTCAGCACATAAATACACAAACACACAGACACATGAACAAACACACACAAGTGCACACACAGACCACAGAGACACAGACACTAGTGCTTATAGGACAGAGATAGATAGGTTTTTGATGAATAAGCATGTCAAGAGTTACGGAGAGTCGTCAGGAGAATGATGTTGAGAAATCTCTAATCTCTCTGGCATTCAGAGTCGATGGGCCGAATGTCCTAATTGTGCATTTTTAATGCTCGTGCGATGTCATGCTATCAGTTATTCTCTTCCTGGGACAGGAGCAGGGAATGAGTTTAATACATATTTGATTGAAAAGGGTCAGTGGTCCTATTGGACAGGTTTAGAGGGCTGAATGGTTTATATCTATGCCTAACTATTCTGTCATTGTGTTTCAAAAAACCTGGCGATTTCATGTTATGTTAACACAGTTTAGAATAACAGGTCCCACACTCAAATAAGGTCGCCCCTTTCACTTCAGTGTTGTATTATCTGTAGGGTTCTCAGGGAGCAGTGAAGACTCGGTTTTTGAAGATAGTCAAGGCTGACCTCGACTGATCTTTGCTGGACAGTACAGTCAATATTTATTGGGAACAGACAGGAGCCGGATGTTCAAACACAATGGGATCAGTCATGAACATTCTGATTGGTGGCGCCGAATGGACAACAGCTGCCCCTACCCCATGTGTTGTTCCTCAATCCACCCTCGAGGTTGTTACAGAGATATACTCCTGCCCCTACCCCATGTGTTGTTCCTCAATCCATCCTCGATGCTGTTACAGAGATATACTCCTGCCACTACCCCATATGTTGTTCCCTCCATCCACCCCTCGAGGCTGTGACAAAAATAGGGTGCCATCTCATTTAGCCAGTCATTATCGTTACCATGAGACTGCAGGAGTATTTTCTGCCTATTTAATAAGTTACAGAGGAAAATAGAAGGAATCATTTTAGCTCATTGAGTACATTTTACTGCACAGGACGCCATGTAAACATCTGAGCTGTTACACAGGAAGCTATTGCAAAAAGGAAATAGAGAGTAGCGATAAATGCTTATTTTCACATTACAAAGCTGTAACTGGTGGAGTGCCTCAGAGATCACTATGGGATCATCAACAATCAGTACCTGGATCAAAGATCTGGAGGAAGGGTGTGAATATATCAAAGCCCAATTAGCTTAAACACCAAGCTGGTCATCCAGCATGTCATCAAATGGAGGTCGTGTGTGATAAATGTTCATATAGGCAAAGGGAGATTAGTGAGCAAACCTTCACCAGATATAGCATAATGTGAGTTGTCTATTTTGGATGGAAGGATAAAACAATGGTAAACAATTTAAGTGGAGAGAGATTGCAGAACTCTCTGATACAGACGGTATTCATGATCCTGGTACACGAATCATATGTAGTTAGTCTGCACTTGCTGTAAGTGATTTGGAAGCTAAGTGGAATGATTTTGTTTCTGGAAAAAGGTACCAGGTTTAATCAGGAATGTTTAATGCATCTGTACCGGTAAAAGTGAGGAGTGCAGATGCTGGAGAACAGAGTCGAACAGTGTGAGGCTGGAAAAGCACAGCCAATCAGGCAGCGTCCGAGGAGCAGGAAAATAGGCGTCACGGGTATAAGTCTTTCATCAGGAATATGCCCGAAAGATCGAGTCTCCTGTTCGTTGGGAGTGCCTGACCTATTGTGGTTTTCCAGCATCACATTTTTCGCTTCTACATCTGTACAGGGCGTTGCTAAGACCACATCTGGCACATTATGTGCAGTTTTGATCCCTTAACCTAAAAAAAGTTCTTGAAGCTTATGAACAATGTCTTGTTCACACTTTTCTGGAATGAAGGCCTTTTGTTTTGAAACACTATCAATTTTGGTTTTAAATAAGAAATCCTTTAGAAGCATACTCAATTTTGAGAAAAATCAGCGGGATGCACATTTACTCTTCTCAGGGAGACAAAAACTATGGAATAAATTTTAAGAATAAAATGCATTGATTTTAGCACAGATATTATGAAAACATCAGCCGATTTTTAAAAATTAAGCATATGCATACCAACAAAATTATAAAGCAGGAATTTTCTTTTGCTAATGAAAGGCACTGTGTATAACAACAGCAATGATGCATTTGCATATCGTCCATTATGATCCATTCCAGAAATCGTTCACGATGAGCGCACATGGCCCAGTTTGGTGTTCAGTTGACATGATTGGATGTTTCAACACAGAGAGGGAGAACAATGTTTCCTGCCTGAGAAGCAGCAGCCGATTGATCCCTCTATCTTTTTTTATTCCAACTGGCAACAGTAAATCTCTGACTCACCTCTACCTGATGACTCATGGAATATTCCTGATGAGAGGTTCATTGGAATCTCTCTACCGTCTGCAGCAAAGGGAATTCAGCTAAATCCAACTATTCTGGGGAGAAATCACATCACAAGTAGCTTGTCTGAGCAGAATGGGCGGTACGGCGGCTCAGTGGTTAGCACTGCTACCTCCCAGCACCAGGGTCCTAGGTTTGACTGTATGTGTGGAGTTTGCGTATTCTCCTCATGTCTGTGTGGATTTCCTCCGTGTGCTCCGGTTTATTCCCACTGGTCCAAAAATGTGCAGGTCATGTGAATTAGCCGTACTAAATTGCCCATCGTGTTCAGTGCATTAGCCAGAGGGAAATGGGACTGGATCAGTTAATCTTGGGAGGGTCGGTGTGGACTTGTTGAGCTGAAGGGCCTGTTTCCACACTGTAGGGAATGACTTCAGAGGACCGAATAATATTTGGGACAGTCTATCATCTATCCATTTGTTATGAGTTCAACTATTATGAAACTCTAGAAAGCTTTCATTTTTCTGTTTGTCTTAAGATCTGTGTGTGTGTGTTTCATATTATTCTAGAAGATGAGCCCGGCTGACATTTATGTCATTAGCCATATCACTAAACTTTGAAATTTGTTGTAAAAAGTGGAGCAGTGTGACAGCAAAATGAAACACTGACCCTGCATATTGATTGGATCACGAATGACAAATTCTAAAAGGGCTGTTCAAGTGGGAGTTCCCTTCCCCAGAAGTTTGTGGTGCCAGGATGTTTACATTTATTCAAAGTTGTGTCTGTTAAATACTTGATAGACAAGTGAATGTAGGAAAATGGTGCACGTGCAGAAGAAGTACTGCTGAGACCACAATGAGATCAGCTACGATCTTAGTGCGTGGCAGAGCAGAGACAAAGTGCCAAATGGCCCACTCCTACTCCTCAGTCCAATGTTACTATATTCCATTCAGCCCCTCACAGCTCCTGCACAGGAGTAGACAGAGGCCAATTGCTCGAAATACCTGGTCCACAGTAATACAGGATCTCCTCCTGTCCTTCACAATTGTCACACAAAATTTGGCGTGGGTTGAAAAATGTTAATTCAAAACCCAGGCTGGTCTCAAAAGACGCCTCTGGTCTATTAATAGAGTGTCTCCTCTCTGCAACTTGTGCTTCATTTGTTGGTCGTGGTGCAGATCCAGATTCACTGTGAATGCAGTCCCCATACCTCACCCTGAGATGACTCATAAAATGCTTTGCTCTCTGTAACTGCAACATCCAATAACGGAATGTTCAGGAAAATTACAACCATTAACTTCATAATTACAGAACATATGAGCATAAGGAACAGGATCGGATGGTAATTCGGATGGTCAGTCCTGCCGTGCCATTGTATAAGATTATGGATGATCCAATGTTGTTATCAACGCTGCTTTATTTCCCAATTTTTCACATCCCTCAATTCCATGGCAGGTCAAAAACCCACCTACCTCATCTGTAAATACTTTCAGTGATATAGCTCCCTGAACTCTCTTTACCAGATAATTTATGACATTCACTATCCTCTGTGAGAAGGTTACATGCCCCAAACATATACAATAACCTATTTGTACGTTCAAAAGAGTGAACACAGCAGCTCATGTAAGAGTGACAGACGCTGATATCATAGCATGAGTTGACTCAGGATGGGATCAAGAAACGTTGACTAAATAAAATTTAATAGGAATCAGCCACAATCTCTCCACTGGGGGTCAGCCATCGCACAGAGGAAGATGCTCATGGTTGTGGACATCAATCCTTACAGTCCCGGGACATCCCTACACGAGATTCTCAGGGTATCTTCCTCGACACAATCATCTTCAGCTGCGTCATAAATGTCCTTCCCCATCATTACATCAGAAATGGGGATGATCACTGAAGATCACACAATGTTCAGAATATTTTCCCCCCTCAGCTCCTGAAGCAGTCTATGTCCATGTGCAGCAAGGCCCGGACAGCATTCCAGTTTGTGCTGTTAAACTGTCGGCAAAATTTTTATAATAGCAGGGCCAGACATTGCACATTTCCATAGTTAAAAGAGGAGCTCATTCAGCATCTCAAGCTGGTTACACATGAATATGAGCTAGCATTCAGCCCGTCAAATCTACTGAACAGGAAGAGTGGCAATACCTTCAATACTCCTGCCTGTTGCATAGGAAGAAGAGGGGTCTGGTCAGCATATCGAACTGTTAAACAGGAACAGGTGGAGCCAAAACAGTCGCTCGAAACTGTTCCACGGGACCAGGAAGACGCCATTCAGCCTCACAAAGGCTTATAGAGGAACAGGAGGATGTCACTGATGCTCCAACATGACAAATCACAGGAGTAGATCTTGATGTTTATCGTGGCTCCACTGTCTGTGGAACAATTGCTACTTTAATGTGGTTTGCTGGCAGTGAGGAGGCAAGCGAGATGTTTTCTGTCAAGTCTCAAGGAGACATCTTCCATCTCTGAAAAGGCAGACCCATGTTCTCCGTGGGGATCAGAAGCTGGTGGGAATAGTTAACTGTTTTAGATTGAAAGTATTGTGGCTGATGTTGGGATTATGAATAACATGACATTCAGTGCAGGATCACTAAACAAATGCACTGCATTAATATGTGGAGTTTTTATTCAAAGTCTGGATTTTCTGCTCTCTCATTGATATGGGGAGTGGGGAGTGGGTGGTGGTTGGGGGGAATGTTTTCAGAGGTAACTAAAAGTATCTAGAATTTAATAAAGTTAGTAAAAAAAAGATGCAGTGGGATCTATCACCGTATTAATGTCTGTTTAGAACATCATGTGTGATTGTCCATCCCCCTGAACTTCCAACGCAATCCCATCTTATTCTCTCACAGTGCGACAGATTAATCTTCACTCACTCCTCATGGTACCATCATCCCAGGGATTAGTTTGGTGGAACTCCTTTGAACTCTCTCTGTGGTAAGGAGATCATTCCTTATAAAGGAGAGAAAATCTGTGGACAATGCCCCAAATACTGCCTCAACAAATCTCTCAGGAATGATCACATTAATTACTTTCCCTCACTTCGCCGTCTCCATTTCTTTCTCATGGCGTAAAAATCATCATTCTCTATATATTGCAACTGATGCGAAATTTACATCTTCCTAACATCTGTATGTCAGTGTCAATAAAACCAGCACCAGAGGAGCCGATCGAGATGGACATCACTCTCGGGGACAGACTCAATGAGATGGAATACACCTAAAATAAGGAATAGTCGCCTACCCGATGGAAATGAACAGTAGCAATATGAGGCCCTGGACAGACCAGCATGTTATCCCTATCTTGAACTGAGTGGCTGGTTCAGCTGTTCCATTGGACAGTAAACAGTAAACCACATTGCTGTGGGTTTGCAGTTACACGGAGACCTGACCATTGCCTTCTCGAAAGGACATGACACAAGCAGATGGGCTTCTGTTTATTACAAATAATAATGGTTTCTTTTAAATTCCATCAACTTGCTTCATGAGACATCAATAGATCATTATTCTGTGCCTCTACATGAAGAGTCAATGAGTTGAGCACCACGCACTATCTTCCTTTCTGACAGATTCTGTGGAGAGAACAAGTTAAACATCTCAAGTACAATTCTTTTCGCATGGACATCTGGTTAGAAGGGACTTGAAACAGATGAATGCAGATTTCATAGTGGCACAAATAAAGACGTTTATTCAGAAGTTGTACTGAGGCTGACGATTAGAGCGGGATATCATAATAGTGGTACTGGGCAGGATTGGTGAGTGGGGAGGATATGGAAATGTAGATCTGTCCAGGGATGGAAGGATTATGGAGTTTGAGAACAATCTGAGTCCTTCTCGCATATCAGTGAGAAATTTATAAATAGCAATTTGCTTTGTAGAAGTTATCAGGAAAGGAATTTTTGATTGGAAGTGAAGACACTGATTTCCCCTTTTCCAAAATTTACCTAACATGAGCAGAAACACAGTTCAGCCCGGTTTTATAGACAAAGAGAATGACTTACTAGGAACACCAACTATACCATTACCTCTGATTCTATCTTCTCCCTCTCAAATTGCAGAATAAATTCAATCATATTGTGATTACTGCTTCCTTCGTGTTCCTTCACTTTAAGTTCTCTTAAATAGTCTGCCTCATTGCACAACACTAAACCCAGTATTGCCTATTCCTGAGTGGGCTCCACGACAAGTTGCTCCAAAAAGCCCTATCGAATATACTCCACAAATTATTTTTCTTGCAAACCACTACCACCCTGATTTTCCCAGCACACCCCCCCCTCCACACCGTGTATTGAAATCTCCCATGACTACTGAACTATGCCTTTTCTATGCATCATTTCTATCTCCTGGTGTATATTGTGCCGCAGCTCCTGACTATGTTTTGGAATCCTGAACATAACGCCATCTATGTGTCTTTATTCAACCTTTCGGGATACTCTATTCGACACACATTGATTTTGTGCCATCCTACCCTACTTTATGTCATTCAGTCAGAATATTATACAGTCAGAGAGATGTACAGCATGGAAACAGATCCTTCAGTCCAACTCGTCCATGCCGACCAGGTTACCCAACCTTATCTAGTCCCATTTGCCAGCACTTGGCCTATATCTTTCGTACCCCTCCGATTTACATGCACATCCAGATGCCTTTTAAAGATTGGAATGGGACCAGTGTCCATCACTTCCTCCCACAGTTTTATCCATACACCCACCAGTCTGTGCATGAAAAAGACTCATCCACAGATTCAATCAAAAAGCACATCATCCTGGACCCAATATACTGGCCATTGCAATGGACAGCTGGAACTTACAACCAGAAGCGGCAGATTCAAACCACTATAAATGCCGGAGGAAAGATCACAGAAGCGCTTCACAGGAGGATGAGGATGTCACCTAGACAGGGGACGAAACGTCTGCAACACAAATTCCCAGCTCGGCGAACAGAACCACAACAACGAACACACGAGCTATAAATCTTCTCACAAACTTTGAATATTCTCTGTCACCAGGATTGTGAGGCCTGAAGGTTGTGCTGCCTGCCTGGTGCTTGCATTTGGGATATGTCATCTGGGGTGCAGAAGAACTTGGAGTGGGAGGGGAATGAGTCAGTGGCTAGTGATCGTGTAGGTGCCAATGGCTGGACAAGCAAATGACAATGAGAAGAGGACAATAAATACAGAACTGAACTGGTATATCGGAATGCAAGGAAGAAATAATGTAAATAAGCTCGTGACTCATACACAAACTAGCATATATGACGTGGAGGGCATCACAGTGACATCACTGAAAGAGGTTCAGGAGTGGGAGCTGAATATTCAAGGGTATTCATCCTGTCGAAATGATAGGCATGTGAGCAGAGAGACAGATTTGTCTCATTCATAAGAAATGGAATTGAATCAATTAGAAGAAATGAAATAATCTCAGATGGTGTAGAATCTGTGTCGGTAGAACTGGGGAATCAAAAAGCTGAAAAAATGTTGTTGCAGTTATATACAGGCCGCCAAACAGTAGTCAGGAGCTGGGGTGCAAGATACACAGGAGATAGAAAGACCTGTAGGAAAGGCAACGTTACAGTGATCATGTGGGATTTCATTATGCAGGTGGACTGGGAATTCAGTTTGATAGTGGTTTGTAGGAAAAGAAATTTGTGGAATGTCTATGAGATGGCTTTTTGTAGCAGATTGAACAGGCAGACTAGATGAGGGGAGCTTTGGATAAAATAAATCATAGGAGGCAGTGATCATAATATGATTGAACTTACTCTGCAATTTCAGGTGGAGAAGTTAGAATCAGAGGTAATGGTATTACAGCTGAATAAAGGCAATTACAGAGGCATAAGAGAGGAGCTGGTAGAGTTAACTGGGATACAGGCCCAGAAGGAAAGGCCGTGGACAAGCAATGACAGGAGATTTTTGGAGTAATTCAGGATGCACCAGAGATTTATCTTGAGGAAAAAGAGGCATGATAGAGAGAGGATGAGGCAACCATAGCTGACTAGGGAAGTCAGGGACAGCATAGAAGCAAATGAGAACGCATATAATGTGGTGAGTGGCTGTTTAGGAAACCAGAGGATTTTGGAAAGCTTACAAAGACAAAACGGAGAGCAAACAAAATAAAATAAGGAGGAAGATTATTAATTATGGGGGTAAGCTAGCCACTAACATGAAGGAAGTCTGTACGAGCTTCTTTCAATATATAAAGTACAAAAGAGAGGCAAAAGTGGACATTGAACTGCTGGAAAATGCTACTGGAGAGGTAGTAATGTGAACAAGAATAGGCTGAGGAACTGAAAAATTTGGTCACGGTCGAAGATACGAGTAATACCTTAACATTCAAGACA
Organism: Chiloscyllium punctatum; assembly: GCF_047496795.1. Classification (NCBI taxonomy): domain Eukaryota; kingdom Metazoa; phylum Chordata; class Chondrichthyes; order Orectolobiformes; family Hemiscylliidae; genus Chiloscyllium; species Chiloscyllium punctatum. The sequence goes on along the minus strand of NC_092751.1, from coordinate 59,802,407 downwards.
GTGAGGGGCCAGAGCTGAGTATGCTGGCCACCACCATGGAGAGCGTGCTAGAAAAAACTGAATGACCAGCAGGTAATTCTCCTGTTAATTATCCTGGACCAGATGGACTACATCCCAGAGATATAAGGAAGATAGCTGCAGAAGGTGTGGGGGGAAAGTGGTGATCTTTCAGGAATCACTAGAGTAAGGAACGATCCCAGTGCACTGGACACCCTCGAACGTGACACCCCATTGTAACAAGGGAGTGAGGAAAAAGACAAAAAATATCTACAATTAATGGCTTAACTTCGGTCTTGGGTATGATCCTGGAATCTATTGTGAAGGATGAGATTTCTGAATACTTGGAAGTGTTTGGTAAAATGGGAAAAAATCTCTTCATCAAGGGAAGGTCATGACTGACAAATCTATTGGAATTCTTTGAAGAGGAAATGAACAGGCTTGACCAAGCACAGCCAATGGATGTTATCCACCTGGAATTCAAGAGGGCATTTGACAAGATGTCACACAGGAGATGACTGAGTATAATAAGGGCCCGTGGTGTTAGAGGTAAAGTAGCGGCATGAAATACTTACGTGCCAAATAACATAAGCAGCAAGGGACAGACAGAACTGAGCTATCCCACAACGAATGCATCAGATGTAAACAATGCAGTCCTCCGAGTCCGATCATGGATGGTGTTGGATGATTAAACAACTCACTGGAGTCTCCACAAATATTCCCAACCTCAATGATGGAAGAGCCCAGCACATCAGTGCAAAAGGTAAGGCTGAAGCTTTCCCAGAAATCTTCAGTCAGAAGTTTCGAGTGAATTGTCCATTTCGGCCTTCTCCCGTGGTCCCCATCATTACAGATAGCAGTCTTCAGCAAATTCGATTGACTGATGTCAAGAAACGATTGAAGGTACTGAGTACTGCAAAGGATATAACCCCTGATAACCCGCCGGCAATAGTCCTGAAGACTTGTACTCCAGAACTTCCCGCTTCCCTCGGCAAGCTGTTCCAGTACAGATACAAACCGACAATGGGAAAAAAAACTGCTGAAGTATGTTCTGTACATAAAACGCAGGATAAATTCAACCCAACCCAATACTGCCTCATCAGTCTACTCTCCATCATCAGTAAAGTGATGGAAGTTGTCATCAACAGTGTTATCAAGCAGCACCTGCTCAGCAATAACCTGCTTAGTGACGCCCCTTTTGGGTTTTGACAGAGACACTCAGCTCCTGACCTCATCATAGCCTTGGTTCAGAGAAAAAGGAACTGAATTCCAGCCCTTGACATCAAGGCTGTATTCTTTCAAATGTGGCATCAAGGAACCCCAGCAAAAAGGGTATCGTGGGCCAACACTTGTTATTGGAGTAATAACTGACAGATAGGAAAACGGTCATTGTTATTGGAGGTCAGTCATCTCAGTTCCAGAACATCTCTGCAGTAGTCCCTCGGGATAATGTTGATGCAGGTTTGCTCCATGAACTGGAATGTTCATTTACAGACGTTTCATCACCATACTAGGTAACATCTTCAGTGGCCCTCCGGATGAAACCTAGGTCCAAACATCTTCAGTGGCTTCATCAATGACCTTCTTTCTATCATATGGTCAGAATGTGGATATTCGATGATGACTGCACAATGTTCACCACCATTAACAAATGCTCAGATACTGAAGCAGTCCGTGCCTAAATACAACAAGATCTGGACAATCTCCAGACATGAGCTGACAAGTGGCAAGTACCATTCGCGTCACACAAATGTCAGACAATGACCCTCACCAGTAAGAAACAATATAAACACTTGGCATTCAGCAGCATATTTATCGCTACATTCCCCATTCCACACCCTCTATCAATACACTTGGGGTTATCATTGAACAAAACTTCAACTGGACTCGCCACATAACTATAAGAGCCGATCAGAGGCTAGGAATACTGCGTGAGTAACTCACCTCCTGTCTTCCCAAAGCATTTTCACCATCTACAAGACACAAGTCAGGAGTGAGATGGAATTCTCCCACTTGCCTGAATGAGTGCAGACACAACGACACGAAAGAAGCTTGACACCATCCAGGACAAAGCAGCCCATTTGATTGGCACCACATCCACAAGCATTCACTGCCTCCACGACCAACGCTTAGTAGCAGCAGTGTGTACTATCTACAAGATGCACTGCAGAAATTCTTCAAAGATCCTCAGACAGTACCTTCCAATCATACAAACACTTCCAGCTAGAATGACAAGAGCAGCAGGCTTTTGCAAACACCACCACATACAAACTCCCCTCCAAACCAGTCAACATCCTGAGTTGGAAATATATCACAATTCTTTCACTGTTGTTGGGTCAAAACCCTGTAACTCCCTCCGTCATACCATTGTGGGTCAATGCACAGCAGGTGGACTGCAGCGGTACCAGAAGGCAGCTCAGCACCACCTTCTCAAGGGGGCAACTAGGGACGGACAAGAAATGGTGGGCTCATCCAGCGATTCTCATATCCGAAAAAAAATGTAAAAAGTTCCAAGTTGAGCACCTTGATGGGACAAGTAGTCTGATTTGAACATGAACAGGAAAGCAGTGTTTCTGATGATGAACATTTTAGACCATTCTGTTATTAGAAAGGTGTTCAGTGTTCCATGACGTATTGTTGCTGAGCGCTGTGATAAATTGCACCTGTTTTGTTAAATTTAGCAACTTTAGCGTAACAGGATCGATCCTTCAAAAATACCAAACTGAAAGTGACAATCATCATAGAGACTCACAGATAGCAGCTTATATTCAACATATTACTGCACTACTGACTGGCACTGAATTCTCCCATCACCCATATTACAGGGGTTACCATTGACCAGAAGGTGAAGTCAAATCAACTTACATATACCAGGGTTACAAGAGTAGGTCTGAGACTTTCAACTCTGCACTGAATAATAGCCTGTATGACCATAAGGGCATGAGATATAGCAATAGATTTGGCCATTCAACCTATCTCTTCAACTCTGAAACTGTGCCATTTTGTCGTCGTCTATAAGACGAATGGAAATGTCTTCTATACTCTAACTGTATCAATTTTTGCAGTAGTCGGTCAGCTTCAATCAGATGCGCCCCTCCCCCCTCCATTCTTCTAAATTCCACTGAGTACAGACACAGAGTCCTGAACTGCCACTCAAAGGACAAGCCATCATTCCCAGGATAAATCATGTCCAACACCCGTAGATCCTTCCCCAGAACAGCTCACAATAATCCAAATGCCGTCTGACCATAGTCCATTACATTCTCATCACTCTCACTCTCTTGAAATGAATGTTAACACTGCATAAGCTTTCCTAATTGCGTACTGCACCTGCGCATTAACCGTAAGAGAGGACGATGACTCCAAACTCCGTTTGTGCTTCAGATTTCATGAAGCCTTTTAGAACATAGTGTCTGCTTGTATTCCACCTACTGAAGTGCATAATCTCACATGTTCCGATATGGTGTTCCATCAGCCATGCGTTTTCCTTGTGTCCTAAACTGTCCAACTCTTTCTGCAGCCTCCCCACTTCCTCAATATCACCTGCCCATCCAATCATCATTGTATCATCTGCAAACCTAGTAAAACTGCAGTCAGGTCAGATAGTTCACGTAAATGGCACTTTCTGACTACCTAAGGACTGTCCACAATTGAAAAGGCACAACGCTCAAGATGCTTGACCCATTTAGGTTTAAGCAGTGGCTTGACTGGAATTACACCTGCAAAGTCTTCACTCCTTGCACCACTGGCACTGGCACCCTGCCCACCATTTTATTATGAATTTACCCCATTATGGTGATGCAGAACTTGATGGCGCACGATCCCAGTCTATTAATGGCAATCTGTCTCAATGCTGACTGTGTGGTGCTCACACCAACTAATGTCATTGTGTGTTGAAGACAACAGAGAGAGGTGTGGGGAGGGGATGTCGATCATAAATGACCGTATGACTGTCACTGAGGGCTGACACCTGCCGGAAAAGCCCCAGATGTACTTGTGTCTGTTGTCAGCGCTGCAGGCAAGGTCAGTCTTTCAGTGAGTCATCTCAAAGAAACTGATGGGCCTGGAGAGTGTTCCTGGCTGAGCACTCAGATCCTGTTTGTACCAACTAGCAGAGGTATTCACATACCACTTCAGACTCTCCCTCCAGAAGCCGAAGTCCCAACCTGATTCAAGAAGGCCATGATCATCCTCGTAAGTGAGAAAGCACATGGAACGTGCCCTTATAGATGATGAAGTGCTTTGAGAGGCTGGTTATGGCCTACACTAACTCCAGTCTCCCAGCCTGACCTGCTGCCCTATAATGTGCCGACTGATGTAACAGGTTCACAACAGATGCCATACCCGAGCCTGCACGCATCCCTAGAACATCTGGTCAACAAGGACACCTACACCAGACTCCTGCTCATTGACTAAAGCTCCACATTCAAAATTATTATCCCTTACAGTCTAATCCCAAAATTCCACGACCTTGGTCTCGGTTCCTCAGGCTTTTGACACACAATCGTGAAGATAGGTAAAATTACCTCCTCCACAATAACAATCAACAGTAAAGCTGCTAAAGGATGTGTTCTCAACACCCGACAACACTCCCTGTACACCCACGGCTGTACCCTCAGCCCCCTTCGGTATTCCAGCTACACTCACGGCTGTGACCTCAGCCCCTTAGTGCGTTCCCTGCAAACCCACGGCCGTGCCCTCAGCCAAGCACTGTACTCCCAGTACACCCACCGTTGTTTCTGCAGCCCACTACTGTTCTCCCTGTACACCGACGGCTGTTTCCTCAGCCCCCTAATGTCCTCCCTGTACATCCACGGCTGTGTCCTCAGCCCCCAGCTCTACTCCATATACACCCACGAATGTGTCCTCAGTCCCCTAATGTCCTCCCTGTACAACCACGGCTGTGTCCTCAGCTCCCAACTCTACTCCATGTACACCCACGGCTGTGCCCTCAGCCCCCTACATACTCCCTGTACAGCCACGGCTGAGTTTCCAAATTCCAAACAACGCCAGCTACAAAGTCGCTGATGACATCACTATAGCAGTACGGATATCAAACAACAACACGCCAGAATCGAGAAAGGTAATAGAGAGCTTGGTGGCATGATCTGTTGATAATGACCACTCTGTCTAATCCGGTAAACGTAAAGGACTGATCAATAACTTTGAGAAGAAAGGAGGGGAACACACCCCATCGACATCAACCGTTTGTGGGAGTGCAGAGCATCAAGTCCCTCGGAATTATGATAACTCACAAACAGTCCTGAACTTCTCACATAGGTCCGATGGTCCGGAAGGTTCAACAATGCCTCTCCTTCCTCAGGTGATACAGGAAAATCAGCATGCACTACTTCTACATATGCAGCATTGAGAGCGTATTGTCCGGTAGATAAAAGCCTGGTACAGCAACTGCTCTACTCAGGATTGTTAGAAACTACAGAAGGTTGGGTGCACAGCTCTGACCAACACAGACTCTAACATCCCAACGATCGATTCCATTTACATGGCTCGTTGCCACAGAAAGGCTGCCAACATCTACCCCAGATTACTGATGGAAGCGAGACAGGAAATAGCTGGGGCATTAACAGATATCCTTGAACACAGCTAATGTCCCGGAAGACTGGACAATTGTTAATCCTCTTGTTTAAGAAAGGTAGTAGGGATAATCCAGTCAATTATAGACCGGTGAGACTGATGTCAGCGGTAGGGAACCTGCTAGAGAAGATACTGAGGGATAGGATCTACTCTCATTGGGATGAAAATAGCCTTATCAGTGATAGGCAACAAGTTTTTGTGCAGGGAAGGTCATGTCTTACCAACTCAACAGAATTCTTTGAGGAAGTGACAAAGTTGATTGATGAGGGAGAGAAAGTGAGGACTGCAGATGCTGGAGATCAGAGCTGAAAATGTGCTGCTGGAAAAGTGCAGCAGGTCAGGCAGTATCCAAGGAGCAGGAGAATCGACCTTTCAGGCATAAGCCCTGAAGAAGCCCTTCATGAAGAAGGGCTTATGCCCGAAACGTCGATTCTCCTGTTCCTTGGATGCTGCCTGACCTGCTGCGCTTTCCCAGCAACACATTAACAACTCTGATGAAGGAGAGACTGTAGATGTCAAGTACATGGACTTCAGGAAGGCGTTTGGAATGTTTCCCCAAGGTCGGGTTATGGAGAAAGTGTCGTCACATGGTGCGCTAGCGACGTGGATAAAGAACTGGCTGGTCAACAGGAGGCAGAGAATAGTAGGGGAAGGGAGTTTTGCAAAATGGTGAACTATGACTAGTGGTTCCATTTGAGATGTTTCTGGAAAGATACATGAATGGGAAGAGAGCAAATGGATACAGATCCTTAGAAAATAGGCGACAGGTTTAGATAGAGGATTTGGATCGGCGCAGGCTCGGACCATCGAATGGCCTGTTTCTGTGCTGGAATGTTTTGTTCTAAAATTACCAAAGACCCATCAAACCCCAGTAATGGTCTCCCACAACCTCTTCCATCAGGCTAAAAGATATGGAAGCTTGAAAACACAGAGCAGCTGGCTCATTAAAAGTTTCTTCCTGACTGTTATTAGACTGATGAATGTACTCTCTAATCTCAGATAATCCTGATCTTGTTCATGTTGATCTCGCCTCGCGCATGCGCTGTGCAGCGTAACCTATATGCCTCTCAGACATATTTTATAGCCATCGTTCTGCACATCCTTGCTTACTATGATCTGCCTTTACACCTTGTTACAGCTCAAAGTAAATGCTCATCTTCCTCCCCACAGCTCTCTCCGAGCTCTCTCTGGTCCTCACCCCCAGCACCTCCCATTCCCATCAACAGCTCACTGTGACCCTGTCCTCAGCTCCCTGTGTGCTTTGTCTCTTACTATTTCTCTCACATTATCTGTTTCCCTGTCTTTTCCTTTGCTCTGTCTTTTGTTTCTTTCCCTGAACTTACTATCTCCCTTTCTCCCTGTCCATGTGACTGTTTGTTTCTTGTTTTGTTTCCTTTCTCTGTTTTACTGACTGTCATTCTGTTTGCCTCACTGTGTTCTCTCTCTCCTTATATGTGTCTGTCTATTTCTCACTCGTTGTGACGGTGATGGCATCTCTATTCTTTTGAAGCATGTGATGGCTCTTTGGTTGGATGTTGGCAATAAAATAAACTCATTTGTGTTTTGCTATCTTAAACATAATTTAAATTTATTGGTTAAATTTCAATTGTTTTCAAAACAGCAACCAGAACTTGGATCTCCATTTAACAACCAATTGTTACATCTAAATATTTTGGAACTGCCTTCTCCCAGTGCTCTGCATACTGGCAACTGAAAGCATTCTATTCTTGTGCATAATTGTGTGACGGTAACAGCTCTTCCCAGGACCATAAGAAACTACAGACGGTTGTGTGCACAGCTCAGACTATCATGGAGGACAACCTTCCATCTATTTACACTTCTAATTGTCAGCGAAAGGCTGGCAACATCAAATATCTCTCCAAAACCAGTAGTGGTCTCCTGCAACCTCTTCCAAAAGGGAGGAGATACAGAGGCATGAACACATGGACTCGTATGCTCAGGAACACCTTCTTCCCCACCCTAATTACACTGGCGAATTGGAATCTCGAACTTTTCAAATAATATTAATGTTGCGAAAGTCACTCTTGCTTTGCACATCTCTAGTGCAGCTGTCACCTTGTATGCCTCACCCTGTCTTAGTGCCATTGAGGCTCAAGGTCTTCTCAAGGGCAATCAAACAAGTGAACTAATGCTGGCCCAGCCAGCGATACCTATATCCCATTAATAAATATAAGAAGATGACAACACTCAGGGAAGACAGACAAGTGGGATCAAATTGCTTTAAACATGATCTTAGATATATATACTTTCCCTGAGTATCTGAAAGTAGAGTGTTCCTACAAAACCTTTCATAAGCTGATATGGCGTAAAGCGAAATAGCATTAATTTATGTGGGAAAATAAATCATCTTTCTTGGTATAAGTGAAAATCCTCTTCGGATTTCTTTTGTTTAGTGAAAGAAGGATGTAATGGAGGTTTTTCAGAAAGGGTAGTGGCAAAAAGCGATTATTTGAAAAGCGGGGTATACATTACCGGCATGGGCAAGATATTCAGGAAGATGGGAAAAGTCAAAAATAAATGAGGTGGATCTCACCTTTTATTTCCATCTCAGCAGATCGTCATTCCTGTTGTTTGCTCTTTTTCTTCTATCTCTCTCTTTCTCTATCGATTTAGCTCACTCCTCCCTTTCAAAGCAGACTTCCCTGTCACCAGCATTATTCACACTATTTTCCAACTGGTTTCAGTTCAGGAAAGCTCCCAGCGCTTTCTGTTCTTTGCTTTGCATTTCTTATGCAATTTCAGATCTCCAGCATCTTCTTTTATTTGGTTTAAGCTTCAAATTTGTTATTCCATGGGAAGTCGGCATCTCTGCCAGGGCAGCATTTGTTAATCATCACTAATTGTCCTGATTGTGAGGCCATTCCACAAGTCAATATAAAAGCAAGCACATTGATATGGGTCAGAAGTCACACTTAACCCAGACCGGATAGTAACATTAAATTTCTTTAAAGTCATCAGTGAAACAGCAAGATTTTCAAACAAAATCTGGGTTTTTAGGTTGTTTTTCATGAAATGCACTTTATTCCAATTCTTATCATTTTTATTTAAGTTCTGCCATCAGCTGTGGTAGCACTTGAAACAAATCGCTTGAAACAATGACTTTCGTTTAATAAGCTTTGCTCCTGAATTACATCCAGCGACATTCCTACTCTGATACATTGTCCGAATCATGAAGTAACGTTCGAGACAAGAACAATTTTGTGATTGAAATACTTGTAACTGGAAAAGTGGCCAGAAGAGTGTTTGAAACATAAAGTCTGAACTTTACCAACGTGCAGACAATGGTTTGTTCAAACACAGCACTGACGCAGAGGTGGAGACTGGAGATATTATGAGCTGGTCGTGGACAGGGTTCGTGACAGAAAGAACACGAGACATAAATCAATTCAGGGCCAAAAGGGATCTTGAGGTTGTCCACAGTTTTGTTCTCAGATGTTTGTAAGGGGGTGATCTGCATTTCAGATGAATGAAGACAGCAATTTGAATTGAAGATAATAGTTTCTTTCTTTGACAAATATGGATAACAGCAATTGCAATGAAGTTCAAAATTGTTTATAGGATTAATGAATGGACAGATGTAGAAAACACCAACAATAGCGAGAATAGGTTAGTAACACACCCTCCACCCCGCCCAAAATAATGATCAGTACCGCTAATATGCGATATGGTAGAAATTCCCAACAGAGAAGAATTTTGAAAAGTCCCAAGGAAAGCCTCCTCTCCATTGGTTTAATTATCCAGTCCATTATTCTCAGATTCAGATCTGTCCTCTCCACGTCTGTGCAGCTGCTGATCTCGGTTACTGTTGGAGCTGATGCATCTGCTCCGACACTGGGATAGCGCATTGAGTGAAGCCCCTCACCAATAGGAGAGGGAAAACCTCCAGTGACACAGTTACAATGCATGGAAACTGACATCAATCGCGGTCACTGAGCAAACAGTTCTAGCTTTCAATACAGCACATTCAGTTCACAATATAACTGGACTGGACTGGATGCTGACATCGCTGGCTATTGGTCACATCTCCCATCACTAATTGCTCTAGTCAAGTCAGTTGTGAGGGAGAATTATGGATGTTTTCTGATCGCAGGCTAGATGACTCTGCTGTGTTGTACGTTTGCAATGCTGTCACCATCTTAGCCCGAATTTTCACCGCTCCACAAAAAAAGAAACACAATCAGGATGTTGTTACTGTGCTGATCTCTCCTCCACGGGAAGCAACGCCAGCCAACACACTGTCACTGGGTGCAGTTGCTCTGCACATAGACAGGAAGTGTGGACTTCTCTGAATGTTCCTCTCCCTGCTCTAATAAAGAAACGTTGGACCTTCAATTCATAATATGCTTGAGTAATTAATTTATACAAATGGACAAACATTTTAATGCAGTTTTATTTGCTATAAAGCAGTAATTTTTACGCTTTTTCTCCTCAGTCCCAAACCAAAAGTGAACTTATTCATTAAGACTTTTGAATTGATGAGTCAGGTTTGGCTGGGAGATAGGGCGGAATGGGGGCAGTGGCTGTGGAGACTGCATGGGGAGTACAATGATATTCCACATGTCATCAACACTCTTAACGTCAGATAGAATAAAATATAGTTCATAACAAGGATATTTTATATTTTATATACACACCATTTAATCATTGGGAATACAGATTGAGTAGGGTCACCGCACCTGAAGCATTAACATTGATTTCTCTTCATAGCTACTGCCAGACCTGCTGAGCTTTCCCTCCAACGTCTGTTTTTGTTTGAGGTTGATCATATTGTTCATATCTTGCAGGATGCTTACAATTAAAAACAGATACTAATAACAAAATGTGCAGGGCTATGGGGACAATACAGGAGAATAATAGTAGAGATATCGCTCATTCCAAACTGGAAGAGACAATGGGCTGAGTTTTCACCACCTTTTTTGTAATAATTCTATGTTATGCATTGAAAGCATTTGTAGAGTGGGGAGACAAGCTTGTTCAATGAATGACACAGAGTGTTCCATCATCAATAATCTATCCCTATTATTTCATGAACTTCAGCTGCCTGTAAAATATATTTTTAAAAAATAGATCTCCTGAGATTTATAGGATGTTCAGAATTGTTTTAACTTTCTATCTTAAAGAAGAAGCAGATTTCGGTTGTAATTCAGGTGTCACAGGAATACCAACTGAAATAGAACGAGAAATGACCACATTGTCCAAATATTACCAACTTCAACGTGTAGACCTGTCAAGAAACATGAAAGATAGAGATAATGGAAACATGAAATATATTAATAGAAATTGCTGGAGAAACGAAAAAGATGAGGAAGTATATGCAGAGAGCAACAGAATTAACGTATGTCATACGATGTGACACTGTTCTGAAAAGTCATATTAAAGTCAAAGGTCAATTTTTTGCATCTCTGCTCAGATGTTGCCAGATTACTGAGTTTCGCTCCAGCTCTTTTGATTTCTTTCTTCTTTCTGAACTGTGACAAAAAATGTCTGATCTGAATGATAAAAACAAAATTGTTATCTCAGTTGAATCTTGAGTAATTTGTTATGGAAATTAAATGATAATTTACAAAGTTCCTATGTTTGACAGGGCTCTAAATATCGATGACGTATTGTATTATGAGAACTTGTGATGAAAATGTTGAAACAAAACAGAAGTTGCAGCAACTGCTCAGTAGGTCTGGGAGCATCTGTGCAGAGAAATCAGAGTTAACGTTTGAGGTCCATGCCCCTTCCTCAGAACTGATGGGAATACGGAAAATGTTGGTTTATATGCAGAAAAGACTGGATGGTGAGATTGGATGAGAAACCATCACTATTCAAGAAAATCGTGATCTGGAATTCATTCAAAATTAAGAAAGGATTTCTTGTACTCTCTCTTCTATCGCTTGGTCCTTGTTCAGGTTGTACATGTACTATATATTTCTAAATCTCCATGAGTCCACGTCCATCCTGCAGATGAAACATTTCGTCAGCTCTGGCTATTGCAGGGAATGTTACAAAGAACAGTGCCACACAAAATGCTAATGTTCCAGCGCCAGATGCCAAACCCAGTTTATCCTAATTTATAAATAAAACATGCAGAAGGGCGGAGTGTAAAAAGTGAATTCAACTCTTTGTCGAAGATTCTATTTGTGGCTCCCTCATAAAATGTGTTAATTACATCAGTCATAAATTCACCACAATGGGTAAAGCAAGAAACTGGAATTGTCAAATAATCCTCTGAATAACATCTGGAGAACAGGAAGGAAATCGCGGCTTGTTTGTGATATTCAGAAATGACGATTGTGAGAATGTGGAAATGGGGAGCAGTGAAATGATGAACAATGTTGTGGATGACACAAAGATGGGCTGGGGGTGGATCACAGTCAGGAGGGAAGTGTTAGGCTACAGGAGGATATAAACAAATTATTCAGATAGCCAGATCAATGGCCTGATGAAATTTAACACCGATAAATTGGGAAGATGCAAGTCAGAAGTAACAAGACAAGTAAGTACTCAAAAGTGAGTATGAAAGAGGATGGCTAAATTTGCTCGTTTTTTCTTTGTAGCAGGAAAGGTTGAGGTGGGAATATGGTACAGGTGTACAAGAGCATAAGGGGAATGGAGAGGATGAACAGACAACAGCTGTTTTCCTTAGTCAAAGGATCAAATAATAAGGGACACACTTTTAAAGAGAAAGGGAGGGGTTTGAGAGAGAATTTGTGGAATGTGTTTCGAACTGAGAGGGTAGCCTGAATCTGGAATGCGATGTCTAGGAATGGGTAAGAAAGGCATTACAGAGAAAGCATTTGGCCTCAGATCATGAAGTAGAATCAGTCTGAATGTTAATTCTGGCTACTACTTGCCAAGGACACAAGCAGCAGAACAGTTTTAGACCACCCACCGAACAGCATTTCATGGCTCGTCACTGCAATAAATAGGAATTTATTGGAATTTTTAATAACGGCATGGTGAACATTTAGTGAAATGTCAATATTCGCAAAGTCTGGGACAATCACACTGACAACAGATATATTGGAAGAGGAGTTCAGAGGATTTTTGTCAGTGTTTCTTAGAATAACACATTGTGCAACTGGCGAGGGACGTAACTGTCTCAGAGCGACTGTTGTGTGATAAAACTTAGTGAATGAGTTATGTCACCTGGAGACATCCTCCGGGAAATTGTGATGAAGTGCAGTTTAAAGAAATATAAAGTTTTAAAGTGAATCACAGAAAGGACAAGCTACAAATAGAAACAAAAATAGCCAATTACATGGGTTGGAGAGGAGAACTGACCAAGATAAACAGGCTGAACAGACTGAAATATGTGCCTGTAAATGAACAGTGGAAAACATTTGAAGGAACAGTGTAAAATACTCAACAAAAGGACATTCCACTGAAACAGACAAAAACTCAGCAAGAAATCCCCACCGGTGCCTCAGTCAGGACAAACTGGATCGTATTAGATTTTGAGGCTGAGAAGATCACCACAAAGTACTTAAAATCCTGAAGTGAGAGAGAGTTTTAGAGTAAGTTTTAAATGGATTGCAATGGGTCTGCTAGCAGGAGGGCAGCAATGGGAAGGGGAATCGTTGTCAGGTTTTATTGACATGATACGAACATGGAGAGGTGAAGGTGCTGGAGGTGGTGAGAGTGTTATAGAGAGTGGTCAGGGCCTGAATGGTGTTACAAAGCCAGTACGAATTGCTGCAGCTGGAGGGGTTTGCAGAGGTAGGAGGGACATATGTATTTTTATATATTCATTCATGGGATGTGGGTGTCACTGCCTGGACCAGCATTCTTTGACCCCATGCTAATTTCCCAGAGATTGTTGGGCCCTGGTGGATAAATATAATACTTTGCTGGACACAGGTGAAGGGCTGAATGACTGGAGGATCGCTAATGTTGTTCTTATGTTCAAGAAGGGCAGCAGTGATAGGCCAGGTAATTACAGAGCAGATAGTCTGACAGCAGGGGGAGGGAAATTATTGGAAACAATTCTGAGGATGAATCGACACTTGCAAAGGTAAGGATCAACTCGGTTTAGTCATCACGGATTTGAAAGAGGAAGATACTGTCTGAGGAATTCAGTTCAGTTTTTTTGAAATAATGCTTAAGTATATTGATGAAGGCAGTGCAGATGATGTGGTTTACATGGACTTGACTAAGTCCTTAAACAAGATCCAACATGGAAGGCTGGTTCAAAAGGACTGGGTTCCAAGGCAAGTTGGCAAATTGGATGGAAAATTGGTGGATAGAATACTTTCACCACCAGGTGTACCACAAGGAACTGTGCAGGAACCATTGAACATTAATAACTCGGATGTGAAAGCAGAAGGTATCATTAGTCGGTTTGCAGATGACATGAAAGGTGAGGGTGTTGTTCACAGCGAGGAGGATGGTCCCTGTCTGCTGTCCGATGTCGATCAGATGATAATCTAAGCAGAGTTTAGTTCTGATTGAAGTGAGGGAATACTCTGTGGGAGGTACGATAAGCGAAGGACAGACATAATAAATGGTAGGTCCTTGCGGAGTACTGAGGAATACAGGGACCTTGGTGGACAAGTCCATAGATCCCTGAAGGTGTCAGAACAGGTTGACAGGGTGGGAAAGGCATCTCAACTGGGAGCGGGAGATGGACTCATATCCTGGTGGGGTGAATTGCTAGAGCTGCTTGAGAGGATATAACCTGGTCTGGCAGGGTGTTGGAACTTAAATAAACGTAAGGGCAGTAAGAATATTGAGGTTGGTACACGAGTTAAAGACAGCAATTTCAGTCGACAAGGCAGGCATGAACATAGCAGGGAATGGGGGAAAACTGATGATTAACATGGATTTATTTCAATGCAAGGGGCCAGACAGCTAAGGAAGATGAACTCAGGGCATGGATTGGAACATGGGACTGGGATATTATAGTTATTACAGAAACACAGCTGAGGGAGGGGCAGGACTGGCAGTTCATTGTTTCAAGGTGGATATGCTACAGGAAGGGGAGGCAAGAGACGACGTGTGGTGGTGGGTTTTGATTGCATGAAGCATCACAGCAGTACTTAGAGAGGATATTCCTGTGGGATCGCCCAGTGAAGCTATGTTAGTGGAACAGAGAAATAAGAATGGGTCATCACTTTGATACGATCGGACTGCTGACCCCGAATAATCTGTGGCAGACTGAGGAACAAATATGCCGGGACATCTTAAATATCAACCATAATAAGAGGGCTGTTATGGTACAGTTTATGAACTTTCCAAACCGAGACTGGGACTGCCAGTGTTCAGTGTTTGCAAGGGAGGAGTTTGGTAATTGTGTTCCAGAAAACTCCCAATCAATATGTAAATGGCCTGAAAAGAGAAAGGGGCAAAACCTGACCTCCCCTTGGGAATTAATGTAGGGAAAGGGACTGAGATGTGAGTGGGAAAGCATTTTGCCAAAGTGACCACAGTTCTAGTAGTTTGAAAACAGCTTTGGAAAAGGACAGGCCTGGTCCACAAGTGCAAGTTATAAAATGGAGCCTGACCAATCTTGAATGTATTAGTCAGGAACTTACAAAATGTGATTGGGGAAGGGAATTATTTACAGGGAAAGGGAAGTTTGGCAAGTGAGAATATTTTAAAAGTGAGATAAACTGATCGATCAGCGCCAGCATTTTCCTGTTTGTGTGCAGGTCAATGCTGACAGCATTCGGAAACACTGGCTGTCTATTGAGGGTCTGGTCAAGGAAAAGGGGGAATATGTCAGGTATAGCCAGCTGGATCAAGGGAATCCCTGAGGATATACAGGGGCTGTAGGACTACACTTTGAGTAGAAAACAGGAATGGAGAAAGGCTAAATGAAATAGCCTCAGCAGAGAAGGAAAGGGGAATCCAAAAGTGATTGTATCAGTATGTTAAGAATGCATAAGTAACTAAGGACAAAATAGTGTCCATTAAAGATCAATGTGGCAATCGATGTGTGGAACTGCAGGATATTTGCTCAGATCCTAAACAATTTTTTCACGTCAGAAATTACTGTGGACAAAGACTGGGGAACTCGGAGACAAGAGTAATACATTAGACCACAATTGGAGTACTCTGCAATTCCAGTCTCTCTGCTACAGGGAGGATGTTGTGAAACTTGAAAGGGCTCAGAAAAGATTAACAAGATATTGCCCGGGTTGTTGCTGAATAAGCTGGGGTTACTATCACTGGAGAATCGGAGACTGAGGGATGACCTTACAGAGGTTTATATAAACATGAGGGGCATGGATAGGGTAAACATTCAAGGCCTTTTCCCAGAAGTTGGGGAGTCCAAAACTAGAGGGCATAAGTTTAAGTTAGAGGTGAATGGTTTACAGAGGGACTGAAGGGACAGCTTCTTCACACACATGGTGATGTGTGTATGGAATGAGCTGAGAGAGAAAGTAATGGAGACTGATACCTTTTAAATGTTGTAATTGTATCTGGATGGGCATCTGAATAGTAAGGGTGTAGACGTATGTGGGCCAAATGCTGTAAAAGGGAATGGATTTATTTAGATCTTCTGGTACGCCTGGACGAGTTGGGGACCGAAGGGTCTGTTTCTATGCTGTATATCTCTATGACTTGAAAAGAGTGCATGTTATAAAAGAGGTGGTGCAGGAGTGGGTTTTAAAACACAAGGCTATGGCAATCCAGAACCTGATTAAGTGTATCACAGGACACTGTGGGATGCTAGGGAAGAAATTGTGGAGCCCCGAGCAAAGGTATGTGTACAACTGACAGCCATGTGTGATGGGCTGGCAGGCTGGAGGGTGACATCATGGACAGTGAAGGATGTTTTCTGAGATTACAAAGGGATCTTGATGGAGGGAGTGAATGGGCTGAAAAACTAGAGACGGAATTCAATCTAAATAAATACGAGGTAATGCATTTTGTAAAACAAACAAGGGTAGAGCTTATACAATTAATGTTCGGGCCTCGGTTAGTGTTTTAGAGCAGAGGGTCCTCCGGGTTCGGTTACATAATTCTTGAAGCTTGCATCACAGGATGGATAAGACAGTGCTTGGCATGCCTGACTATTGCTCAGTTCATTGAGTGGAGGATTTGGGACTTCATGTTGAGATTGTACAGACATTTGCGAGGCCTGTTCTGCAATGCTCTGTCCAGTTCTGGTCGCCCAGTTAACAGGGAGGATATTATTAAGCTGCAGGGCATTCAGAAGAGATTTACCAGGATATTGCTGGGTATGGAAGGCTTGAGTTCGGAAAAATGGCTGGATCGGCTGAGTCTTTTTTCACTGGAGCCTGGAGGTTGAGACATGATGCTATAAAGGTTTATGAAAAAAATGATTTATCGATCAATTTTATGGTAGTTGCCTTTTCCTCAGAATGGGGGAGTCTCAAGAGGAGGGGCCACATTTTTAAGGTTAGAGGAGAGAGATGTTCAAAAAAAAGATATGGGGCAATTTGCTACACAGAGGGTGGTTTGAGTGTGGAATGAACTTCCTGAGAAAGGGTTTGATGTGGGTACAATTACAACGTTTAAAAGATATTTGGATAAACAGGTGAATAAGGAAGGGTTGGAGTGATATGGGCCAGCAACAGGCAGCTGGGAAGAGTTTAGTTTTAAATTATGGTGGGTATCAACTGAAGGGTCAGTTTCCATGCTGTATGGCTCTATGACAAGAATATGGTTTGATTCCATTATTGAAGAAAGGATCAGGGCTGGGTCCACTGATTTGCATCATCTACATAAACAATTTGGTTGAAAATATAGGAGTGATTGTGCAAAAGTTTGTTGATGATCAAATGAATGGTGTAGTGGGCAGTAAATACGGTTATCAAAGGGGATCTTGACCAACTGGGCCAGTGGACCAAGGAATGAAAGATGGAGTTTAATTCAGGTGTTGAATTTTGTTAAGACAAACCAGGGAGGACTGACACAGTTAATGGAAGGGCTCTGGCCAGGGTTGTTGAACAGAGAGAGAGAGAGAGAGAGAGAGAGAGAGAGAGAGACCAGGGGATGCAAGTTACATTGTTCCTCGGAAGTGGCATCACAGGTGGACAGGGTGAGGAAAGCGACATTTGGCACATTTGCCAACATTGGCCAGCACTTTGTTACATACGTTGGAGATATTTGTAACATTATCCTAAATATTTCCCTTGGGCAGAGGAGGCCACGGGTGACCCTAAGAATAGTGAATAACCAAGGGTAGGTGAGTCCAAAACTAGAGGGTATAAACAGGAGGTGAGAGAGCAAGGATTTAAAGAGGGAGCTGAGAGGGATCATTATCCACAGAGGATGGTGTATAGATGGAACAGACTGCCTCAGGCACATGGGAGAAACAAGAACAATTACAGCATGGAAAAGACATTTGGGCAGGTTTATGGATAGGGCTTTAAACTGACAGAGAGGATGCTGGGACAGGGTCCAGGTGAAAGGAGCTTTCCAAATACAAAGAGAAAAGGTGAAGTAATGGAGCAACATGAGAATGTGGCTGAAAGGAACAAAATGGGGACAGAGTTTAACTAAAACTGTACATCAGTGAATAGGTTTGTGACAGGAAATTGTGGGAAAGAGTAAATTATGATTTATTTTAAAATGGACGAAGTCTTATCAATAAGGTCGATGGATTTCAGACACTGAGATAAAAAAAAGATTTAGACACCAGAGAGACGTGGTTACAGTGCGAACAAAAGGTCGACATAAATATTCAATGGATCACAACCTTGTGCAAACTCAGGCAAAATGGGTAACACTAACAATAATGGGTAAGCAAGACATCACAGAGAAAGCATTTGGCATCAGATCATGAAGTAGAGTCAGTCTGAATGTA
Organism: Chiloscyllium punctatum; assembly: GCF_047496795.1. Lineage (NCBI taxonomy): Eukaryota > Metazoa > Chordata > Chondrichthyes > Orectolobiformes > Hemiscylliidae > Chiloscyllium > Chiloscyllium punctatum. The sequence goes on along the minus strand of NC_092751.1, from coordinate 59,784,028 downwards.
CATTCTGGCTACTACTTGTCAAGGACCCAAGCAGCAGAACAGTTTTAGCCACCGAAAAGCATTGCATTGCTCATCACTGCATTACACAGGAACTCATTGGAATTTTTTAACAAACACATTGTGATAATTTAGGGAAATTTCAATATTCCCATAATCTGGGACAGTCACACTGACAACAGGAATATTGGAAGAGGAGTTCAGAAAAAAAATTTCAGTGTTTCTTTGAATAACAAATTGTGCAACTGGCTAGGGACATAACTATCTCAGAGTGACCATTGTGTGATGAAACTGAGTGAATGAGTCATGTCACCTGGAGAGATCCTCATGGAAATTGTGATAAAGTGCAGTTTAAAGAAATATAAAGTTTTAAAGTGAATCACCGAAAGGACAAGCTACAACTAGAAACAAAAATAACCAATTACATGAGTTTGAGAGGAGAACTGACCAAGGTAAACAGGCTAAACAGACTGAAATATGTGCCTGTCAATTAACAGTGGAAAACAGTTGAAGGAGCAGTGTAAAACATCAACAAAAGGACATTCCATTGAAACAGAAAAATCCTCAGCAAGAAATCCCCATCGGTCCCTCACTCAAGTAAAAAGGATCATATTAGATTATCGGGCTTAGAGGATCACCAAAAAGTACTTAAAATCCTGAAGTGAGAGAACGTTTAAGGAGTAAGTTTTAAAGGGATTGCAAAGGGTCTGCTCGCAGGAAGAGGTCAGATGGAAGAGTGAATAATTGTCAAGGTTTTATGTCACAAAAGGAACCGGGAGAGCTGAAGGTGCTGGAGGTGGTGAGAGTGTTACAGAGAAGGGTCAGGGCCTGAATGGTGTTCCAAAGCAGGTACGGATTGCTGCCGCTGGAGCTGTTTGCAGAGGTAGGGAGGGACATAGGCATTTTTATTTATTCATTCATGGGATGAGAGTGTCACTGATTGGACCAGCATTCTTTGCCCCACTGCTTATTACCCATAGTATAGCACAGAGTCAATCATATTGCTGTGGGTCTGGTGTCACGTCCAGGCCAGACCATGTTAGAATGTCAGATGTTCTTCTCTCAAGGACGTAAGTGAACCAGATGAGTACTTCCTAGTGGTCAACAATGCTTTTATAGTGGCCTCACCAATGTCCTGGACAGCCACAACATGATGTCCCAACTTTTACTCTTAATGGTCTGCCCAATGAAAGTAACCATTCCAAACGCCTGCTTCACCAACCTGTCTGCCTGTGACACCACTTTCAAAGATCTGTCTACCTGCATTCCTGGGTCTCTGACTGACAACACTACCCAGGGCCCAAACATTAACTGGACAAGTCCCACCCTGGTTTGTTTCACCAAAATGGAACACTTCACATTTATCTAATTAAACTCCATCTGCTATTCTTCAGCCCACTATCCCAGGAGTACTGTTCATCCTGTTGTATCACAGATAACCTTCTTCACTGTCCACTTTGCCACATGTTTCAATGTCGCCCAAGAAGCTTACTTACCACAAAACCAATATTCCCATCCAAACCATTTATCCAAATGACAAACAACAGGGGACTCACTCCACCGCTGCTCACATGTCTACAGTCAGAAAGGCAACATGTCTTCCATCACCCTCAGTCTCCTACCATCAAGCCAATTTTGTATCCAGTTGACTAGCTCCACCTGAATGCCATGTCCCTCTGCATTGATCTGAACATATTACCCAGTTTACCATCCGGATCGTAGAACACAAAACAGTACAGCACAAGACTCTTCGGCCACGATGCCATGCCCATCTTTTACCCGACTTTAAGATCAAACTAACCTACATACCCTTCATTTTGCTATCATCCATGTGCCTACCCAAGAATCTGTTAAAATGTCCCGTTCCACCCACCCACCACTCACTGTGTAAAGCACCTACATCTGAATTCTCCCCTTACCCATCCTCCAATCACCCTCAAATTATGCCCCTGGTACCATGTATGACATGGAATAAAGAGGTCTCTCACTATTCAATCTATCTATGCCTCACACCATCTTGTTCACCTCTTTCAAGTCACCCCTCACCCTTCTTCACTCCAATGAGAAAACCTTAGCTCCCTCAACCTTTCTTCATAAGACATGCCCTACAGTACAGGCAGCCTCCTGGGAAATCTCCACTTTACCCTCTCTAAAGCTTCCATATCCTTCCTGAAATGAAGGGACGAAACCTGAACACAATATTCTAAATGGGATCTCAACAGGGCTGCATAGAGCTGTAGCATAACCTCATGCTTTAAAACGCAATCCCCCAGCGAATGAAAGCGAATACAACATATTCCTTCTTAACAATATTATCAGCTTGGGTGGCAAATTTGACGGGTCTCAGGTCATGAAATCCAAGATCCATCTGTTCCTCCACGCTATTCAGTATTCTGCCTTTATCCCTGTATTCTGCATTCAAGTCTCACCTTCCAAAATGAATCACTTCACACTTTTCCTGATTTGACTCCATCTACCACTTCTAAGCCCAGCTCTACATCCTGTCAATGTCCCGTTGCAACCTACAACAGTCCTCCACACTCTTCACTACTCCACCAACCTTCATGTCATTGGCAAACTTACTAACCCACTCTTCCACTCACACATCCAAGTCATTCATAAAATCACAACGAGCAGAGGTCCTGTAACCTCTCTCTCTGCAGAAAACCACTGGTCACTGAGCTCCAGGCTGAATGATTTCCATCTGTCATCACCCTCTGTCTTCTCTGGGCCAGGAATTCTGTATCCCAGACAGGCAGGTTTCCCTGTATCCCATGCTCTGTACTTTCTCAATGAGCCATAAATGTGTTTTGTCACATTCTCAAAGGATTCAATAAGATTTGTAAGGCATGACCTGTCCTTTACAAAGCCAGGATGACTTCCTCTACTCAAACTATTGTTTTACAAGGAATCACAAATCCCGTCTCTCAGAGTCCTCTCCAATAATCTGCACATCACAGAGAGAAGACTGTGAGGCCTGTGATTCCCAGGATTATCTCGATTCCCTTTCTTGTTAAACTCATGGCTGAGTCACCAAACCTGAACATCTTTGGGCTTTGGAAACCTAAGCACCTATTGGAAACTAACACAGACATGGGGAGAATGTGCAAACTCCACACAGACAATTGCCTGGGGCTGGAATCAAAATCGCGTCCCTGGTGCTGTGAGGCAGCAGTGCTAACCACTGAGCCACCGTGCTGCCCCATGTAACTCTCTAGAGCCCTGCTTCTGATTCTTGGTTCCTCAACCTTAGGTTAGCTTCCTTCTTCCTCTTGACTAGATGTTCTACATCACTTTGAACCTTGTCAAATGCTTTACTGAAGCTCATGTAGACAACGGTAATTGCTCTGCCTTCATCTATCTCTTGGCCAACCCCTCGAAGAATCAATCCGGTTTGTGAAACACGGTTTTCCACTCACAAAGCCATGCTGACTATCTCTAATCAGCCCTTGCCTTTCCAAATATATCTCGCTCCTTTCTCTCAGAATGTCCTCCAACAACTTCCCCAACACTGGGCTCACGGGACTGTAATTTCCTTGCTTTTCCCTGCAACCCTTAAGTGATGGAATAACATTAGCCACCTTCCAGTCTTCCGGTAACTAATTGTGTCTGTGGATAATATAAATATCTCTGTTAGGGACACTGCAACCTCTTCCCAAGCTTCCCACAATATTCTAGGATAGACATAATGAGCTACTGAGGATTGATCGACCTTTATTTGTTTTAAGACTCCAACACTTTCTCTTCTCTGTTGAGGATTCTTTCCAACACATCACTCTTTATTTCCCCAAGTTCCCGAGCTTCCATGTCTTTCTACACAGTAACTTCTGACAACACTATCTTGTCCAATATCTCACCCACCTCCTGATAGTTAAGGTGCCCTATTCTCTACCAAGTTACTCCTTAGCCCTTATTGAAACTTGTGTAAAGGCTTCTGATAATTCAAATACACCGTATCCTCACTACAGCCACTCCTTCACCCGTATCTACTCTGCCATTTATACTCACACCAATAAAAATACAATCCAACAGGCTCAAATCCACATTCTCTTTTTATTAAATGTGTTTCTAAGGGTCCAGTTATTGTATATTGACATATCATTTCAAACATATTTCAGCTCCCGACCTACTGTCAGGCTGACACTGTTTGGTTTCAGACTGGCAGCAGAAATGGTTATGGGAGTTCTTGTTTCTCAGTCTGAAAAAGGGAGATTACAGTTTCAACAGGTAATACAGGCTTTGGAATTAAGGAGGGAGTGATGTGGGGACTGTATTAGATTATGGACATAGAGATTGCAGTGGTGACTGAAGAACATTATGGAGATAGGGAGTGCTGTGGGGCCTGAAAGGGGCCAAAGAGATCTACAGTGCTGTTGGGCCTGAAGGAGGTTGCACAGATCAGGAGGATCATGGGGACTGAAGGTTATTCTGAACGGGAGGGTCATCGGGTCAGGATGAGATTATGGAGATAGGGAGGGTCGTGGGGCCTTTTGGAGGTTATGGAGTTAGGGAGGTTTGTGGGGAATGATTCAGGCTACATAGATAGGAAGAGTTGTGGGGACTGAAGGATTTTATGGAGACAGGGAGGGCTGTGGGGACTGAAGGAGGTTATGGAGATGGTATGTTTATAGAGATGCACAGTGACTACTGGCATTTAGTGATGCAGCGGGCTGTAGTAACTGGGACGGGGGGGCTGTCTTATAGTGATAGGGAGGGTTATGGAAGATGGAACAGCTGACAGATACAGGGCGGGTTTTAGGAATGGGAGGACTTTACAGGGATTTTGAGGAATGCAGCGATGGGACGTGGTAACAATCACAGTGATGATTTTGGGAACCTGATCTGAGATGGGTACAGCTGAGAACAGAAGTGAGCCAAACAGTAAGGACAGGCAGGGACAAGGTAGGATTAATAAATTAAGCTGCATTTATTTCAATGCAAGGGGCCTAACAGGGAAGGCAGCTTAACTCAGGGCATGGTTTGGAACATGGGACTGGGATCGCATTGCAATTTCAGAAACATGGCTCAGGGATGGGCAGGACTGGCAGCTTAATGTTCCAGGATACAAATGCTACAGGAAGGATAGAAAGGGAGGCAAGAGAGGAGGGGGAGTGGTATTTTTGATAAGGGATAGCATTACAGCTCAGCTGAGGGAGGATATTCCCAGAAATACATCCAGGGAAGTTATTTGCGTGGAACTGAGAAATAAAAAGGGATGATCACCTTATTAGGATTGTATTACACACCCTCCAACAGTCAAAGGGAAATTGCCAGACAAACTTGTAAGGAGATCTCAGCTATCTGTAAGAGTAATACGCTAGTTATGGTAGGGGATTTTAACTTTCCAAATATCGGCTGGGACTGCCATAGTGTTAAAAGTTTAGATGGAGAGGAATTTTTTAAGTGAGTAGAAGATAATTTTCTGATTCAGTATGTGGATATACCTACTAGAAAAGGTGCAAAACTTGACCTACTCTTGGCAAATAAGGCAGGGCAGGTGACTGAGGTGACAGTGGGGGAGCACTTTGGGGCCAGCGACCACCATTCTATTTGTTTTAAAATAGTGATGGAAAAGGATAGATCAGATCTAAAAGTTGACGTTCTAAATTGGAGAAAGGCCAATTTTGACGGTATTAAGCAAGAACGTTTGAAAGCCGATTGGCGTTGGATGTTCGAAGGTAAAGGGATGGCTGGAGAATGGTAAGCCTTCAGAAATGAGATAACAAGAGTCCAGAGAAAGTATATTCCTGTCAGTTTGAAAGCGAAGGCTGGTAATTATAGGGAATCCTGGATGACTAAAGAAATGGAGTGTTTGGTTCAGAAAAAGAAGGAAGCATATGTCAGGTATAGACAGGATAGATCAAGTAAATCCTTAGAAGAGTATAAAGGAAGTAGGAGTATACTTAAGAGGGAAATCAGAAGGGCAAACGCGGACATGAGATAGGTCTGACAAATAGAATTAAGGAGAATCCAAAGGGTTTTTTAAAAATATATTAAGCAAAAAAGGGTAACTAGGGAGAGAATAGGGCCCCACAAAGATCAACAAGGCGGCCTTTTTGTGCAGCCACAGAAAATGGGGGAGATACTAAATGAATGTTTTGCATCAGTATTTACCGTGGAAAAGCATATGGAAGATATAGACTGTAGAGAAAGAGATGGTGACATCTTGCAAAACGTCCAGATTACAGAGGAGGAAGTGCTGGATGTCTTGAAATGGTTAAAGGTGAACAAATCCCCAGGAACTGATCAGGTGTACCTGAGAACTCTGTGGGAAGCTAGAGAAGTGATTGTTGGATCTCTTGCTGAGATATTTGTATCATCAATAGTCACAGGTGAGGTGCCAGAAGACTGGTGGTTGGCAAACGTGGTGCCACTGTTTAAGAAGGGCGGTAAAGAGAAGCCAGGGAACTATAGACCGGTCAGCCTGACCTCGGCGGTGGGCAAGTTGTTATAGGGAATCCTGAGGGACAGGATGTACATGTATTTGGAAAGGCAAGGACTGATTAGGGGTAGTCAACATGGCTTTGTGTGTGGGAAATCATGTCTCATAAACTTGATTGAGTTTTTTGAAGAAGTAACAAAGAAGATTGAGGAGGGCAGAGTGATAGATGTGATCTATATGGACTTCAGTAAGGCGTTCCACAAGGTTCCCCATGGGAGACTGATTAGCAAGGTTAGAACTCATGGAATACAGGGAGATCTAGCCATTTGGAGACAGAGCTGGCTCAAAGGTAAAAGACAGAGGGTGGAGGAGGAGGGTTGTTTTTCAGACTGGAGGCCTGTGACCAGTGGAATGCCACAAGAATCGTTGCTGGGTCCTCTACTTTTTGTCATTTACATAAATGATTTGGATGTAAGCAGAAGATGTGCAGTTAGTAAGTTTGCAGATAACACCAAAATTGGAGGAGTGGACAGCGAAGAATGTTACCTCAGATTACAACAGGATCTGAACCAGCTGAGCCAATGGGCTGAGAGCTCGCAGATGGAGTTAAGTTCCGATAAATGCGAGGTGCTGCATTTTGGGAAAGCAAATCTTAGCAGGACTTATATACTTAATGGTAAGGTCCTAGGGTGTGTGGCTGAACAAAGAGACCTTGGAGTGTGGGTTCATAGTTCCTTGAATGAGGAGTCGCAGGTAGTCAGGAGAGTGAAGGCGGCATTTGGTATGCTTTCCTTTATTGGTCAGAGTGTTGAGTACAGGAGTTGGGAGGTCATGTTGCGCTGTACAGGACATTGATTCGGCCACTGTTGGAATATTGCATGCAATTCTGGTCGACTTCCTATCGGAAAGGTTTGTAAAAAAATAAATGGTTCAGAAAAGATTTACAAGGATGTTGCTAGGGTTTGAGGATATGAGCTACAGGGAGAGGCTGAACAGGCCGGGGCTATTTTCACTGGAGCGTCGGAGGCTGAGGGGTGACCTTTCAGATGTTTACAAAATTATGAGGGGTATGGATAGGGTAAATAGACAAAGTCTTTTCCCTTGGGGTCGGGGAGTCCAGAAATAGAGGGCATAGGTTTATGGTGAGAGGGGAAAGATATAAAAGAGACCCAAGGGGCAACTTTTACACAGGGTGGTTCCTGTATAGAATGAGCTGCCAGAGGATGTGATGGAGGCTGGTAAAATTGCAACATGTAAGAGGCATTTGGATGGGTATATGAATAGGAAGGATTTGAAGTGATATGGGCCAGGTGCTGGCAGGTGGGACGAGATTGAATTTGGACATCTGGTCGGCATGGATGGGTTGGACCGAAGGGTCAGTTTCCAACTTGTACATCTTTATGACTCTATCGCTCAGAGGTTTTAGAAATAAACTGTGTGGTCGTGTCTGGAGGTGGTTAAAGGTATAAAGATTTGTAGTTACCGAAGGAAATTCCATCAATCGGGACCAGCAGAGTTTACAAAGACTGAGTGCGTTTTAGAGACAGGAAGAGTTCATAGTCATCATTAGAAATGCAGAAACTAATTTATGAGAGAGGCAGGGTCATTCTGCTTTGTGCCCAGAGACAAGGAGGAGTCTAATGGCTGGAGGAGGTTACTAAGGTACAGAGCTTTTTTGTTGTCGTGACGGGAAGGTTACAGAGATCATGAAGGTAGTAGGAGTTCAAAAAATTCACAAAGACAGGGAGGTTTTTCAGGTCTGGAAAGGACTACACTGACCAGGATGGCTTAAGGAACTGAAGAGTTGTTTTTCTTCAGTTAAGGAGAGATGTGACAGAACCCGGCACTAAAGGCAAAGGCAGAAACTTGGAGAGTTGTACTGATATGAGGAGCTTACAGGGATAAGCAGGATTGTAGGGGCTGATAGAGATAGGGGAAGTGGTATCGATGAAACAGACAATGGAGAAACTGACAGACATAGGGAAGGTTCTGTGGAACAGATGAATTTACAGACAAGATGGTGATAATGAAGCCTGAGAATTTTCTCATGTTCCTTGCCCAGCATTGTTCCGACATCATGCCCTCAGGGTCTGAATTAAAGTCCACTAACTCCTCCCTGTGCTGTTTACTGTGAGTGATCTTACCGGCTGCAGGATTTACTGAAGGCTCCAGATCTCACTCTGGCTGACCAACTGTCTTCAATGTGGTGATGGACAAGACAGGAATTGGGAATTCTGCTGAGTCAGGGACATCAGGAATACCTACAGGAGACAGAAGTAGACAGAATGGGAAATTAGACTAATGCAATGAAGGTTACACATGGAGAATGGCACTGAGTCCCACAGAGATCCGGAAATTCCCAGTCTCCATCCATGGCCTGTGCAGTTGCTTCCCTCTGGAGTGGTTAATGCTGTTGGCTCAGGATCTGGAGTAGCTGCAAGAGTGAGAGATGCTGACAGAGGCAGCAATTAGACCCACACAGTGAGCGATACCACATGGAGAGAGACAGTGATATCAGCAGAGTGCAGGAATGTATCAGGATCACACAATGGTATCATCAGAAGTGGTTCTGACCAGTGAGCTCTGCTACCAGTACTCAGGGAGGACTGAGCTATTTTATTGGGATAGGCTTCTCTGGTACCAGATTATGCAGTGTGTTATAAACGGACACAGATGAGGAGGGGGACAGGTCTGAGGTGAATGGAAATTCCTAAATCCAAAGAGAAAGGTTGAAATATTGGAACACCATGGAGATGTGAATGAAGACCAAAAGAAAGAAACAGTAAGGGACTGAATTTAATTAAAAACGACATTGTCAAACAGATTTGTGACAGGAAATTATTGGTTAAAATAAAGTAAATGCCATTTCTGCCCCTCACAATTCCTCATACACAACAAGTGACATCACTTCCGCCCCTCACATCATCGCTGATGTCACACACTCAGTGACTTCCACGCCCCCAACGGCCATGTTTGCCACCACTTCCGCCCCCACCAACGCCACTCACGTACATTCTGCTGACACCCCCCCTCCCAGGTCCCACCGTCACCATCCCTGCCCCCAGAACGCTGAGGGGAACACCACCCCTGCTCATGACTCCATCCCCATTCCCCCTAACACCACACCCACTCCAGTTACAGGCTCCGTCGCCTCCCCCAGCTCCACACCTACGCTTGGTCCCAGCTGCCAGTCCTGCCGAGTTTTCACCATCCCCCTGACCTCCCCCTCACTGAGGACGAATGATCAGTCCTCAGCAAAGGCCTCACCTTTATCCCCCTCCATCCACACATCAATTAATTTAATACACGCCGTGACATCGAACACGTCTTCCACCCCCTCTGCCTCAGAGCTTACTTTTACAATGAAGACTCCCACCTATTTTCTGAGGAGCCCTTTGCCGGCCTCCAATACACTCCACCCACCTGGACACCCCACGCTGGCCTATTACCTGCCTTCGATTTCTTCATTTCCAACTTCCACCAAGACATTAACTGCCTCAACCTATCTACCCCCTCCCCCACTCCATCCTCTCACCCTCACAATGTGCAGCTGTCCACTTCCTCTGCTCCTATACCGACCTCACCATCAAACCAGCAGATAAAGGGGGTGCAGTGGTAGTCTGGTGCACTGAACTCTACACAGCTGAAGCCATGATGCCAACTCAAAGACACCTCCTCCTACCACCCCCTCTACCATGACCCACCTCCCATCACCAAACCGTCATCTCCCAGAGCATACAGAACCTCATCACCTCAGGAGGAGATCTCCCACCAACAGCTTCCAACCTCATTGTCCGGAAACCCCCACTGCCCGGTTCTACCTCCTTCCCAACATCCACAAGCCTGACCACCCTGGGCGACCCATTGTCTCAGCATGCTCCTACCCCACCGAACTCATGACTGCCTACCTCAACATTGTCCTGTCCCCCAGTCCAGGAATTACCCACATTCATTCGAGACACCACTCACACCCTCCACCTCCTCCAAGACTTCCGTTTCCCTGGCCCCCAATGCCTCATCTTCACAATGGATATCCAAACCCTCTACATCCCCATCCACCATGCCCAGGACCTCCAAGCCCTCCGTTTCTTCCTCTCCCCACGTCCACAACAGTAGTCTTCCACCGACACTCTCATTCGTTTGGCTGAACTTGTCCTCACACTTAATAAATTTTCCTTCAATTCCTCCCACTTCTTCCAGACCAAAGGGGTAGCCATGGGCACCCGTATGGGCCTCAGCTCTGCCTGTCTCTTTGTTGGCAACGTAGAACAGTCCATCTTCCGTAGTTACAATGGCACCACTCCCCACCTCTTCATCCGCAACATTGATGACTGCATTGGCACCACATCGTGCTCCCGTGAGGAGTTTAAGCAATTCATCAACTTCACCAACACATTCCACCCTGACCTTAAATTTTCCTGGACCATCTCTGATACCTCCCTCCCCTTCCTGGAGCTCTCAATCCCCATTAATGACAACCGACTTGACACCGACATTTTTTACAAACCTACCGACTCCCACAGCTACCTAGATTACACATCTTCCCACCCTACCGCCTGCAAAATTTCCAACCCCTATTCCCAATTCCTCCACCTCCGCCGTATCTGCTCCCAGGAGGGCCAGTTCCACCACAGAACACATCAGATAGCCTCTATCTTTCGAGATCGGAATTTCCCTTCCCACGTGGTTAAAGGTGCCCTCCAATGCATCTCGTCCATATCCCGCACCTCCGCCCTCAGACCCCACCCCTCCAACCGTAACAAGGACAGAACGCCCCTGGTGCTCACCTTCCACCCTACCAATCTTCATATAAACCAAATTATCTGCCGCCATTTCCTCCACCTCCAAACGGACCCTACCACCAGGGATATATTTCCCTCCCCACCCCTCTCCACTTTCCGTCCGTGACTACCTGGTCAGTTCCACGCCTCCGATAAACCCACCCTCCCTTCTTGGCACCTTCTCCTGCCACTGCAGGAATTGCAAAACCTGCGCCCACACCTCCCCCCTCACAACCATCCAAGGCCCCAAAGGAGCCTTCCACATCCAAAGTTTTACCTGCAAATCCACCAATATCATTTATTGTATCCGTTGCTCCCAATGCGGTCTCCTCTACATTGGGGAGCCTGGACACCTCCTAACAGAGCACTTTCGGGAACATCTCTGGTACACCCGCACCAATCAACCCCACCGCCCTGTGACTCTTCATTTCAACTCCCCCTCCCACTCTGCCGAGGACATGCAGGTCCTGGGCTTCCTCCACCGCCACTTCCTCATCACCCGACGCCTGGAGGAAGAACGCCTCACCTTCCGCCTCGGAACACTTCAACCCCAGGACATCAATATGGACTTCACCAGTTTCCTCATTTCCCCTTCCCCTATCTCACCCTACCTCCAGCCTTCCAGCTCAGCACCGCCCTCATGACCTGTCCTAATGGCCTATCTCCCTTCCCAACTATCCATTCCACCCTCCTCTCTGACTGATCACCCCCATCCCCACCCCCATTCACCCAATGTACTCTTTGCTACCTTCCCCCATCCTTGACTCTGACCTATCCACCTCTTCCCCACCCCATTCACCTATTGTACTCGATGCTACTTTCTCCCCATCCCCAACCCCCTCTCATTTATCTCCCCACTCTGCAGGCTCCCAGCCTCTCTTCCTGATGATGGGCTTTTTCCCGAAACATCGATTCTCCTGCTCCTCGGATGCTGCCTGACCTGCCGTGCTTTTCAAGCACCAGGGTGTGTGTGTAAGTACTGTGCTCCCCTCCAGCACTGTATCTATGTCATGTTGTGTTAACAGATGTTTGGAGCCCTCTCATTGTTCTTTGCTCTGTGCACTGTGGGTGACGTTACCTCATTACAGGAATTATTGAAGGCTCCGGATCTCCTTTCCCTTTGTCTCTCTCTGGCAGACCAACTGTGTTCAATGAGGTGATGGACGATCCACCCAGCAGCTGGGAAGGCTATTGAGTCAGGATTTTCCTGAATACCTACAGGAGACAGAGAAATAGACAGAATGGGAAATTAGACTGATGCAGTGAGGGTTATACATGGAGAATGGCACTCAGTTCCACAGAGATCTGGAAAATGGAGCGATATTAAGTAATAGTCCCAGATTGCTGGAAGATGTCAGGATTACACAATTGTGTCGGAAGAATGGGTTTAGCTTCATGATGCCCTGGTATCAGTGCTCAGGGATGAGCACCCAGTGAGCAGGTGAAGTAATGGCCTAGTGGTATTATTGTGAGAGAATGTATCCAAAACCTCAGCTAATGTTCAGGGGAGGCAGGATTGAATCCCACCATCTGAAAAGGAGACATTTGAAATCAATAATTTTAAAAATAATAATTAACAATCCACAAATAAGTATGAAACCATTACTGATGTACAACAAATCCAAACACTTGTCCTTTAGAGAAGGACATCTGCCCATCCTCACATGGTCTGCACAACATCCCCACAGCAAAGGGCTTGCCTCTCAATTACCCTCTGAAATGGCCGGGCAAGTTACTCAGTTCAAGGGCAGCTAGGGCTGAGCAGAAAGGCTGGTCAGCCAGGGACACCCACATCCCATACCTGATTTTTTAAAAATATATTAGGATGGTCCCCCTGGACACTGTGCTGGGACCACTGTCCTGGCCAATCATGTCGGTAGGTTTATGGACAGGGCATTAAACTGACAGAGAGGATGCAGGTGAAAGGAGCTTTCCAAATCCAAAGGGAAAAGGTGAAGCAATGGAAAAGCATGGGAATGTGGCTGAAGACAAGCATTCGGAACAGGATGGGACAGAGTTTAACTAAAATTGTACATCAGCAAATAGATTGGTGACAGAAAATTGTGGAAGAGAGAATGTTATGTTTTTTTTGAATGGACAAAATTGCTGCAATAAGGTCGATAGATTTGTGACACAGAGATAAAAGAGATTTAGACACCATGGAGACATGGATACAGGGTGAACAAAAATATTCAGTGGTTCGTAATCTTGTGCAAACTCAGGCAAAATGGGCAACGCTAACAATAATGGATAACAAAGGCATTACAGAGAAAGCATTTGGCCGCAGATCATGAAGTAAAGTCAGTCTGAATGTAAATTCTGGCTACTACTTGCGAAGGACACAAGCAGCAGAACAGTTTTAGCCAATGAGCAGCGTTTCATTGCTCATCACTGCATTAAACAGGAACTCATTGGAATTTTTTAACAAAGGCATTGTGATAATTTTGGGAAACGTCAATATTTCTATAATCTGGGACAATCACACGGACAGCATTTAATATTGGAAGAGGAGTTCGGTTTTTTCTTTCAGTGTTTCTTTGAAAAACACAGTGTGCAACTGTTAAGGGACATAACTATCGCAGAGCGACCGTGTAATGAAACTTAGTGAATGAGTAATGTCACCTGGAGAGATCCTTCGGGATATTGTGATAAAGTGCAGTTTAAAGAAATATAAAGTTTTAAAGTGAATCACAGAAAGGACAAGCTACAACTAGAAACAAAAATAGCCAATGACATGAGTTTGAGAGGAGAACTGACCAAGGTAAATAGGCTAAACAGACTGAAATATGTGCCTGTAAATGGACAGTGGAAAATATTTGAAGGGACAATGCAAAATACTCAACAAAAGGACATTCGATTGAAATAGTAAAACCCTCAGCAAGAAATTCCCACTGATCCCTCACTCATAACAAAAAGAATCATACTAGATTATGAGGCTGAGAAGATCACCAAAAAGTACTTAAAATCCTGAACTGAGAGAGCGTTTTAGGAATAAATGATAATGGATTGCAATTGGTCTGCTCGCAGGAGGAGGGCTGGGGGAAGGGGAACCACGGTCAGGGTTCATTGACACAATAGGAACAGGGAGAAGTGAAGGTGCTGGAGGTGGTGAGAGTGTTACAGAGAGTGGTCAGGGTGTTACAAAGCCAGGACGGATTGCTGCAGCTGGAGGGGTTTGCAGAGGTAGGGAGGGACATAGACATTTTTATATATTCATTCATGGGATGTGGGTGTAACTGCCTGGAACAACGTTCTTTGACCTCTCTGCTAATTACTGAGAGGGCAGCTCAGAGTCAGCCATATTGCTGTGGGTCTGGAGTCACATGTCGGCCAGACCAGGTTAGAATATTTACTGACCTTCCCTAAAGGAGGTCAGTGAACTAGATGAGTTCTTCCTCCAGATCAACAATGCTTTAATGGTGGCCCCAACAATGTCTTTTAAAGATACAACATGACATCCCAACTCTTACTCTTCATGCTCTCCCCAATGAAGGTAACCATCCCAAACACCTACTTGACCAGTCTGTCTACCTGTGACACCACATTCAAAGAACTGTGTACCTGCATCCCTGGGTCACAGACTGATAACACTACCCAGGGCCCGAACATTAAATGTACAAGTCCCACCCTGGTTTGTTTCACCAAAATGGAGCACCTCACCTTTATCTAATTAAACTCCATCTGCTATTCTTCAGCCCACTATCCCAGCAGTACTGTTCATCCTGTTGTTTCATAGATAACCTTCTTCACTGTCCACTTTCTCACCAACTTCAGTGTCACCCAAAAAAATTACTTAGCAGGAAACCAATATTCCCAGCCAAACCATTTATCCAAATGACAAACAACAGGGGACCCACTCCACCGCTGGTCACATGCCTCCTGTCAGAAAAACAACATGCCTCCCACCACCCTCTGTCTACAACCATCAAGCAAATTTTGTATCCAGTTCACTAGCTCCTCCTGAAAGCCATATCCTTTGACACTGATCTGAGCTTATTACCCAGTTTACCAGACAGAACACAGAACACAGAACAGTTCAGCCCAAGACCCTTCAGCCATGATTTCATGCCAACCTTTTATCCAACTGTCAGATCAAAATAAACTACATACCCTTCATTTTACTATTATCCATGTGTCGGTCCAAGAGTCTATTAAATGTCCCAGATGTGTCTAATTTTACTACCACCATTGGCAGTCCATCCAACCACCTACCATTCTCTATCCTCTAATCCATCCTCCATTCACCTTAAAATTATGTCGCCTTGTAATAGCCATTTATGCCAAAGGAGGAAAAGTCTTTGACAATTCAATCACTCTGTGCCTCTCATCATCTTGTTCTCCTCCACAAAGTCACCACGCCCCCTTCTTCACTCCAATGAAAAAATCCTTAGCTCCCTCACCTTTTTTTGTAAGAACTGCCCTCCATTACAGGCAGCATCTTGGTAAATCTCCTGTGTACGCTCCCTAAATCGTGCACATCCTTCCTGTAAACAGGGGACCAGAACTGAACACCATATTCCAAGTTTGGTCTCACCAGGACGTTATAAAGATGCAGTAAAACCTCACGGCTCTTACCGTCAATCCCCTTCTAAGGGGAGCCAACACAACATGTGCCTTTTTAACAACCCTACCAACGTGTGTGGCGATTTTGAGGGATCGATGGACACAGACCCCATGATCTCTGTTCCTCAGCACTGCCAAGTAATCTACCTTTCACCCTGTATTCTGTATTCAAATTCGACCTTCCAGAATGAATCACTTCACACCTTTCCAGATTGAACCCCATCTGCCATTTCCAGCCCAGCTCTGCATCCTGTCAATGTCCCATTGCAACCGACAACAACCCTCCACATTCCCCACGACGCACCAACCTTCATGTTATTGGCAAACTTACTAACCGACTCTCCAACATCCACATCCAAGTCATTTACAAAAATCACAAAGAGCAGAGTCCCTGAGCTGATTGTTACAGAACCCCACTGGTCACTGAGCTCCAGGCTCAATACTCTCCATCTGCTGCCACCCTCTGTCTTCTCTAGGCCATTCAATCCGATATCCAGACAGACAGATTTCCCTGTATCCCAATTTTCCTTCTTTTCTGAATAAGCCATCAACATATTCTGCCATTTCCTCAAAGAATTCAATAAGATTTGTGAGGCATGACCTGACCCCTCACAAACCCATACTGACTGTGGCTAATTTAACTATGGTTTTCCAAGTAGTCATAAAGCCTGTCTTTAGAGTCCTCTCCCATAATCTGCACACCACAGACATTCGACCAAATCTGTAATTCCCAGGATTCTACCTCCGTAACATGGTTTGAACTTTACAAATCTTCCCTCCTCTGCCATGATCCCCAGAAGGGCACTGGAGGGTGGTGGGGATTACAGAGGTAGAGAGGAATATCAGGACAGGAGGATTTTGCAGATTTTCGGAGGTTTGCAGTGCCAAAAGGAGGCTTCAGTAATTGTGAGGTTTCATGGTGATGAAGGCATTTGAGGAGGGAGGGAGGGAGGATTGTAGGGAAATGAGAGGTTTCACAGTTTAGGTGCTTTGTTAGGGCTGCAAGTGGTTACTGAGTTGGGGAGGGTGTAAGCACTGGTGGATATTACAGAAACATGTAGTTTTAGTTGCAATGGCAATATGAGGATTCAGGAAGCTGGAGAGTATGGGGTCTGAACAAGGTTACACAAATGGGAAGAGTTGTCAGGAGTGCAATGTGTTTACAGAGACAGCAATGGTCTGATCTGGAGCAGAGGACCCAGATTGGGAGGGATGGGGGGATTGGAGGTGGTTTCATAGGGTGGGAGGACCATAGAGCCACAGGAGGTTACAGAAATGTGGAGAGCTGTAGGGCTGACAGGTTCATGGAGATGGGAATGTTGGGAGGGATGGAGATGTTTACAGGGATAAGGATGTTTGTAGGCCAGGGCTGGATCACAGACAGGGACTGTTTTAGGGAGCTGAGCAGATTACAGAGATAAAGATGTTTGTATCGACTGGAAGAACAAACAGAGATATGCAGGGTAGTCGTGACTGAAGATGTTTATAGACATAGGAAGGATTAGGTTCTGGGGGTATGGAGGCTGTGGAATCTGGATTTCTTTTCAGAGACTGGGATAACAATTTTGGTCAGAAACAGTTTCACAGATAAGGGAGCATAGCACAAACAGGAGGAAGTTGTAGAGGAAGGTGACAGATTTAAACAGATAGTGGTGTCAGAGCTGGACAAGGTTATGGAGATGGGTAGATGGTGGAGACACAGGAGGACCTTACATTGACATGGGGGTGATAGTGACAGGAGGGTGTTAAATAGATAGTGGGGTTTGTAGGGACTGGATTGGGAGAGGCACAGGCATGGAGTGAGTTCAACAGACCAGGATTACTGCAGAGACCTGAGAGGATTACACTGATAGGGATGGTGGTCGGGTCTCCACAGACTGTTGGTGTTTAGGGACTGGAAGAGATTTGGTAGATAGGGAGGGATGTAAGAGCTGCAGGAGCTTATGGAGAGTGGAAGAGTTGGAGCAATTTGCAGAAGTAGGTTTCTCAGACAGGAGTAGGTTATAGATAGTGAGGGTTGTGTGGTCTGAGTAAGTCAAAAAGAGGAGAGTTTTCGCGTCTGGAAGAGGTTACACTGACAGGGACAGTTGAAGAGACTGAAGCAAAAATGCATGGAGAAGGTTACACAGATAGGGAGGTGAGTAGGGACTGAAGTTGAATACACAGACATGGAGGGTTGTATTGTTAGACGGAGCTGAGAGGGATAGGGACTGATGTAGGGATTTACACAGATAGGGAGGGTTGTGTTTTTGGAGAAGGTTACACTGATACAGACAGTGTTAGGGAGTGTTTAGTGGACTACAGAGGAGATCAGAGAGAATGTATTATGGGGAGTGGAGGAGATTACAGACACAGAGATGGCTGTCGGATTGAAAAGACCTCTACATATCCTCGGTGCCGTAAAGCTGATGGGAGATTATAACAGTGAGTGTTACCAAGACTTAATTACTTCACTGATATAGAGCAGGTCTCAGCACGTAACTGTCAAAGGGAAGTTGAGACAGTCCGGATGAGTTTTCAGAGATACAAATGTTTCTGGGAGTTTCAAGAGGGAACAATGATTGGGAGTGCTGTACCAAATGGTAATAGTTATAGGGAGGGTTCTAAAAGCAGGAAGAGGTGACAGACATATCAATCTTTGCAAGGACTGCAAAAGGTTACATAGGCAAGGAGTATTTTAGAGTCTGGGTGAGATTACAGTGTTAAGGAGAATATTGGGGATAACGCCAGGTGTAAGAGATGGGGATGGTTGACAGGGCTGGACAATAACCTGAATAGGATCGCCATCGTGTGCAACCAGGCCATTCGGCCCAACCAGTCCATTCCAAAACTCTGAAGAGCATCCTACCCAGACCCATCCCTCTACCTATACATTAAACCCTGCATTTCTCATGGTGAACTTACTTAAACCACACATTCCTGAATACTACAGTCAATTTATGATGGCCAATTCACTGATGGTGCAAATTTTGGACACGGACACACACACACACACACACACAGCAAGGGAGCGACATGCGCGCAGACACACGCAGCGAGGGGGGGACGCGCGCAGACACACGCAGCGAGGGGGGGACGCGCGCAGACACACGCAGCGAGGGGGGGACGCGCGCAGACACACGCAGCGAGGGGGGGACGCGCACACACGTAGCGAGGGTGGGACGCGCAAACACGCAGCGAGGGTGGGACGCGCACACACGCAGCAAAGGGGGGGGGACATGCATCCGCACGCGCACACACACACACAGAAACAGCGAGGGAAGGACACGCACACACAGTGAGGGGAGGACATGCACACACACAGCGATGGAGGGACACATGCACACACAGAGCAAGGGGTACACACACGAGGGAGGGACAAGCACACACACAGTGAGGAAGGGACACACACACACACAGCAAGGGGGGACGTGCACACACACAGCGATGGAGTGACACACGCACACACAGCGAGGGAGGGACACGCACAGACACGCAGCGAAGGGACACACACACACACACACACAGAGTGAGGGAGGGACACGCACATAGCGAGGGAGACACACACACACACACACACACACAGCGAGGGAGGGACATGCACACACGCCACGAGGGGGAGGGCATGTGCACACAAATTGAGAGGGGGCACACACATGCAAAGCGAGGGCGGGACACGCAAACACACACAGTGAGGGGAGTACAGACAGACAGATGGGGACACACAGACATGGCGAGGGTGGGACACACGCACACAGCAAGCTGGTCACACACTCATACATACAAGGGAAGGACATATACACATACCCACAAACACAGAGCAAGGGAGGGACATGCAGACATGCACACAAGGGACGGACACACACACGCAAAGTGAGGGAGGGACATGCACAGATACACACACACACCGAGCAAGGGAGGGACATGTGCACACACAGCGAGGGAGGGACACGCACAGCGAGGGAGCGATATGCAAACACACACAGTGAGGGGGTTACCCGCAGACACACAGCGAGGGAGGGACACACAAGCACACACTCAAACACACAGAGCGAGGGAGGGAAGAACATGCACACACAGCTTGGGAGGGGCACGCACACACAGCGAGGGAAGGACATACACACACATGGCGGGGGGGGGAGGGCATGTTTACAGAAATTGAGAGGGGATATGCACATACAGCGAGAGGGGACACGCACAGACATGGTGAGGGAGGACACGCACACATAGCGAGGGGGGACATGCACTCACACAGCGAGGGGAGAAGCGCACACACAGTGAGGGGATATACACAAAGAGCAATGGAGGGACACACACACACACACGGACACAAAGAGCGAGGGAGTGACACGCGCACACAGAGAAAGAGGGATACACACACACAAAGCGAGGGTGAGACACGCACATACACTGCAACAGGGACGCACATACAGCAAGTGAGGGACACACACAGTGAGGGAGGGACATGCGCACACAGCGAGGGAGGGACACACACACACACAAACACGCACACACAGAGCAAGAGAGGAACACTGACAAACACAGCAAAGGGAAGACACACGCACACACACTGCGAGGGAGGGACATGTACACACAGCGAGGGTGAGAAACATGCACACACAAACACACACACACACACAGAAACAAACAGAGCAAGAGAGGGACACTCGCAAACACGGCGAGGGGGAGACACATGCACACACAAGAGGGAAGGCCACACACACGCGTGCACATCTAGAGGGACACACACACACACACACACACACACACAGCAAGAAAGGGGCACACGCACGCACAGTGAAGGGGAGACACATGCACACGCAGCGAGGAAGGGTCTCACACACACACACGCACAGCAAGAGGGACACACACACACACACAGAGCAAGGGAGGGGAGAATCTCACACATACACAGCGAGGCGGGGACACACACACACACACACACACGCACGCACGCAAAGAGCGAGGGAGGGACATGCACACACACAGCGAGAGAGAGACACATGCACACAACGCGATGGAGTGACACACACACACACAAACAGCGAGTGAGGGACACCCAGCGAGGGAGGGATGTGCTGAGACACGCAGCAAGGGAGGGACACTCACACACACAGGGAAGGAGGGACAAGCAGACACACGGCGAGTGGGAGGGATGTGCAGAGAAATTGAGAAGGTGCACGCACACACAGCGAGAGGGGACACACACAGGCACAGCGAGGGAGGGACACACGCACACACAGCAAGGGGGACATGCACTCACACACCGAGGGGAGATGCGCACATACAGTGAGGGGGATATACACAAACACACACACAAAGGGATGGACACACACAGACAGCAAGGGAGTGACACGCGCGCGTACACACACCCACACACATACACAGAGCTAGGGAGGGAAGGACATGCACAAACAGCGTGGGAGGGACACGCACATACACAGTAAGTGAAGGACGCATGCGCACGCACACACACAGCGATGGATGGACACGCATATAGTGAGAAACACGCACACACAGTGAGAGGGACACACACAGAGGGAAGGAGGGGCAAGCACACACATGGCGAAGGGGAGGAAATGTGCACAGAAAGTGAGAGGGGGCACGCACACACAGTGAGAGAGGGACACACGCGCCCACAGCAAGGAGGGGACATGCACTCACACAGCGAGGGGGATATACACAAAGAGCGAAGGAGTGACACACACACACACAGCAAGAGGGACACACACTCACAAAGCGAGGGAGGGACACGCATACATACACACAGTTGAGGGGATACACGCAGACACAGCAAGGGAGGGACGCGCACACACACACACACACACACACACACACAGCGAGGGAGGGAAGGACATGCACACACAGCGATGAATGGTCATAGACAAACACACACAGTGAGGGATGGACACGCACACACAGTGAGAGAGGGACACACGAACAGCGAGGGAGTGAAACATACACACACACAGTGAGGGAGGGAGGGACACACACACATACACACAGCAAGGGATGGACACGCATACACAGTGAGTGAGGAACACGCACACACAGCGAGAGAGGGACACACACACACACACACACAGGGAAGGAGGGACAAGCACACACACGGCGAGGGGGAGGAAATGTGCACAGAAAGTGAGAGGGGGCACGCACTAACACGGCGAGGGAGGGACACGCGCACACAGCAAGGGGGGACATGCACTCACACAGCGAGGGGGATATACACAAAGAGCAAGGGAGGGATACACACACACACACACAGCGAGGGAGTGACACGCACACACAGCTAGAGGGACACACACACACAGCGTGGGAGGGACACACACACACAGCCAGGGAGGGAGGGACACGCGTGCGTGCATACACACAAACACACACACAGGGAGGTAAGGACATGTACACACACAGCGAGGGAGGGATGTACACAAACACACAGAGTGAAAGAGGGACACGCACATAAACAGCAAGGGACGAACACGCACACACACAGGGAAGGATGGACAAGCAGACACACGGCGAGGGGGAGGGCATGTGCACAGAAATTGAGAGGGGGCACGCACACACAGCGAGAGGGAACACGCACAGACATGGTGAGGGAGGGACACATGCACACACAGCAAGGGGGGACAGGCACTCACACAGCAAGGGGCGATGCGGACATACAATGGTGGGGATATGCACAAAGAGCAAGGGAGGGACACACACGCACACAAGGGACGGACACACACTCACAGAGCGAGGGAGTGACATGTGCACACACAGCAAGAGGCACTCACATACACACACACAGCAAGGGAGGGACACACACACAGTGTGGGAGTGACATGCATACACACACACGCAGCGAGGGAAGGACACTCACAAACTGTAAAAGGGTCACACATACTCACAGCAAGAGGGGACACGCACACACAGCGAGGGATGGACACGCTCATGCTCAAGCACACAAACACAGACACACAGCAAGAGAGTGACACGCACACACACACACAGTCAGTGAGGGACACAGACACACAGAAACACACACACACACACACACAGCGAGAGAGGGACACGCACACACACAGACAGCGAGGGTGAGACCACACACACACACACACACCCCGACAGCGTGGGAGGGACATGCACACACAATGAGGGAGCAACATGCGCATGAGGAAGCACACAAACACAGACACACACACACAGTGAGAGAGGGACACGCACACACACAGCCAGGGGGAGACATGCACACACACAGAGCAAGAGAGGGACACGCGCACACACAGTGAGGGAGCGACACATGCACACAGAGGGAGGTAGGGCCACACCCAAACACAGCAAGAGGGGCACACACATACACACACACAGAGCGAGGGAGCGACACGTGCATGAGGAAGCACACAATCACAGACACACACAGCGAGAGAGGGACACGCACACACACAGCCAGGGAGGGACATGCATACACAATGAGGGAGGGACACACACAAACACACAGAGAGCAAGAGAGGGACACGCGCAAACACAGCGAGGGGGGAGACATATGCTCACACAAGGGAGGGCCAAGCACACACACACACACACACACACACAGAGCGAGGGAGGGACACACACACAGCAAGGGAGAACACACACACGCACAGCGAGGAAGGGACACACACAGCGAGGGAGGGACACGCAGCGAAGGGACACACACACAGACACAGCGAGGGAAGGACATGTATGTGCACATATATAGAGGGAAGGACACTCACACAGCAAGGGAGGGACATGCTGAGACACGCAGCTAGGGAGAGAGCATGGACACACACAGCAAGGGAGCGACACGCACACACAGCGAAGGAGGGACAAGCACACACACTGCGATGGGGAGGGCATGTGCACACAAATTGAGAAGGTGCACACACACATGCAAAGCGAGGGAGGGACATACACAAATACACAGTGAGGGGGATACACACAGACACACAGCGAGGGAGGGACCCACACACTGCAAGGGACGGGGACACACACACACAAAGCGATGGAGGGGCGCGCGCGCGCACACACACACACACAGAGCAAGGGAGAGACGAGCACAAACAGCAAGGGAGGGACAAACACACACATGTCGAGGGGGAGAGCATGTGCACAGAAATTGAGAGGGGGCACACACACACACACACACACACAGTGAGGGAGGGACATTCACATGCACATAGTGAGGGGGATACACGCAGACACACAGCGAGGGAGGGACCCACACACTGCGAGGGACGGGGACACACACACATACACAGAGCAAGGGAGAAACGCGCACACACAGTGAGGGAGGGACAAACACACACACTTATGGTGAGGGGAATACACGCAGACACACAGTGAGGGAGGGACAAGCACACACACGTCGAGGGGGAGGGCATGTGCACAGAAATTGAGAGGGGACAGACACACACAGCAAGAGAGGACACATAGACACGGCAAGGGTGGGACACGTGCACACAGCAAGCTGATCTCTCTCTCACACACACACACACACACTCACACACACAAATCGAGGGAGTGACACGCACGCATATATACACACACAAACACAGAGCAAGGGAGGGACATGCACATGCACACATGGGACAGACACACACGCAAAGCGATGGAGGGACACGCACACCTACACGCGCACATAAACACAGAGTCGGGACGGACGCGTGCCACACAGCGAGGGAGGGACATACAAACACATACAGCGAATGAAGGGACACACACATGTCAAGGGGAGGGCATGTGCACAGAAATTGAGAGGGGGCACACACACACACACTCACACACAGCGAGAGGGGACACAGACACGGCAAGG